>NC_139766.1:788308-875808 GCF_965231275.1 Zosterops lateralis
TCCTCTTCCCCCATCCCTCCCACCTTCCACCCCTCAGCCCTTTTCCTTCCCAGCTCCCTCTTCTCTCTCCATTCAATCCTTTCCCTTCAAGAAAATGAACTCCCCTTAAGCCTCTGTAAATGACTCTGCTGCTCTCCCAGAGGAGCTTCCTTAGCCCTAATCCCGGTTTATTTTCCCTCCAGCTGGATGGAGCCCCCGTGGGGCTCAGCACCTGTCTGGGGATCACATTAACCCTGCACGGCTCAGGGGGGAATGTTTGGGGTGCTGTGACCCCGGGAAAGGGGATCCATCCCGGGAAAGGGGATCCATCCCAGCAAAGGCAGCTCAGACCGGCTGGGGCAGTCCCTGGGAGAATTGGGCTGGAAATTGGACAAACGGAGGATTTAAAGCCCTGATTGCTGCTGAACCCCCGTGCCTGGCTCCACCAGGGCTGGGCCTGCCTTGACTCGGGACTGATGGAATAATTCCCATCCCTGCAGGCCGGGATTGTTGTTCCAAGCTGGAGTTTTGCTGCCCAACACGAGTTTTCTCCAATTGTGGATTTACAGATGGAGCTGACAAGGAACGTTCCTGTCACTGTGTCCTTCAGGCAGCTGTCCCCTCTGGGGAGGGGTCTGGGACCCCAAAACCCGCTCTGGGCTGGGGGACCCTGGATGGGCACCAGGGCTGCTCTCTCTGCCCTCCCCAGCTGGGCAGGGAGAGAAAATCCAACTAAAAACTCATCTGGGGATAAGGGCAAGGAGAGATCCCTCAGAACTCACCAGGAAAATGAGATTTTGAGGAAACCAGTTTAATTTATTACCAATCAAACCAGAGCAGGACAATGAGAAATAAACCCAAACGTTAAATCACTTTTCCCCAGCCCTCCTTTCCTCCCAGGCTCCATTTCCTCACGATTCTCCAGCTCCTCCTTCCAAGTGAACAGGGAATGGGGCTGTGCTCAGCCCACCCCACGTTGTCTCTGCTCCTCTTCCTCCTCCCGGGCTGCATTTCCCACATCTCCCCCTGCTCGGGGTCCTTCCCATGGGGACAAAAATCCCCCAGAGCTTCTCCTGTTTGGTTCCTTCCCTTGGGCTGCAGCTCTGCAGGAACTGCTCCAGTCTGGGCCCCTCGTGGGGTCTGACCTTCTTTAGGGGCTTCCTATGGGGTCAGATCTGCTTTAGGGGCTTCCTATGGGGTCAGACCTGCTTTAGGGGCTCCCCTTGGGGTCAGACCTTCTTTAGGGGCTTCCTGTGAGGTTCAGTCTCCTTTAGGGACTTCCCATGGGGTTCAGTATCCTTCAGGGGCTTCCTGTGGGGTCACACTTCCTTCAGGGGCTTCCCTTGGGGCCAGACCTGCTTTAGGGGCTTTCTGTGGGGTTCAGTCTCCTTTAGGGATTTCCCTTGGGGTTCAGTCTCCTTCAGGAGCTTCCTGTGGGGTCACACCTCATTCAGGGGCCTCCTGTGGGGTCAGACCTTCTTTAGGGGCTTCCTATGGGGTTCAATCTCCTTCAGGGGCTTCCCTTGGGGTTCAATCTCCTTTAGGGGCTTCCCATAGGGTCACATCTCCTTCAGGGGCTTCCCTTGGGGTTCAATCTCCTTTAGGGGTTTCTATGGGGTCACACTTCCTTCAGGGGCTTCCTGTGGGGTCTGACCTCCTTCAGGGGCTTTTCTTGGAGTTCAATCTCCTTTAGGGGTTTCTATAGGGCCAAATCTCCTTCAGGGGCATCCTGTGGGCTCTGACCTCCTTTGGGGGCTTCCCTTGTGTTCAGTCTCCTTCAGGGGCTTTTCTTGGGGTCAAACCTCCTTCAGGGGCTTCCTATGGGGTTCAATCTCTTTCAGGGTCTTTCCATGGGGCCAAACCTTCTTCAGGAGTTTTCCATAGGGCCAGACCTCCTTCAGGGGTTCCCATGGGGTCCCAGCCTCCTCACAGGATTCCCCCCACCCAAACCTGCCCACCCAACCCCAGTTTCTTGATGAGTTCACACCGTGGCCGGGGGGTTGTTTCCCCCCCCAAAAAAAAAACCCCAAAATTGGAAAAACCACAATTTTTTTTGCCTGGGAAATCAACCCCCCCTCCTCCTTCCCCAAGGCAGGGAAAACACAAGTTGTCAGTCGGGATGGGATCTGGTGGGGATTGATATCAGCCAAAGAATTGATATTCTTTTCTGGTATTTAACCAAAAAAGTGATAGTCTTATGTCACTCCAAATGGGGTTTGAGATAAACAGATTCTCTCCCCTCTGTTGTTACCAAACATTCCGTGTGTCAACACTGGGGACGGCAGTGATTATCTGGCTCGGGGGAAAGGGAGGGAAGGAGGGGGAGATCCCTGCGAGACGAGGATTTGGGGCCGGATCCATATTCATGGCAGGGCCTGGGATGGGGTTTTGGGGAAGGGAGAATGACCTCCTTGAGCTTTTATAGTTTTATTTTTCATTTGAAGACGGAGCTGCGGAGAAGGAAAGGACCCCGAGCAGAGGCTGATTTGGGATCAGGATTAGGGATGTCCCTGGAGTTGTGGGGTCAGGGCAGAGCTGACCCCAAAGCCCCGGGGATGGGGGCAGGATGTGCTCCTGGTTCTTCATTCCCTGCTGGGAATTCCAGCCTGGCAGGGACATGGTGCTGGGGTTGTCACAATTTTAACAAGATCTCAGAAGAAAAACAAACAGAAATGATAAAAATCCCATTTTTCTGGTCTTTTCTGTTCCCCTTTTCACCCTTCAGACCCTTTTCCGTCCCATTTCCCCCCCCGGAGCTGGGGAGAAGGAAAGGACACCGAGCAGAGGCTGATTTGGGATCAGGATTAGGGATGTCCCTGGAGTTGTGGGGTCAGGGCAGAGCTGACCCCAAAGCCTGGGGATGGGGGCAGGATGTGCTCCTGGTTCCTCATGTCCCTGCTGGGAATTCCAGCCTGGCAGGGACATGGTGCTGGAGCTTTGACAAGATCTTTAACCACTTTAACAAGATCTCGGAAGAAAAATGAACAGAAATGATAAAAATTCCATTTCCCTGCTCTTTTCTGTTCCCCTTTTCACCCTTCAGACCCTTTTCTGTCCCATTTCCCCCCCGGAGCTGCAGGAGATTTGGGGTTCACTGAACGGGATCGGTGCTGGATCGGCCCAAAATCACAATTTGCTTTTGCAGGTGGGGAGAAAACAGGAAATTATCGGCTCTGAGGGCACAAGGCAGAGCAGCAGCAAAATGGGACCTTCACAGTTTTCCCTGGGGAGCAAAAATATGGGATTTTTTATTTTTTATTTCCAGATGTATTTTTTAATTCCTCCTTAGATGGAAATCCTGACTCGCTCTTTCCTCCTCTGCCTTTGCATCTTGTCCACCAAGGAGAAAAAAATATGGGATTTTTCTTTTTTATTCCTCCTTTTTTTTTTTTTTTTTATTCCTCCTATTTTTTTCTTTTTAATTCCTCTTTAGATGGAAATCCTGACCCTTTGCTTCTCCTCCACCAAGGAGAAAAAAAATATGGGATTTTTCTTTTTTTCAGGTGTATTTTTTAATTCCTCAGACGAAAACCCTGACCCCTCTGTCCTTTGCTTCTTCTCCTCCACCAAGGTGGAAAAAATATGGGATTTTTCTTTTTTATTCCTCCTTATTTTTTCTTTTTAATTCCTCCTTAGATGAAAACCCTGACCCTCTGCCTTTGCTTCTCCTCCACCAAGGTAGAAAAAATATGGGATTTTTCTTTTTTTCAGGTGTATTTTTTAATTCCTCATTAGATGGAAATCCTGTCCCCCTCTGCCTTTGCTTCTCCTCCACCAAGGAGGAAAAAATATGGGATTTTTTTTATTATTCCTCCTTATTTTTTCTTTTTAATTCCTCCTCAGGTGGAAATCCTGCCCCGCTCTGTCCTTTGCTTCTCCTCCACCAAGGTGGAAAAAATATGGTTGTTTTTTTTTTTTTTCCAGGTGTATTTTTTAATTCCTCCTTAGATGCAAATCCTGACCCACTCTGTCCTCCTCTGCCTTTGCATCTTCTCCACCAAGGAGGAAAAAAATATGGGATTTTTTTTATTTTCAGTTTTTAATTCCTCCTTAGATGGAAATCCTGACCCCTCTGTCCTTTGCTTCTCCTCCACCACCCCCTCCCTGCTCCATCCCCACCTCGCTGTGTTTGCTGTCCCTCGGAGGATTGATCCTAATCCTCCAAACAATTTCCCCGGCATTGGAAGGTCCGGACACTTTTTATCCCACTAATCTGGGGAGGAGAATTCCAGCGGCGGCTCCGCGCGGCCCCCGGTGCCCCCCGACCTTGGATTTATCTGCTCGGATCGTTATCAGCTGGGTTTGGTTATGGGGGCTCGGGAATTGCAATTCCACAAGGAAAAGGAGTTGTGGGGTTGGTGGGGATGTGTTGGAGTCCAGGAAACCCATCTGGGCACCCTGGAAAGTCACAGACTTCAGTAGAGAGGCCTGGGATCTGAAAAAGAGGGTCTGGGGTCTGTGCAGGGGGTTTGGGGTCTGTCCAGGGGGTCTGGGGTCTGTGCAGGGGGTCTGGGGTCTGTGCACGGGGTCTGGGGTCTGTGCACGGGGTCTGGGGTCTGTCCAGGGGGTCTGGGGTCTGTGCAGGGGGTTTGGGGTCTGTGCAGGGGGGTCTGGGGTCTGTCCAGGGGGTCTGGGGTCTGTGCAGGAGGGTCTGGGGTCTGTCCAGGGGGTCTGGGGTCTGTGCAGGGGGGTCTGGGGTCTGTGCACGGGGTCTGGGGTCTGTGCACGGGGTCTGGGGTCTGTCCAGGGGGTCTGGGGTCTGTGCAGGGGGTTTGGGGTCTGTGCAGGGGGGTCTGGGGTCTGTCCAGGGGGTCTGGGGTCTGTGCAGGAGGGTCTGGGGTCTGTCCAGGGGGTCTGGGGTCTGTGCAGGGGGTCTGGGGTCTGCCCAGGGGGGTCTGGGGTCTGTGCAGGGGGTCTGGGGTCTGCCCAGGGGGGTCTGGGGTCTGTGCAGGGGTTTGGGGTCTGTCCAGGGGGGTCTGGGGTCTGCCCAGGAGGGTCTGGGGTCTGTCCAGGGGGTCTGGGGTCTGCCCAGGGGGGTTTGCCTGGCACAGAGCCCAGGAGGACACAGGCTTTGATTTTGGTCCATGTGAAAAACATCCAACAGAGAGAAGAATTGCAAGTCACAAACGTGTAACTGAGAGTAGTGTAGTTATCACTGTGCAGAAGATTTTGCAGTTTTGGGATTTTAGAATGTCGATGCAAAGGGACAAGATGGAGGAATCTAGGTGGAACCCTGAGTTCTTCTCCTTCTCCCTTGGCCTCCATTGTCTGCAGTGACGTGGGCACAGGGGAGTTTCAGTGGGTTGGGGCAGAGTAGAAATGACCCTGTTAGTGCAGGGGATGGACATTGGTATGAAATTGGTAAATAATAAGTTTGTAATTATCTGCATGTCCTGGGTTGTGGTGTAGGATGTGCACACAGTATTTATCCCATCCCCATCCCCATGAGCTGTTGGAACCAGGTGGGGCAGTGTTTTCCCAGGCCCCTCCTTTGGGCTCTTCTGCTCATGGCCCATCAATGCCTTGCCCAGGACTCCCAGGGAACTCCCTCCAGGAGCTCTCTCTGTTTAATGGGCCATCAAGGAGCCACTGCACGACTCCTCATCCCATTGGGAGATGCTCCCAATGCCCAGGGGGAGGAGCCAAGCATTCCCACCTGGAGAGAATCTGGGATTTGGGACAGGACAAGCAGCCCTGAGCCACTGGATTCCCAGAGGAGCAGAGCTCCCAGACCTTTCTGTGGGATCACTGCTTCAGGAAGAGCCCCTCACCTGGACTGCTCCCCCCACCCTGCTCAGGGTGTGTTCTGACTCTGCCAGTGCTCCTTTGTGTTATTGCATTAATTTTATTTTATTTTATTTTATTTTATTTTTTTAATTATTTTTATTTTATTTTTATTTTATTTTATTTTTACCTTTTTACCTTTCTTCTTATTAAATCGTATTTCTGACTTGGAGCCTCTCACTCGTTTTCCTTCCAAACCACAACACTGTATAAAGGCAGAGTGACCTCCCATCACGGGGCAGTCCCCTCGTGTCCAGGCTGCTGTGAACACCTTGGGGGACACAGAGAATTGTAAGATCAGAATTAATAAACAACACGAGAAACCAAGAAAACCAAGACCTTGAGACTCCTCATCCTTCTCACACCGACCACAGAACACAGAGACATTCCAGGGATTTGTGCAGAGCCACAAGGTCCCCCTGAGCCTCCTTTTCTCCAGGCTCAGCCCCTTCCTATCTCCCTCAGGAATTCTCCAGCCCTTTCCCAGCTCCCTCAGGAATTCTCCATTCCCTTTCCCATCTCCTCAGGAATTCTCCATTCCCTTTCCCATCTCCTCAGGAATTCTCCATTCCCCTTCCCAGCTCCCTCAGGAATTCTCCATTCCCTTTCCCATCTCCTCAGGAATTCTCCAGCCCTTTCCCAGTTCCCTCAGGAATTCTCCAGCCCTTTTCCAGCTCCCTCAGCCCTTCCCTGGACAGGCTCCAGCCCTTCCATGTCCTCCTTGTCATGGATGTCCGCAGGGATGACAATTTAATAACATTTGGGGTAGTTTTTTCAGCAGTTTTTAGGCTTTCACCTTTCCGAGTTTTAGTATTTGCTCAGTCTATTACAGAATTAAGGCAAAACTCGTTTTTCCATGTCCCGTTCACCAGCATCCCCCTCACTCTGAAATCTCCCTTCCCCCGCTCCCTCCCGGGGGTCTCTGACGGGACTACATTTCCCATGATGCCCCGCGGGCTGCGCGTTCCCCATTGGCTGGCGGAGCCGGCGCGGCCCCGTCCCAGGTAAAGCCCGGCGGACTCCATGTCCCGGCGTGCCCCGCGGCAGCTGCGGTTGGCCACAGCCAATCAGCGCGGGGCCGGCCGGGGGGCGGGGCCCGGCGGCGGGGGAGGCTGTTTAAAGTGGCGCTTGCGGGATGGCGGAGCCGGCGGACTATCCCCCGTTCCAGCTGGGGAAGCCCCGCTTCGAGCAGGTACGGGCGGCGGCGGGAGGCGGCGGGGGGCACACCGGGAGAGGCGGCGGCAGCCGCCCCTTCGCCGCGCGCGGCATCGACCCTCCATCCTGGGCACGGAGCCCCCCGCTCCGCTTCGCCCCGCCCCCTGCGCAGAGCCGCACGTTGATTGGTCCGCAGCCCCCGCGCTATTGGTCGGCCGGGCTGTCACTCAGAGCCGCCGCCCCCTGCCCGCGGCGGGTCGCCCGGCGGGCGGGCTCTGGCGGGTCCCAGCGCGCCCCTGTGGCGCGGGACGCAGCGCGGCGGGCGGGGGGCTCGGGGGTCGCGGGTTCGAGCCCTGCGGGCGCTCCCCGGGGCAATGGGGACAGGCAGGGTCCCGGTGTCGCTCCTGGTGTCGCATGGCGCGGGTTCCTCCTGTCCCCGAGGGGCTGGTGCGAAGGAATGGGCTCTGCCCAAGGTGGTTGGGAGGGGAAGAGCAGCTTTGGGTTGGGAATGCGGCTTCCAGGTGCAGGGTGAGAGGCAGGGATGCTCTAGGTGGGCCCTTGCCAACCTCAGCAGGCAAGGGCTACCTTTAGTGACGATTGAGGGGTGGATTGTAACCACCTAGTATGATGTATGGGACAAGCAATTGTGAGTGATCACAACAACTGTGTTCTCCACACCTTACTGTGGGTTTGTGAAGAGCAGCTGCTGGTTGAGACATACACCTGTCCCCAGGTGGGCAGGCCCAGCTACCACCACCCAGTCTGGGTGACTAGAGACAACTGGTTGTGCAATCATTTAGGCTGATAAAAAGACTCATAAAACCTTCAGCCCCTCCTGAGCTGGACAGCACTCCATGGAGAAAGCTGCTCTTTAACTGGGGCTTGTGACTGTGTCCTACCATTGGGACAATCCCCAGGGAAACCATTCCCACCATCCCCAACAATCCAGAACCCTTATTGAGCCATGAGCTGACTCCATGCTTGGCTCAACCCAAGCATCCCCTGTAGAAATCCCCTGTGGGTTTCCCAGGGGAGCCATTCCATGGGGGATCTCCTGCCCCTTCCATGGAGGATCTCCTGCCCATTCCATGGAGGATCTCCTGCCCATTCCATGGAGGATCTCCTGCCCATTCCATGGGGGGATCTCCTGCCCATTCCATGGGGGATCTCCTGCCCATTCCATGGAGGATCTCCTGCCCATTCCATGGGGGGATCTCCTGCCCATTCCATGGGGGATCTCCTGGCCATTCCATGGGGGGAATCTCCTGCCCCTTCCATGGGGGGGATCTCCTGCCCCATTCCATAGGGGGGATCTCCTGCCCATTCCATGGGGGGATCTCCTGCCCATTCCATGGGGGGATCTCCTGCCCCATTCCATAGGGGGATCTCCTGTTCATTCCATGGGGGATCTCCTGCCCCATTCCATGGGGGGAATCTCCTGTTCATTCCATGGGGGGATCTCCTGCCCATTCCATGGGGGGAATCTCCTGTTCATTCCATGGGGAATCTCCTGCCCATTCCATGGAGGATCTCCTGCCCATTCCATGGGGGGAATCTCCTGTTCATTCCATGGGGAATCTCCTGCCCCATTCCATGGGGGGGATCTCCTGCCCCTTCCATGGGGGGGATCTCCTGCCCATTCCATGGGGGGATCTCCTGCCCCTTCCATGGGGGGATCTCCTGCCCAGTTCCTGAGGGGGATCTCCTGCCCATTCCATGGGGGGGATCTCCTGCCCATTCCATGGGGGATCTCCTGCCCCTTCCATGGGGGGGATCTCCTGCCCATTCCATGGGGGGATCTCCTGCCCATTCCATGGGGGGATCTCCTGCCCCTTCCATGGGGGGGATCTCCTGCCCATTCCATGGGGAATCTCCTGCCCATTTCATGGGGGGATCTCCTGCCCATTCCATGGGGGGAATCTCCTGCCCCATTCCATAGGGGGGATCTCCTGCCCATTCCATGGGGGGATCTCCTGCCCATTCCATGGGGGAATCTCCTGGCCATTCCATGGGGGGATCTCCTGCCCGTTCCATGGGGGATCTCCTGCCCCTTCCATGGGGGGGATCTCCTGCCCATTCCATGGGGGGGATCTCCTGGCCATTCCATGGGGAATCTCCTGCCCATTTCATGGGGGGATCTCCTGCCCATTCCATGGGGGGGATCTCCTGGCCATTCCATGGGGGGGATCTCCTGGCCATTCCATGGGGAATCTCCTGCCCATTTCATGGGGGGATCTCCTGCCCATTCCATGGGGGGGATCTCCTGGCCATTCCATGGGGGGGATCTCCTGCCCATTCCATGGGGAATCTCCTGCCCATTTCATGGGGGGATCTCCTGCCCATTCCATGGGGGGGATCTCCTGCCCAGTTCCTGGGGGGGATCTCCTGCTCATTCCATGGAGGATCTCCTGGTCATTCCATGGGGGATTTCCTGCCTTCACCTTCAACCCAACCACCCTTTGGGCTGAGCTGTGGGTTTCCCAGGGGAGCCATTCCATGGGGGATCTCCTGCCTCCTCCCACAGCCCAGATCCCTGCAGGACTTGGAGCAGCCTGGGACACTGGAGGTGTCCAGGTTGGGGATGGGAAGAGCTTTGAGGTCCCCTCCAACCCAACCCCATCAGTGCAGGGGGCCATCCACGAGCCACAGGGAGGGGGTGACTCCCCTGGGAATGTGAGGGACGCTCCAGCTGGGGAGAGAAGGAACTTTTTAATGAGGATGAGGAGGAGGAGGAGGAGACATTTCTCCCTCGCAGACACCACAGAGGATGGCAGGCAGGCTTGGCAGCACGTCAGGCACGGGATCGGCACGTTCTGTTCATTAGGGAGCGACTGGCACTTGTGGCAGTGCTGAGGAAACATTCCCGGGGCTGTGGGGGGTGTTCAGGGCTTTTATCCCTTTCCTGGGAGCTGTGGGAGGGGTTGTGGTGCTGCTGTCCTGGTTGGCTTCATCCCTGTTTGCTCCTGCTCCCTCTGCCCGAGGAGGGACAGCCCAATGTGGGAGCTGACAGCGTTGTGGGGCATAGAAGAAGGAGGTTGGAATGTTTCCAGGGTTTATGGGTCCTGTGGTGGCTCTGCTCTCTTTGGGATGTGGCACCACTCACATTCCTGCTCCCAACACGTCCTGGGAGAGCCCAGGCCCTTCATGCCCAGCTCAGACCCTTCCATGGGGAGCTCAGACCTTTCCATGGAGAGCCCAGCCTTTCCATCCCAGCTCAGACCCTTCCATGGAGTTCTCAGCCCCTCTATTCTCAGCTCAAACCCTTCCATGGAGAGCCCAAGCCCCTCCATCCCAGCTCAGACCCTTCCATGGAGTTCTCAGCCCTTCCTTGCCCAGCTCAGACCCTTCCATGGAGTTCTCAGCCCCTCCATCCCAGCTCAGACCCTTCCATGGAGTTCTCAGCCCTTCCTTGCCCAGCTCAGACCCTTCCATGGAATTCTCAGCCCCTCCATCCTTGCCTCAGACCCTTCCAGTTTTTTATTTCCCCCATCTTGACCTTGGTGTTTCCTTTCAAACTTCAGCACTGGAGAGGAGTCCCAGCGCATTCCCGAGGGGTCAGCCACCCCCAAACCTTCCCTGCCAGGTGCTTTCCCCTCCTGCCTTTTCCTGTTCTTTCCAGGGCCTTCCCAGGGGTTTTTATGACTTTCTGAGATCTCAGTTTTAGCTGTTTCCTCGTTGTTTTGGGCAGGATCAGTGAGCTGGGGTGGCTGAAATCCCAGCCAGATCCCTGTGGGATGCCAGCACTCCTTTCTCCCGGGCTGGGAGCAGCTCTGGGGCTGTGCACAGGGACAGGAGCTGGGACAGACACAGGGCAGCCTTTCCCCTGCGAGAGGAGAACAAGGAGAACTTCTGTGCTCGGGAACAAAAGCCTTGGCAGGGCGGCAGAGCCAACCCCCGGGGATTTGGATGAGAGCAGAATTCCCTTCCCTGCCGTGACCCCGAGCTCCAGGCAGGATTTGGGGCAGCAGGAGGGACAGCTCCAGCCCAGAGCCCCTCTGGGGTTCTGAGATGTCCTTTTCCTGCCTGCCTGTGCAGCTCCCTGCTCTCCCTCCTCCCCGGTGATGTTCTGTCGAGTCACCTTTTCCCAGCTCCCTGCCGGAAAGGCTCCCGCTGCAATCGGGGCTATTTTTAGGTGAAAGAAGAAATGAGGACGTTGGGCTTGAGGATGTGTGATGAGGACTTAATTTTCTGACAAGCAGGGCTAATTTGTTAGAAATACTCTTTTTTTTTTTTTTCCCTCTTCTTTATTTCCTGATTTTTATTCCTTTTCCTTTGAGGATTTGCTGAGTGCTCTCTCTCTTTCCCAAAGCCTGCTGTGTGTTCCCAGTGCTCCAGGGAGCCCAGAGATTTAATCCTGGGCAGAATCCAGCAGGGAGGTGTCCCTGCCCATGGCGGGGGTGCCACTGGATGGGATTTAAGGTCCCTTCCCACCCAAACCATTCCAGATCCCATGTCCAGGATCACCTGGCAGTGAGATAAAGCTGCAGGAGATCAGCCTCCGCTGTTGTTCAGTGTGAGGTTATTGTTCACTCCAATAAATGGCATCAAAGTCCTCTCTCCTGCAGGGATGTCACCGTGGAGAAGGGATTGCTTTGAAAGGGAGAAGGATCATGGAATCACAGCCTGGTTTGGGTTGGAAAGGATCTTAAATCCCATCCATTCCACCCCTGCCATGGCAGAAACACCTCCCACTGTCCCAGGTGGATCCAGCCTGGCCTTGGGCATTCCCAGGGATCCAGGGGCAGCCCCAGCAAATGTGGGAATTCCATTCCCAGCAATTCCTGCCCAAGATCCCAGCCCAATGTCCCCTTTCCCAGTGGGATCCATTCCCTGTGTCCTGTCCCTGCAGCCCTTGGCCCCAGTCCCTCTCCAGCTCTCCTGGAGTTTTCCCCTTCAGGGACTCGGAGCATTCCCTGCACTTTTCCCTTCTCCAGGGGAACATTCCCAGCTCTCCCAGCCTGGCTCCAGAGCAGCTCCAGGATTTGCTCCAGCAGCTCCAGCTCCTCCTGCTGTTGCCTTGGCTTTTTTACATCCCCATCACCCAGGGCTGGATTTAAAGGGGAATTTGTTCATTTGTGTCTCATGCTGTGAGTTTTAACCCCCAGCTCCTGCCCCTGGGAGGTTCCTGAGCCCTGTCCTGGCTGTGCCCACCAGGAGCAAACCTGGCCCTGCCCGTGGTGGTGGCTCTGAGGAGCTACAGGAGCTTCTCCCATTCCAATCTCGGCTCTTTACATTTGGAAAACCAAATTAAAAACATCAAAGAGGCTCCACAGTTTTAGCCCAAACAAACCTGATGTCACAAACGTGGCTGTGCCTTGTCAGCTCAGTCCCCTTTGCTCAATGGCTTCAATTGTCTTAACTTTGTTTGCTTTAGCTTAAACCTCTCCTAATTAATTTAAAGCTGACATGAGCCTGGTTTTGAGTTCAACCCCACCCCAAGCCTGTGTGCTCGTTGCTCTGGCTTAATTAAATCCTGTTTAAATCCAGGCTGTAATTAAAGTGCTGGATCTGTCCTTGCCTCCTGCTCTTCCCAGCATGGAATTCCTTGGAATTTTTTTCCTCCTGGAGGTGGTTAACACCTCGCTAATGTCCTCTTACCTCCTCTCACATCCCTGGAGTCTGCCAGGAGTTTTTTCCTTGTGGTTTTTGGGATCAGCTGGACCTTCAGGGCCCAGATCCCAGAGCTGCTGTGCCCTGGAAGGGAATTAATATTCCCAACCACTTCATCTCTGCTCGCAGAAGTGCTCCCAAAATAGCCCCGATTAATCACAGGAAATTGGTGATATTCGCTTTGCTCCCAGTTTACTCCAGCAGCTGCTCCAGGAATTACAGGGGGAAGGAGCCCAGGGATGGATTTTTGGGAGCAGAAGGTCAGATTCGTGGGTATCTCACCAGCTCTGTGCCTGGCAGGGGGATGAGAGCAGGGCTGGGAGGAGGGAACCATCGCCAGGCCTCAGGGAAATCTGGGTTTGGTGGACAGTGAGGCCACTGAGCTGTTCCTGTGTCCAGGGGCTGCATCGTCTCATCCCATTTCCACCTCCTGACACCTTTGGGACCCTATATCCCACCCAGGGCCACCCCTGCCATGACAGGGACACCTCCCACTGTCCCCAGATGGATCCAACCTGGCCTGGGACATTCCCAGGGATCCAGAGGCAACCCCAGCAAATCTGGGAATTCCAGCCCAGCCCCTCACTGCCCTCACAGGGAAGAATTTCCCAAAAAATTCTGAATTATTGGGAATTTCTGGGGCTTTTTTGTTTTGTTTTGTTGGAATTTTTTGGATTTTTTCCCCCTTGTGTTTTGTACGCACCTCTGTGAAAACCAATCTTGAACTGAATAAAACTCGTTTGGCTTCTAGCCAGGGGAATGAAGGGGGCAGCAGGGAATGATGCCCTGGGTGAGGGGAAGCCAAGCAGAGCTTTCCACATCACCTCAAAGGGAAAAACAGCGAGTGCCGTGGCTGGAGCACAGGGAAACAAAAGGTGTTTGTTGTTCAGGGGCTGGGCAGGCCTGGAAGAGGCACTGCAGGAGGAGGGAGGGTGGTGAGGGGGAGCCCAAGGAGCCCTCCTGGCTCTGGGTTTGAGCCTGGCTCAGTTTGGGGTGGTTTTGATGAGCCTGGCTCAGTTTGGGGTGACTCTGGATTTGGGCCTGACTCAGTTTGGGGTGGCTTTGATGAGTCTGGCCCAGTTTGGGGTGGCTCTGGGTTTGAGCCTGGCTCAGTTTGGGGTGGCTCTCCTGAGCCTGGCTCAGTTTGGGGTGGCTCTCCTGAGCCTGGCTCAGTTTGGGGTGGTTCTGATGAGCCTGGCTCAGTTTGGGGTGGCTCTCCTGAGCCTGGCTCAGTTTGGGGTGGCTCTCCTGAGCCTGGCTCAGTTTGGGGTGGTTCTGTTGAGCCAGGCTCAGTTTGGGGTGGTTCTCCTGAGCCTGGCTCAGTTTGGGGTGGTTCTCCTGAGCCTGGCTCAGTTTGGGGTGGTTCTGATGAGCCAGGCTCAGTTTGGGGTGGCTTTCCTGAGCCTGGCTCAGTTTGGGGTGGTTCTCCTCAGCCTGGCTCAGTTTGGGGTGGTTCTCCTGAGCCTGGCTCAGTTTGGGGTGGTTCTCCTCAGCCTGGCTCAGTTTGGGGTTGTTCTCCTGAGCCTGGCTCAGTCTGGGGTGGCCCTGTTGAGCCTGACTCAGTTTGGGGTGGTTCTGGGTTTGAGCCTGGCTCAGTCTGGGGTGGCTCTCACAGAGCCCTGTTTGTGGGGAAATGAGGCCCTGACTCATCAGAGTCCAACCAAACCAGGGCAAACCTGTTCAGACTCAGATTCTTTGGTGGTTTTGGTGTTCTCTGACCACAAGATGGACAAGCTCAGGCAGCACCACCTCGAAACAAATCCCTCATTGCCTCCTGCCCTGGGCTGGAATTGCAGATTTGCTGGGGCTGCCCCTGGCAGTGCCCAGGGCCAGGTTGGATCCACCTGGGGACAGTGGGAGGTGTCCCTGCCATGGCAGGGGTGGCCCTGGGTGGGATTTAGGGTCCCTTCCATCCCAACCATTCCCTGATTTCAGGATTTGGGCACTCTCACTCCCCAGCTGTGAGTCAGCACCAGCGATGGGCAGGGAATGCGATGCTGGGATAACACCAGGATGGGGCTGAGCTGCTCAAACCTGTCCTTGGGCTGGGCCAGGCAGGAGCTCAGTGCCAGCCAAACCCAGCCCTGGGACACAGGACCAGCCTCTGAGAGCTGGGAAATGGGAAAGTTGGTCATTTTAAATGACATTTCTACCCTGCCCCTTTGAACTTGAGGTCTCCTTCCCCCTCCCTGGTCATTTACTCCTTGGTCAAGTGGTTGGTAAAACACCGATGCTCCATTTAATTCAATTTAATTCAATTTATTCCTATTTAATTCTATTTAATGCTGCTTTTCTCAGCGTGTCACAGTGATACAGGCAGTGGGAAAATCAAGACCACTCAGATTTAAAATCCCCCCCAGTCCTGCTGTCGTTTGAAGCAGAAATTCCAAGCGTTGAGCAGGAATTCCCACTGCTCTGGGGGCTGTGGGATGAGCAGTGGGCTGGGCTGAGTCAGGAATTGCTCACGGTCCCCCCCTGCACCCCTGGCAGGCATTGGGCAGCGGTGCTGGGGGAGGCTGCTGGCATCTGCACGGCTCCTCACGCCCAGAAAGAAAAGGGGAGGCAGCAAAAATGTCAAGCTCAGAACCCACTGGAAAGTACCAGAATTAGTGTTAATTAGAGCTGTGCTCATTAAAAACCACTGGGCTTTTTTTTTTTTTTTCCTGGAGTTGTGTGGAGCTGTTTTGTTCCAGTTTTTTGGAAGGGATTCTTTTCATTTTGGAGGGGATTCTTTTTATTTTTTTAGTGCAGGACGTGGTGGAATAAGAGAGTTTAGAGAGGACAGGTTATGTGGGGTGGCCAGCAGAGTCCTGGAGAGGGATTTCTGCTGGAATGAGGGGGCAGAATCCCTGGGTGAGCAGGAAAGCAGCAGCAGCACGTTCAGGGAAGTGGTGCCAGCAGTGATTAAACGCCGTTCCCGCTGCTCCATCCACACTCCAGGCCTTTATTTATAGCCCATTCCTGCAGAACAAACCCACGGCAGGATGGAGCATTCCCAGGATCCCTGAGCTCCATCATCAGCTCTGGGTTGTGTGGAGGAGCCTCCAAACACAGAGGGGCCGCTGGGCTGGGCTGTCCTGTGTCCACTTGGCCTGAGGCTCTGGAATTCTCCTGCCTCTGGACCATGGAAGTTGGAGTGGTGATGCTCATGTATCCCAAAGGCTCCCAACCCCTTAATATTTCATGCTCTGGTGTTTGGAGTTGGTACAAATCCCGCTGATATTTTAATTTTTGCTGTCTAAATCCTGAGTCTCCTTTCCTCTGGAGCTGCCCATGACCTTCCCCTCGTGTTTCACAGATCCTTTCCCCTCCTTCCAGACTCTTTTTTTTCCTGGTTCTGGAAGTGCTCAGGGCCAGCTTGGGTGGAGCAGCCTGGTCTGGTTGGGCTCATTCTTGGTGGCACAGTGGGAACAATCCAGGCTGGGTGTGTTTGTGCAGGGAGAACTGGGTGGAAAAGCTGCTGAAGAAGCAAAAGGAGAGATCCTGGAGTGATTTGGGTTTCTTATAGCAAATTACCAGTAAAGACTTCCTCATTATGTATTTTTTATTTTATATTATTTATATACTTATTATTTATATATTTGTTATTTATTATTTCCTTTCAGTTGATACTTAATTATTTCATTATTTATTTCATCATTTAATATCTATTATTTATTTATTTTCAGTTGATAATTATTTTTTTCATTATTATTTATTATTTATTATTATTTTTATTATTTATTATTTATTATTTATTTTCAGTTGATACTTATTTATTTACTTATTTATTATTTATTTTATTATTTATCATTTTCAGTTGATACTTACTTATTTTACTTATTATTTATTATTTATTATTTCTTTTCACTCAATACTTCATTCTGCAAAGGAAATAAACCCTAAAAAAAGGCAATTTCTCACCGTGGTATTTATTTTTTTTTTTTTTTTTTTGTTGTTGTTCTCCTGTTTTCCAGACTTCATTTTATGGCAGATTCAGGCACTTCTTGGACATCATCGACCCCCGCACTCTCTTTGTGACCGAGGTAATGTGTGCACACCTCTGTTTTTGGGGGAAGGAGCTGGTTATTAGACAGCTGGAGGTGAAAACCAATCTCTCCTGTGAGCAGCAGAGGTAATGAAGCCGTGGCTCCAGTGGCTTTGTGTCTCACAGGTGATCGATTGCCCCGAGGAGTTGCTGTTAAATCTGGAACAGAAACTCGCCTTACTTCAGCCACCAGTGAATCCACATTTTCCCCTCTGCCAGCTGGGGAGGCCCTGAACTGGGTTTTTTTGGCAAAATTGCCACTGATTTTTCCTTCTCAGGAGGAAAATCCCTACAGGTCTTCATGGCAAAAGGGCAGGTGAGGGGATGGGAGAGTAAATTTTAAATCCACAGAGGAGTGAACAGGGTGGGTTGTGGGGCAGTTCTGCACTCCACAAGATGTTTGCTGTCATTTTTCCTCAGTTGTTGCCCTGTTGGTGGCAGGATTTGGGGATCCTCCCCTTTATTTCCATTTTATTTCCAGCTTTACTGCAGCACATAATGACTGAGGGTGATGGGGGACCCTTGGGAAGGAATAGTTCTGCTCCTGGTCTGCAATTCTGCCCTTTGGCCAGAAAACTTTGGATTTTCAGTGAAGAGCAGCTGCTTTTTCCTTTTTATTTTATTTTTTCCCCCCAATATCCACCTTGAGCCTGGCCTGAGGCTGTTCCCTCTCCTCCTGTCCCTGTTCCCTGCCTGTCCCCTCTGGCAGGGACTTGTGCAGAGCCACAAGGTCCCCCCTGAGCCTCCTTTTCTCCAGGCTCAGCCCCTTTCCAACTCCCTCAGGAATTCTCCAGCCCTTTCCCAGCTCCCTCAGGAATTCTCCATTCCCTTTCCCAGCTCCCTCAGGAATTCTCCAGCCCTTTCCCAGCTCCCTCAGGAATTCTCCAGCCCTTTCCAACTCCCTCAGGAATTCTCCAGCCCTTTCCCAGCTCCCTCAGGAATTCTCCATTCCCTTTCCCAGCTCCCTCAGGAATTCTCCATTCCCTTTCCCAGCTCCCTCAGGAATTCTCCAGCCCTTTCCCAGCTCCCTCAGGAATTCTCCATTCCCTTTCCCAGCTCCCTCAGGAATTCTCCATTCCCTTTCCCAGCTCCCTCAGGAATTCTCCAGCCCTTTCCCAGCTCCCTCAGGAATTCTCCAGCCCTTTCCAACTCCCTCAGGAATTCTCCAGCCCTTCCCAGCTCCCTCAGGAATTCTCCAGCCCTTTCCCAGCTCCCTCAGCCCTTCCTGCTGCTCCAGACCCTTCCCAGCACTTTTTAAGAGCTGAATCTCCTCTGCCCCTGGAGGGAATTTTCCTGCTTGTGCCTCTCCATGGATTGCAGAGGGATTTTGGGTGAGCTCTGAGCTCAGTTCCTGATCTGGCTCAACCACACACTTCTCCACCTCCCCATGGTCACCTTTTCAAACCTTTCCAGGTTTTTTTGGGAGGCTGGAAAGGGTTTGGATTCAGAGGGACCAGCTGGTGTAACTTCATTTTTTTTTTCCAGACAGCTTTTGATGAGGTTCCTTCAAGAAGGTGAAACCTGGGGAATCAAAAGAGCAAAGTCTGAGTGGCCCAGTTTTATCCTGGGTCAAAACTGAGCAGTTCTGGGTTAATGAGTGAAGCTCAACACAGCAGGGAGAGGTTTTGGTGTCCATCTCTGGGGCTGGAAAGGACAAGAATGAATTTCAGGGTCTTCAGGAATGGCCTGGAAGTTTTCCAGGGAGGGAAATACCCTCTGGGAGCTGGAATTCCTCTCAGGAGAACCTGCAGCGCCTCTGGTGATGTCCCCATGAGTTTCCCTTTCCCTGCAGAATTCCCTTGAAAAAGGGTCACCCCCTGGGGCAAAAAATCTGCTTTTTGCTTTGTCCTGCTCACTCCAGCACAAGAATCAGGTTGTGCAGGTGTAGAACTCCAAGGTTTTTTGGGGTTTTTTGCTTTCCTCTGATGGCTGAGGGCAGAAATGAGGACCTGGGAAGGGTTTGCAGAGGGAGCTCCTTTCCCACTGACAGATGGCTGCATCTCCCAGGCCCGGGGCTCCCAGGGAACAAACAAATCCCTCTTTGGCTTGGAGGAGCTCATTGGCAAAGGGAAAAGAGGAAAAAAAAGAGATAAATGAGTGTCTGATGGGAATGGAGGTGGATCCCATGGAAAATGGGGGAATATTGGATTTTCCTCCATCCTTTGCTGCTGGTGACTGTGTTGTGAGGAGGGATGGAGGAGATCTCTCCCAGCGAGGAGCTGAGGACAATCAGCCTCAGATTTATTGTTCAGATTCTTTACACAATTAGAAACTTCCTTGTGTTTTAGAGGTTCTAGAGGAGGAGGGAATCCTCAGGGGATGGTGCTGGTCTTGTTGTAGCTGAACTTTTACCTTCTGGGGTTGGACAATTTACCCCCATCACACCCAGCAGCAGCTCCTGAGGGGCTCAAACCCGGCCACCTCTCAAAGAGGAGCTTTGGTGGCTCCTAATTCACCTCATCCCTGCTTCTATAATGAAAAATCATCTCCCGGCAGCCGCAGATTTGCAAACTCCTCCTCAGAGAAGCGGGAAATGTTGAGAAGCGGGAAATGAGAATTGGGAAATATTGAGAATCGGGAAATGAGAAGCGGGAAATGTGTCATGGCGGGGTTGCCCAGGCCCGTCCCCTCAGGGCCCGCCTTGGGGTAAAATGAGGGCAAAATGCTCAGAGTTAAAGCTTTTCCTCCATCCTTTTTTGGTGTGTGGTCCGTGCTGCTGGTGACTGTGTTGTGAGGAGGGATGGAGGAGATCTCTCCCAGCGAGGAGCTGAGGATAATCAGCCTCGCTGACACACTCATTTATTGTTCAGATTCTTTACACAATTAGAAACTTCCTTGTGTTTTAGAGGTTCTGGAGGAGGGAATCCTCAGGGGATGGTGCTGGTCTTGTTGTAGCTGCACTTTTACCTTCTGGGGTTGGACAATTCCCCCATCACACCCAGCAGCAGCTCCTGAGCGGCTCAAACCCGGCCACCTCTCAAAGAGGAGCTTTGGTGGCTATTAATTCACCTCATTCCTGCTTCTATGATGAAAAATCATCTCCCGGCAGCCGCGGATTTGCAAATTCCTCCTCAGAGAAGCGGGAAATGTTGAGAATCGGGAAATGAGAAGCGGGAAATGTATCATGGCGGGGTCACCCAGGCCCGTCCCCTCAGGGCCCGCCTTGGGGTAAAATGAGGGCAAAATGCTCAGAGTTAAAGCTTTTCCTCCATCCTTTTTTGGTGTGTGGTCCGTGCTGCTGGTGACTGTGTTGTGAGGAGGGATGGAGGAGATCTCTCCCAGCGAGGAGCTGAGGATAATCAGCCTCAGATTTATTGTTCAGATTCTTAACACAATTAGAAACTTCCTTAGAGGTTCTGGAGAAGGGAATCCTCAGGGGATGGTGCTGGTCTTGTTGTAGCTGCACTTTTACCTTCTGGGGTCGGACAATTTACCCCATCACACCCAGCAGCAGCTCCTGAGCGGCTCAAACCCGGCCACCTCTCAAAGAGGAGCTTTGCTGGCTCCTAATTCACCTCATTCCTGCTTCTATAATGAAAAAATCATCTCCCGGCAGCCGCAGATTTGCAAACTCCTCCTCAGAGAAGCGGGAAATGTTGAGAAGCGGGAAATGAGAAGTGGGAAATGTGTCATGGCGGGGTTGCCCAGGCCCGTCCCCTCAGGGCCCGCCTTGGGGTAAAATGAGGGTAAAATGCTCGGACTTAAAGCTTTTCCTCCATCCTTTTTTGGTGTGTGGTCCGTGCTGCTGGTGACTGTGTTGTGAGGAGGGATGGAGGAGATCTCTCCCAGCGAGGAGCTGAGGACAATCAGCCTCAGATTTATTGTTCAGATTCTTAACACAATTAGAAACTTCCTTAGAGGTTCTGGAGAAGGGAATCCTCAGGGGATGGTGCTGGTCTTGTTGTAGCTGCACTTTTACCTTCTGGGGTTGGACAATTTACCCCCATCACACCCAGCAGCAGCTCCTGAGGGGCTCAAACCCGGCCACCTCTCAAAGAGGAGCTTTGCTGGCTCCTAATTCACCTCATCCCTGCTTCTATGATGAAAAAATCATCTCCCGGCAGCCGCAGATTTGCAAATTCCTTCTCAGAGAAGCGGGAAATGTTGAGAAGCGGGAAATGAGAATCGGGAAATGTTGAGAATCGGGAAATGAGAAGCGGGAAATGTGTCATGGCGGGGTCACCCAGGCGCGTCCCCTCAGGGCCTGCCTTGGGGTAAAATGAGGGTAAAATGCTCGGAATAAAGCTTTTCCTCCATCCTTTTTTGGTGTGTGCTCCGTGCTGCTGGTGACTGTGTTGTGAGGAGGGATGGAGGAGATCTCTCCCAGTGAGGAGCTGAGGATAATCAGCCTCGCTGACACACTCATTTATTGTTCAGATTCTTTACACAATTAGAAACTTCCTTGTGTTTTAGAGGTTCTAGAGGAGGAGGGAATCCTCAGGGGATGGTGCTGGTCTTGTTGTAGCTGCACTTTTACCTTCTGGGGTCGGACAATTTACCCCCATCACACCCAGCAGCAGCTCCTGAGCGGCTCAAACCCGGCCACCTCTCAAAGAGGAGCTTTGGTGGCTCCTAATTCACCTCATCCCTGCTTCTATAATGAAAAAATCATCTCCCGGCAGCCGCAGATTTGCAAACTCCTCCTCAGAGAAGCGGGAAATGTTGAGAATCGGGAAATGAGAAGCGGGAAATGAGAAGCGGGAAATGAGAATCGGGAAATGTGTCATGGCGGGGCCACCCAGGCCCGTCCCCTCAGGGCCCGCCTTGGGGTAAAATGAGGGTAAAATACTCGGAATAAAGCTTTTAATTGCTCTCTAATTAAAGCCCCATCGAGGGCAGCAGGTATTTTTGCTGAGGTGAGCTCATCCCGGCTGATATCGGCCTCTGTGGGGAGGAAGAGCCGATAACGATCCCGAGCGAGATGAGAACTCTTGTTTTATCTCATTGTTCAGAGTCCCCCGACTCCGCCGAGAGCATCTTGCATTCCCATATTTGGGTTTAAGATGGAAGCGGGATTAGATGTATGTTATTTATACTGAGCGGTACCTTCTTACTCAGCAGATTGCCTGTCTGTGTTTATTCGGTGTCACATCTGCTGGCTCCGGGCTCGAACAAAAAAAAAAAAAAAAGGGAAAAAAAAGAAAAAAAAAAAAAAAGTTTCTGGCTCCTGTTGTCTGTCGACTGCGGATCCAATACAATGGGGCCAGCTGGAGTCAAGTCTGCCGTGTGTGTTTTGTGTGTTTTGTGTGTGTTTTACAAGGAGATAAAACCCCAAACCGGGTGTGGCTGTTGGCAGGACACAGCTGGATCTCCACATTCACTGGAATTACTGCTGGTTGTGGGATCTTTAGTCCCTTCAGGTCATATCTGGGGTGAAAGTGGAACTCATGGAGCTCAGGGCACGCAGAGAACATCCCCAAAAATCCTGGAGTGAGGTCCAGGTTGTCCTCTGAACTCTGCCCCATCCCAGATCTCCTCCTGCAGCCCCCCAGGTTCACCCTGTTGGGGGTTTGTGGCAGGGAACGTGTGGTGCTCCTGGCACAGGGATTTCCCCGGGTCTGTGTGGCACATATGGGGTTCTGGAGGCTGCTCCCAGCCATGTGCAGCCTCCTGGTGGGATCCAAGAGGATGTGCCAGGCACACACAGCCCTGCAGCCCAGGGGGGACAAGGTGGGAGCTCAGGGGAATAGCTCAGGGCTGGCTCTGTGGGCTGCAGGTGTCTGCGGGGACTCTGTGCTGTCGTGGCCATCAGCCCAGGGATGGGGCTGATCTCCTGTTGGGGTTGTTCTTTTTCTCCAGCCTGGAGAAAAGGAGGCTCAGGGTGGCTCTGCACAAGTCTCTGACAGGAGGAGACAGCCAGGGAACAGGGACAGGAGGAGAGGGAACGGCCTCAGGCTGGGCCAGGGGATGCTCAGGGTGGGCAGCAGCAGGAATTTCCTCATGGAAAGGGTGCTCAGGCATTGGGAGTGCCCAGAGAGGTTTGGAGTGCCCATCTCTGGAGGGATTTCAGAGCCCTGTGGATGATGTGGCACTTGGGGACAGGGGACAGTGGTGGCCCTGGCAGTGCTGGAGTGGTTGGAATGGTCTCAGGGGACTTTTCCAACCTGAGCACCTCTGGGACTGTGTGGTCCCCAGGGTGCAGCAGCTGGGGTTTGTTCCATGCTCTCCCTCTCCAGAAGATCCCTCAGGAGTTCTCCTGGTCCTTGGTGACCCCAGTCTGTGCCCAGGAGCCCCTTGGCAAAGGCTGGATGGAGGGTTTGGACCCAAACCACCCCAGAGATCCCATGGATGGAGTCTCATCCCAACTGTGCTTTGTTTGAGCACATCCAGGGTAGAGAACGAGGCTGGTGAGGGGCTTGGGACACAAACCCTGTGAGGAACAAATGAGAGAGCTGGGTTGTTTATCCTGGAGAAAATGACACTCAGAGGTGACCTCATCACTCTCTACAACTCCCTGAGAGGTGGCTGCGCTCAGCTGGGGTTGGTCTCTTCTCCAGGCAGAGCAAGAGGACAGGACAGAGTCTTCAGCTCTGTCAAGGGAAATACAGGCTGGATATCAGGAAAAAGTTATTTACAGAAAGGGTGCTAAAGCACTGGAATGATTTGCCCAGGGAGGTGGTGGTGGAGTCACCATCCCTGGATGTGGCCAGGGTTTATTGAGGTGTCAGGGCTGGGTTGGATTCACTGATCCTGGAGGTCTCTCCCAACCTGCTGATGGTGTAGATGGCACATCCACAGGCTGAGGGACCATTTCCTGCTCCTTCCCCAGCTGGAATCCCAGCCCTGGGTGTTGTCCAGCTGTGCCGGGGCAGCCCCAGCCCTGCCAGGCTGTGCCCAGGTGGAGGGGCTGGGGCTGTGCTGCTGCAGCCCAGGCTGGAGCTGGGTGGGTGCTGGCAGGGCTGAGCTCTCTGAGAACATCCCCGGGTGCAGATGGTCTGTCTGGCACCCTATTGTGAGAGCTGAGACCCCAGCAGCCACCACTAGAAGTGCTCGAGGTTTTTTTTTCTGAGGAATAGGGGGTATGGGAGGAAAGAGACACTCCGGGAGAAGAAAAAAAAAAAAAAAAAGAAAAAAAAAAGAAAAAGAAAAAAAAAGTGGTTGTGGGTTTGTTGGGTTTTTTTTTAATCAGGGATGCTGTAAAATCTCGAGTGACACTTCATCCCACAGACAGCAGCAGAGAAACCAAGCAACAATAAATATTGAAACAGTAGCACAACCTTGCAGACAGACCTCGTTTTTGCTGTTAAAAAGGAGCTGAAGTGTAATGTCAGACATTAGCAGCTATCGAGTGGAGCTGCAGCGTGCTGAAAGTGGAGCTGCTTGGCATTTGGAGCTGTTGTATGTGGTAAAGTTTGCTCCTATTTTTTTTTTTTTTTTTCTGTCAGAGGTTCTGGTTAAAAGAACGTGCTTGACTTTTCCAGAAGGAATAGGAGACAACCAAGACTTTTTCCCGAAATTTGGAGGCCGTGGGATGGGATTTGCTGGAAGTACCTGAGCAGCTCAGAGAGCTGAGTGAAAGGGTCTCCTTGAGCTCGCTCTGACACTTTTGTTCACTGTCTATGCCACTCTTTTGTCCCCCTCAGGACCCACTGGCAGTGCTGGTGCAGGGCTCCTTTCTCTGCAAAAGTCCCCACGGGAGCTGCGAGAGGGAACTGGTGCAAGGCTGCGATTTTTAAAAGCCGAGCCCGAGCTTTTTTTTTGTTTTGCTGCTTGTTACCGTTCTAAACAAGATGGGATCTGGCCAGGGTTGTTATAGTAACTACTAAAGATTTCCTCAAGAGGAGAGAGGGGGGAGAAAAAATAGCAGCACAGGCCCCATTCATGCCTTGCTGCAGCTCTCCATTCAGAGCTGCTCGCTGCTCCTTTGCGAGACTGGAGGTAATTTCAGTCATTTCACTCATTTCAGTGACAAAACCACGTCCTCCTAATGAGCACAAATGCCTCTCCAGGATGTGCTGCTGGCACTCCCTGGTTCTTTTCCCGGCTCTGGAGGCAGCAGGGCTGTTCTTCCCTGGATCTGGCAGCTTTTCACCTTGTCTGATCCTCTACAATTGCCATTTGTTGGTGTCCTGCTCATGAAGAGTTTTTCCTGGGAGGGATTTTTGAAGGAGCCTGAAGCACAGAGCTCTGAGGAACAGCTCCAGGAGGCTCCAGGTCCTGTTGTCATCTCATGGGATTGATCCTCCTTGCAGGCTGGATGTGCCTGAAACCCCCTAAAATCCCGATTTGTTTCTCTCAGCCCTGCAGCTCTTCATCAGCCACACCCTGAAAGTGGCTTTTCCTGGAGTTTGATGCCTTAAGTTTTATCTCCCATGTATTTCATGTGTCTGTGGTGCCCAGGGGTGAGTTCTGAGCTCGCAGTCAGTGTCACTGAGCTCTGCACACAGCAGGGACACAAAACAAACCCTTTTCCTGCTGCACACCAAGGACAACTCTCAGCCCCAAAAGCACAAACAAGGGGGGCTGGAGGGAGGGACAAGAGGGATGGGACCTCCCAGCCTGGAGCTGGGACTGGACAATTCAACCCCAAAGTGCAAATGGACCAGAACTTAGAAAAGTCAGACCTCCTGACTGGGGTTCCATTTTCTGTCCATTTTGGGTCCAGTTTGTGATCATTTTGTGCCCATTTTGTGTCCATTTTGGGTCCATCTTGTGACCATTTTGTGTCTGTTTTGTGTCCATTTTGAGTCCATTTTTGTGTCCATTCTGTGACCATTCTGTGACCATTCTGTGACCATCTCGTGACCATTTTGGGTCCATTCTGTGTCTATTTTGGGTCCAGTTTGTGATCATTTTGTGCCCGTTTTGGGTCCATTTTTGTGTCTATTTTGGATCCATTTTGGGTCCATTTTTGTGCCCATTTTGTGACCATTTTGTGACCATTTCGTGACCATTTTGTGCCATTTTTGGTCCACTTTGGGTGTAGCCCTGGCCAGGCTCTTGCCCTGCCCAAGGTGAATCCTAAAGGCCTTTCAATAAATATTTACTTTATTCTCTGGCTCTGTCCAGTTCCTGTTCCAGCTCAGCCTTTCCAAGGCATCAAGTTGGTGATTCCAGCTGCAGCCCCTGAGTTCCCTGCAGGAATTCCCAGGATTTTGGCCGGGTGTCCATGTGTAGTTTTACATTCACCAAATTCTGTTTGCCAAATTTATTGTAGTGTTTTTCCTGCTGTGAGATAGGATTAGGAGAAAAAGGCAGGCAGGCCCAACCTAAAGGCACAAAGATGGATTTATTAACACATACTAAAAGAAGAAAATAAGAATCAAAGTGAAACTTTCAAAACGCTCTTCCTCGCCCACAAACTGTCCACTTTCCCACAAACAACATAATAAAGAGACAAAACCCTGTGATTTTGGGTCAGTTTTCACCGTTTGTAAAGAATCTTTCCTCAATTCTTTAGGGAGAGGAGTCTCTCTTAGTTTTCCACGGAATTTCTAGAACTCCACGGTGTTGGGTTTCATTCCCTTTCTCAAGGCCAGATTTTCTTCTATAGGAGACCCTAAAACCCTTCTGGAGGGAACAGAACCTCACACAGTTGGTGCTTCTGCATCCCCAGAAAATCCCACCCCAAACTCAAAACTCCTTTTTTTCCACCACTGTCAAGAGGACTTGGCTTAAATAGCAACTCATTTATTAATCAGGGATGTTGGATAGATGTGGAAAAGGATTCCCAGTGCCTGCTTTTACCTGTGGAAGCTTCCAGAACACATTTATGCTCTTTAAGAATTCCTCTCTCCAGGAATTATTCACTCTACCACTCCCATTATTTTTTTTTAATATATTTTTTATTATTTTTTTCTTAAACTAAGCTTAATTTTTAAGCAGCAGCAGATTCACTAAATGTGGATGGCTTGATTTTTTTTTTAAACCAGTCATGAAAGATTTATACATGAGATAATTTGGTATTTTTTGGAGCAAGGCACAGTGTTTTTAGGTGGAATGAGATTGCCTGGCCTTGGGACATTTCTGGACTCCAACAGCTGGAAAAGATGATGGAGTTTGGGAATTCCCAAATGCTCCAATAAAATGGGAATAGAACAAAAGGAGTTTTTCACACACTAAAATCTGGGCTAATGCTGGCCTTAAGTGATATCCTGGGAGATTTTTGTCCAGGACAGAGAGGTTTTGCCCACGATATGAAGGTTTTTGCTTGGAATATGGAGTTTTTTGCCTGCAATAGGGAGGGTTTTGCCCACGATATGAAGGTTTTTGCCTGGAATATGGAGTTTTTTGCTGAGAATGGGGAGGTTTTTGCCTAGGATAGGGGGAGTTTTGCCTGGAATATGGAGGGGTTTGTCTGGAATATGGAGGGGTTTGTCTGGAATATGAAGGATTTTGCCCAGGATATGAAGGGTTTTGCCTGGAATATGAAGGGTTTTGCCTGGAATATGGAGGGTTTTGCCTGGAATACAGAGGTTTTAGTCTGGAATGTGGAGTTTTCACTCGGAATAGGGTAGTTTTTGGTCCAGAATATGGAGGTTTTTGCCTGCAATAGGAAGGTTGTTGCCCAGGATATGGAGGCTTTTGTCCAGGATATGGAGGATTTTGCCTGGAATATGGAGGTTTGCTGAGAACAGGGAGATATTTCCCCAGAATAGAGAGTTTTTTGCCCGGAATGGGGAGGTTTTTGCCCATGATATGGAAGTTTTTGCCTGGAATATGGAGGTTTTTCCTGAGAATGGGGAGGTTTTTTTCCCAGAATATGGAGTTTTTTGCTGAGAACGGGGAGGTTTTTTGCCTAGGATAGGGAGAGTTTTGCCTGGAATCTGGAGGGTTTTGCCTGGAATCTGGAGTTTTTTGTCTGGAATCTGGAGTTTTTTGTCTGGAATATGGAGTTTTTTGTCTGGAATATGGAGGGTTTTGTCTGGAATATGGAGGGTTTTGCCTGGAATACAGAGGTTTTAGTCTGGAATGTGGAGTTCACCCGTAATAGGGTAGTTTTTATCCAGAATATGGAGGGTTTTGCCTGCAATAGGGAGGTTGTTGCCCAGGATATGGAGGCTTTTGTCCAAGATATGGAGAATTTTGCCTGGAATATGGAGGTTTTTGTCTGGAATATGGAGTTTTTTGTCTGGAATATGGAGGTTTTTGTCTGGAATATGGAGGTTTTGTCTGGAATCTGGAGGGGTTTGCCTGGAATATGGAGTTTTTTGTCTGGAATGTGGAGGATTTTGTCTGGAATGGGTGCTTTTTGTCTGGAATATGGAGGGTTTTGTCTGGAATAGGGCGATTTTTGCCCGGAAAGGGAGGAAACAACCAAATCTCCTTTGGGAAAGGGAGGGAAGGAGTTTCCCTGGATCTGTGAATCCCTGGATGTGGGAGTTCCCAGGAGCTCCCAGAGGAGCCACCCCACCCCTGGGGAGAATATTCCATCATTTCTGAGATGTCCTGCAGCACCAGTGTTGGAAAAGCTGCCCAGACCGTGGATCTGGGGCTGAAATGTCAATCCAAATTCAGTGTCCCAAAGGCTCCTGCAGGAAAGGGGGGTTTGCCCTCAAATATTTGGGAATATTTGGGAGCCATCGCTGCTTCCTGCAGACCTGGGTAAGGTTTGACCCCATGGAAGGTGCTCTTTGTATCCTGATTTATTCCTCTTGAGCTTGGGAAAAACCAAAGAATCTTTCTGACTGTTTGTTTCTGGCCTGGTGGGGTTTTATACTTTTAAAAAATTGCATATATTTTGTGGAAATCTATATTCTTTCAAGAGAAAAATGTATATATTGATGTGCATATATGTGTCTGGTTTTATGTATTCTCTATATAATATTGCATGTGTATAGTATCTATTAGATATTCTATATATACTAAATGGAATAGATAATATAATAGTTAACATAATGCAAGACACATAATAGTTAATATGATGTAATATAATATAATGCAATATAAATATAATTATAATAATATTATAATATAATATGACACAATATGAATAAGAGTTAATATAATATAATGCAATATATAATAGATAATGTAGTATAATGTTATACAATGTTATATGATATATGAAGTAGTATAAAGTAATATAATGTAATACAATATTATATGTGATATAATGCAATGTAATGATATACTATAATATACTATAATATACTATAATATACTATATATAATAGTTACTATAAAATAATATAATGCAATAGTTAATATAATATAATGTAATATATATAACAGATAATGTAAAATAATGTAATACAATATTATATATGATATAATGTAATGTAATGAAATTTAATATAATGTAAGATATATAATAGTTATTATAAAATAATATAACACACTATAAATAATAGTTAATATAATGCAATATATATAATAAATAATTTAATGTAATGTAATAGAATATTATGATATATGGTGCAAGGCAATGTAATGTAATGTAATGTAACAATATAATATAATATAAATAATAATTGATATATAATGCAAGACGTATAAAGATGTATAATAGATAATGTAATATAATGTAATACAATATTAGATATCATATAATGTAATGCAATGCAATGTAATGTAATGATATAATATAATATAATATAATATAATATAATATAATATATATAATAGTTATTATAAAATAATATAACACAATATAAATAATACTTAATATAATTAAATATATAAAATAATTAATATAATTTAATAAAATATTATACAATATATGATGCAATGTAATGTAATTATAATATATAGTATAATATAATATAATATAATATAATATAATATAATATAATATAATATAATATAATACAATACAATACAATATAATATATGGAGCACCCTGGGATAGTGGGAGGTGTCCCTGCCCATCCAGGTGATTTAAATTGGACGATCCTGCAGGTCCATGCCACGATTCCATGGTGGGATTTTCCTGGCAGACACTTATATTCTGTATTTTTAACAGTTATTGTGTATTTTTAACAGTTATTGTGTATTTTGAACTCCTCTGTGCTGTTCCTGTTGCAGAGCCGCCTGAAGGAAGCGGTGCAGCTGCTGGAGGATTACAAACATGGGACTCTGCCCCCAGGAGTCACCAACAAAGAGGTCAGAGGGGAAAATCTGTTAAATTTCTACCTCTAGATGTCTGATTTCTGCTGTTAAATTTCTACTTCTCCCTGCAGTTCAGTGGGGAGGATGAGGGGTGGGCTCTGCTGAAGGACATTTTTGGTGTTTCTATGATAAAATACAAACTTCTCGTACGACTAAAAGCAAAAAAAAAAAAAAAAAGGAGAAAGGGTTGGGAAGGAGAAAGAAGGGGTTGGAAAAGGAGAAAAGGTTGGGAAGGAGAAAGAAAGGGTTGGAAAAGGAGAAAAGGAAGGTTGGGAAGGAGAAAGAAAGGGTTGGAAAAGGAGAAAAGGTTGGGAAGGAAGAAGGCTCAGGAAGGAGAAGGGGTTGGGAAGGAGAAAAGGCTGGGAAGGAGAAAGAAATGGTTGAGAAGGAGAAAGAAATGCTTGGGAAGGAGAAAGGGTTGGGGAGGAGAAGGAGTTGGGAGGGAGAAAAAAAGGGAAAAAGGGTTGGGAAGGAGAAGGGGTTGGGAAGGAGAAAGAAAGAGTTGGAGAAGAAGAAAGAAAAGGTTGGAAAGGAAAAAGGCTCAGGAAGGAGAAAAGGATTGGAAGGAGAAGGGGTTGGGAAGTAGAAAGGCTCAGGAAGGAGAAAAGGATGGGAAGGAAAAAGGCTCAGGAAAGAGAAGGGATTGGGAAGGAGAAAAGGATGGGAAGGAGAAAAGGATGGGAAGGAAAAAGGCTCAGGAAAGAGAAGGGGTTGGGAAGGAGAAAAGGATGGGAAGGAGAAAAGGTTGGGAAGGAAAAAGGCTCAGGAAGGAAAAAGGCTCAGGAAGGAGAAAAGGATGGGAAGGAAAAAGGCTCAGGAAGGAAAAAGGCTCAGGAAGGAGAAGATGGGAAGGAAAAAGGCTCAGGAAGGATAAAGCTGCCGGGGCTGGGGAGGGAAGGAGGGAATGAGGGAGGGAGAGAAGCAGCCCTGAGGCAGCAGCAGTGACTCAGTTCCATCTGCCTGAGGCAGATGACACAGAGCCACTCTCGGTGACAAACCACCATCTCGGTGACAAACCACGCAGACTTTTGACCTACATTTTGCAGAGTGAGAAAAGCAGGCTCTTCCCAGGGTTCATTCAGAATTCCAGTGGGGGAGAGGCAGCAGAGAGGGTGAGGCTGAGCAGGCTGGGAGGGTCTGAGTAGAGTGAGGAGTGTTGGATTATTTTTTAAATTATTTTTTTAATATAATTTTTTATTATATATATTTTTATTTTTTATTTATATATATTTTTAATTATTATTTAGAGATGGGGCTCCTGAGAGGTGTTTAAAGATTTTTATTCCATTTTCAGTCTCATGTGAAGAGTGAGATGATACACATGTTATAATTCACACCATCACAATCAAATTATTTCCTAATTCCAATACATTGTAAGAGTTTTTTTGGCCTATCAAGTTTTGCTACACAATGCTGCTAATGCTTCTGAGTCAATCATCTAAAATTACTCCTCCTAGGTCCTACTAAATACATCTTTCATAGTTTTATTTCTCCAAAATATCTAGTTACAAAGTCATCATTTAAAACTTGTTTCCAGTTCCATTTCTCTCTGAATGTCTGTCCTATCCTGTGGCATTTCTAAATCAGCATTTTGATCTCAGAGTTTACACACAGATCCATCCTTCTGTCAGGCTTTGAGAATTCCCTAAAAATCTATTTATTTCCCACAAGGGAGGGGAGAGGAAATGATGGGCAAAGGCCTTTGCTGGGAACTGTTCTCACATCAGAGTGAGGAAAATTGGGTTTTGTGGTGAAATTGTGCCACAGCTCCCTTTGGTTTGGTGATGGCAGTGATGCCTTGGGAAGGCTGAGCTGGGACAGAGACTGGACAGAGCCAGAGAATAAAGTAAATATTTATTAAAAGGCCTTTAGGATCCACCTTGGGCAGGACAAGAGCCTGGTCAGGGCTACACTCAAGGTGGACCCAAAATGGTCACAAAATGGACCCAAAATGGGCACAAAATGGACACAAAAGGGACCCAAAAGGGACACAAAATGGATCAAAATGGACAGAAAATGGATCCAAAAATGGTCACAAAATGGACAGAAAATGGTCACAGAATGGACACAAAATGGACACAAAATGGGCACAGAATGTCTCACCGGTCAGGAGGTCTCACACTTTTATAAGTTTTGGTCCATTTGCATTTTGGGATTTAATTGTCCAATTATATCAAAAAAGCTGGGTGGCACTTCAGTGATCTCCAGGGAGAATCGACTTTATTTTTCCACACAGGAAGCAGTTCTTGAAGGAAATAAAGTCGATTCTCCCTGGAGATCACTGAAGTGAAGCCGTAATTGGACAATTCAACCCCAAAGTGCAAATGGACCAAAACTTATAAAAGTGTGAGACCTCCTGACCGGTCAGAGATTGTGTGTCCATTTTGTGTCCATTTTGTGTCCATTTTGTGTCCATTTTGTGTCCATTTCGTGACCATTTTGGGTCCATTTTGTCACCATTGTGTGACCATTTGGTGACCATTTTTGGTCCATTTTTGTGTCCATTTTGTGCCCATTTTGTGTCCATTTTGTGACCATTTTGGGTTCATTTTTGTGACCATTCTGTGACCATTTTGGGTCCATTCTGTGTCCGTTTTGGGTCCGTTTTGTGACCATTCTGTGACCATTTTGTGACCCTTTTGGGTCATTTTGTGACCATTTTTGTGTCCATTTTTAGTCCATTGTATGACCATTCTGTGTCCATTTTGGGCCCATTTTGTGACCATTTTTCGTCCATTTTATGTCCATTCTGTGACCATTTTGTGACCATTTTGTGACCATTTGGGTCCATTCTGTGTCCATTTTGTGACCATTTTGTGTCCCTGTGCCCATTTTGTGCCCATTTGGGTCCATTCTGTGTCCATTTTGGGTCCAGTTTGTGATCATTTTGTGCCCATTTTGTGTCCATTTTTGTGTCCATTTTTGATTCATTTTGGGTCCATTTTTGTGTCCATTTTTGTGACCATTTTGTGACCACCTCATGACCATTTTGGGTCCATTTTTGTGTCCACCTTTGTGACCATTTTGGCCCATTTTGTGCCCATTCTGTGCCCATTTTGTGCCCATTTTTGGTCCATTCTGTGCCCATTTTGTGCCCATTTTTGGTCCATTCTGTGCCCATTTTGTGCCCATTTTGTGTCCACCTTGTGTGTATCCCTGTCCAGGCTCTTGCCCTGCCCAAGGTGCATTATAAAGACCTTTCAATAAATCTCTCCTTCATTCTCTGTCTCACTCCATTCCCATTCCAGCCCATCCTCCCTGAGGCACCAAAAGAATCAAATCCCTGAACGTGCCGAGCTCCGTTCCCAGAGCGAGAATCATACTCACCTCCAAAAGCTTTAAAAATAAGAGTTTTAATGCATTAAACTCTCCCAGCAGCCAACACTCCTCCCCTGAGGAAACAGCTCTGAGCTCAGGCAGACGAGTTGTTTTGACAGAGCTCTTCACCAAGCTCCAGGGCTGAGCCTCTCTTGGTGGAGCAGCTTTTGACAGAGGCTCGAATTCCCCCAAATTCCTCATTCAGGAATCCACGGAGGAGATGGCAGGAGCAGCTCAGCACCAGCCTGAGATGGTTTCAGCACACGAGGAGTGGGAAACACAGAGCCTAGAGCTATGTCACAGCAAAGCAGCTCCTCCACACTCAGCTCCTCTGACAGGGCTCTGGTGGAACCAGCCTTGCTCTGCTGCTTTTCCCAGGCAGCTTTTTCCAAATGAGCTGGAATGGAACATTTATGGGCTATCTAAAGATTAAAAAAAAAAACATAAAAAAAAACCCCTCTGAAGAGCTGTAATTGTGCTGTCAGCACTTCTTCCCCAGGACCATCTCTTTTCCAGAAGAAATGCTGGAGCATTCTGCAGCTCTGCCCCTTCCAAGCCTCTCTGAGCTCCTGTTCCTCCCCTTGAGCTGGATTTCACTGCTCAGCAAAGTGCCCATTAACTCAAGGTGGGAAAAAACCCATTTCTGGGGCCTCATTAGCAAAAATGGAGAATTGATCCCTCACCTGTCGATGGCTGCTGCACTGCTGAGAGCTCCTCATTGAGGGGGACTGGGGGGTTTATTCCTGCAGCAGAAAGATGTTTAAAAAACAGGATTTTTTTTTTTATTATTTATATTTTTTTTTGCTTGGCTGTATCAATGATGTGGTCAGCAAAACAGAGGAGAAAGAGCTGCTTGAGCAGTATTTAGTCAGTGGAGCAAGGAAACACACTCCATTTCTGCAGCTGAGCTTATTTCCTCGAGGTTTGATTGAAAAATGTAAAAGCCAGGTTTTTATTTTATTTTATTTTATTTTTTTTTAATAAATATGCAGCTGAGTGTTTGTTAAAATGCCCCCAACCCCAAATATTGTGTGCAGTGGGAATACCCCACACTGTCATTAATCCCCCCTCTCCACCAGGCTCTTAGGATTTCCTAAGTTTTTTTCTTGAAATGCAAAGTTATCTTTGGTAATTCACCTGTTTGGGGTGGGTTTGTGCTCTCTTGGTTGTTTGGGTTAAATATTTGAGGATAATCAGAGCAGATGTTTGGAGGAGAAAGCCCCTGATGGCCTTGGGGAGGTTTGGTCTCCTTTGGGGGGAATTTGGCTGATGGAACTCCGTGGATCCAGAAATGTTTGATGGAAACAACAGCTCTTTGAGAAGCTTTAGAAATTTAGATTTTTTTTTTTTTCTGTGAAAAGCCCAAGGAATGGTTGGGTTTGGTGAAATTCCTCTTCCCTGGTCCTGTCTGGGCTCCTGCAGAGGGTGGGGTGGAGCTGCTGCTGCTTCCCGTGTCCATCCCCAGGGGAAGGTGGAAAACAGGGCCCTGAGAAGGAGCTGGAGAGGGAAAGGAAATGTGGAGGGAGAAGCTGCTCCAGCTGCCGTTTATGTCTCACCTTTTCCAGCTCTGTAGGTGTTGCATTCATGGAGTCATGGAATGGTTTGGGATGGAAAGGGCTTAAAACTCATCCAGTTCCATGGGCAGGGACAATTCCATGTCCCAGGTGGATCCAGCCTGGCCTTGGACATTCCCAGGGATCCAGGGGCAGCCCCAGCAAATGTGGGAATTCCGTTCCCAGCAATTCCTGCCCAAGATCCCAGCCCAATGTCCCCTTTCCCAGTGGGATCCATTCCCTGTGTCCTGTCCCTGCAGGCCTTGGCCCCAGTCCCTCTCCAGCTCTCCTGGAGTTTTCCCCTTCAGGGACTCGGAGCATTCCCTGCACTTTTCCCTTCTCCAGGGGAACATTCCCAGCTCTCCCAGCCTGGCTCCAGAGCAGAGGGGCTCCAGCCCTGCAGCAGCTCCTGGCCCTGGTACTGCCCTTCTATAAAAATTCCTTCACTCTTTGCACTTTGTGCTCCCAGTTTCACCACGGGATCCCAGAATCCCAGACTGGTTTGGGCTGGAAGGGACCTGAAGGATCATCCAGGGCCAGCCCTGCCATGGGCAGGGACAATTCCCCATGTCCCAGGGTGCTCCTTTAGGGGGTCCCATGGGACCTGAGCTGCCTTGGCAGCCACAATTCCTCAGGGATGGGGAGTGGGATGTGCTCAGGGTCCGTCCCTGTGCTGGGTGTTCCTGTGCTGAGGGACCCTGAGCTGAAGGTCCTTCTCTCTGCTGGGTGTCCTTGTCCTGGATGTCCCTTGTCCTGGCTGTCCCTTGTCCTGGCTGTCCCTGCCCTGGGTGTCCCTGCCCTGGGTGTCCCTGTGCTGGGTGTCCTTGTCCTGAATGTCCCTCCCTGCCCTGGGTGTCCCTGCCCTGGGTGTCCCTGTGCTGGATGTTCCTGCCCTATGCTGGGTGTCCCTGTGCTGGGTGTCCTTGTCCTGGCTGTCCCTCCCTGCCCTGGGTATCCCCATGCCATGTCCCCATGCTGGATGTCCCTGTGCTAGGACCCTGTCCTGGATGTCCCCATGCCAGGTCCCTGTCCCATATCCCTGTCCTGGATGTCCCTGTGCCATGTCCCTGTCCTATATCCCTGCCCTGGATGTCCCCATGCCATGTCCCCATGCCCTGTCCCCATACCATGTCCCTGCCCTGGATATCCCCATGCCATGTCCCTGCCCTGGATGTCCTCATGCCATGTCCCCATGCCATGTCCCCATGCCCTGTGCTGGGTGTCATGTCCCTGTGCCATGTCCCCATGCCATGTCCCTGCCCTGGATATCCCCATGCCATGTCCCCATGCCCTGTGCTGGGTGTCCCTGCCCTGGATGTCCCCATGCCACATCCCCGTGCCCGTTCCCGACTCCGTCCCCGTGTCTGCTCCCGGGGCTGGCAGGCTCTGCCATGGCAGGATGTGTCCCCACGGGGCCCCGGTGGCTGCTGCCAGTGGGAAGGTGCAAATGACACACACGAGGGCTCTGGGAGCCAATTTGCAGCAGAAGGCAGAGACTGTAACTTATCCAATTGCAGGCAGGGCAGGCAATTCCCCAAACTGCCTCCTGGAGGGAATCTCCGCTGGAGGGAAAAGGATTCATTTCAGGGAATGGTTTCTGCCCTGAGAGCAGGAAAATATCAGCCTGGTAAACAAGGATGAGGAGCCAGCTTGTTTAAACGGGGCCTTTCTCCCTGATTTGGGAATGTTGGGGCTGAGGTTTAGCCTCAAACCAGACCAGAGGGCACCATGGTGTGGGTTTTGTCCTTTACCCTCAGCTTCTCCCCCTGTTTTTTGGGGTTCTCTGTGTGTCAGTCCCTGTCCCAGCCTGTCCAAGGGCTCAGCACAGACTGGGGGAACAGATTGATGCTGGTGAAAGATGAGGGAAGCAGCACTGGGTGGCTACGGGCTCCAGAGGGACTGAAATCCTGAATTCCTGAGATCCTGAGATCTGGAATTCCTGAATTCCCGAGATCCTGAAATCCTGAATTCCTGAAATCCTGAAACCTGAGATCCTGAAATCCTGAATTCCTGAGATCCTGGAATCCTAAAATCCTGAGATCCTGAATTCCTGAGATCCTGAAATCCTGAGATTCTGAATTCCTGAGATTCTGAAAACCTGAATTCCTGAAATCCTGAAATCCTGAATTCCTGAGATCCTGGAATCCTAAAATCCTGAATTCCTGAGATTCTGAAATCCTGAATTCCTGAAATCCTGAATTCCCGAGATCCTGAAAACCTGAATTCCTGACGTCCTGAATTCCTGAGATCCTGAAATCCTGAAGTCCTGAGATCCTGGAATCCTAAAATCCTGAATTCCTGAGATTCTAAATTCCTGAATTCCTAAGATCCTGAAGTCCTGAATTCCTGAGATTCCTAAGATCCTGAAATCCTGAAACCTGAGATCCTGAAATCCTGAAATCCCTCCTCTTCATGGCACAGCTCCTTCTCCTGGGGGATTTTTTGTGCTCCAGGAAAACCCTTTCCAAGGCTGGGGAACCTTGGATGTGCTCAGGGTTTGGGCATTAACGAAATCCCTTGGGCGATTTGCAGGTGGGGAGAGAATTCACAATGAACTCCAGGTTTGCTCATCACTTCTTCCTCCTAAAACACTTGAATTTTCTCAGCTGGAATTCCCTGCAGTGATTCCACATTCAAACTGCATTTCCTTCCCCTTTACAGGCTGAATTTTGCCTTTAGAAACCAGGGGCATAAAAATCTGCTGAGCTCCTGGTTTGATACATCAGCACCCCAAATATTGACCAGCAGCAGCCCAGGATGCTGGAAAAACTGCTGGAAAAACTGCTGGAAATTGGCACCAAAGCCCAGATTTCTCTCACTTTTAGATTCCTACCTAAAAATAAACAAGCAGTGCAAGGAATGCAGAGGTTCAGGTTGCTCACCCCCTGTCCCTGTCCCTGCCCTGTGTCCCTTGTCCCCAAGTTGTCACCTAATCCTGAATTCCTAAGATCCTGGAATCCTGAGATCTGGAATTCCTGAAATCCTGAATTCCCAAATTCCTGAATTCCCGAGATCCTGAAATTCTGAATTCCTGAATTCCCAAATTCCTGAATTCCCGAGATTCTGAATTCCTGAGATCCTGAAATCCTGAATTCCTGAGATCCTGAATTCCTGAGGTCCTGAAATCCTGAATTCCTGAGATCCTGAAATCCCTCCTCTTCACGGCACAGCTCCTTCTCTTGGGGGATTTTTTGTGCTCCAGAAAAACCCTTTTCAAAGCTGGGGAACCTTGGATGTGCTCAGGGTTTGGGCGTTAACATTGACCAGCAGCAGCCCAGGATGCTGGAAAAGCTGATGGAAAAACTGCTGGAAATTGGCATCAAAGCCCTGATTTCCCTCACTTTTAGATTCCTACCACTCTGCCCTAAAAATAAACAAGCAAAGTAAGGAATGCAGAGGTTCAGGTTGTTCATCTCCCTGTCCCTTGTCCCCAAGTTGTCACCTGGGCTCCTCCAGCAGAGAGAGGCAAAGAGCCACCCTGCAGCAGCAGCAGCAGCAGCAGTAGCTCAGAAAGGCTCTCCAGTGCCTTTCCCCTGGAGATTTGAGGGGTTTTTAATGCCCACAGGAGGTTTTAAAGCAGAGAATTGTGGTTTTTAAAGCACTGCTCGTTAATGAAATGTCCCCCTGGGCTGCAGGAGGTGCCTCTGTTAGAGCTGAGACACAATCACAGGGTGATTATTGTAGAAACATCCGTGACTTCCAGGGACAAACCTGAGATATTCCAGAATATGTGGGTTTATTGCAAGGGTGGTGGGTAGAAAGGGCTTTGCCTTCAGCCACCAGCCTGGGCTGGAGGGAAGGGCCAGAGAGAGAAGGAGAGAGAGCAAGAGGGTTTGGGCTGAGGAGAGGGGAGAGAGAGAGCAAGGGGCAGGGTCAGAGTGCAGGGGGAAGAGCAGGGAAAGGAGAGCGAGGTCCAGAGAGAGCCAGGTCCTGCTTACAATCCATTCTATCTCCTTTTGGGATGAATATTCTAATTTACAGTGACCAACCAACACAAGACACAAAATCCTATAGAATCTCCACACAGCCTATAAGAACTGCTACATTACCATGTGTTATATTTTAAACTCTAAAAACTCCTCTTTAGACTTTTCTGTTTTGCTGCATTGACCTTTGGATCCCTCAGGCAGCAGAAGGGGATTGTTCAATCCAAAGGGATTCTCCTCCAGCTGCCCAGGCTGTTGTCTTCAGGTTATAGAGTGACTAAGGCTCGGTGTCCTACAACTCAAAGTGAGCTCCCATTTCTATTTCCATTACAGGTTTCGTATTTTCAGAATCTTTTGCCAAGCAATCATATTTATAAAATTTCCCTGATTCATCTTTCCCAACAGATTATCTACAGGGTTTTTTATTTCAGAGCTCTGGGAATCAGGGGTGCAGGGCACAGCCCCAAATCTGACTCCCACATGGATTAGGGATGGATGTTTTTATACCCTTTCTTTATATAACTACATATATTAATTAATAAACTCATATTGTTCTGTTTATACATTGATCTGATCCAAGCAGGAATCCTTGTCATTTCCATCAGGACCCCAAAATATCATTTCTCATTTTTCTTTTTTAAGGTAATAATTATATTCCATCCCCAAACAACCATCACAATTAACAATCCCACCATGATGATTCTTAAACAATAATAATATTAAATTACCAAACAATCATCACAATTAACAATCACATCATGATGATGATGCAGGTGCAGTTTCTTCTGTCCCTGATCCAGTAAAGACAAAGCCCAACCTTCATTTCCAGGTGTAGTTTTGGTTCCCTTTCTCAACCTTTATTTCCCCCTCCCCTGACTCTGTTTTACACAATTCCCATCATTTTTAGGAACATTTTAACCCTGTGTATCCCCTCTGTCCCCCAGCAGGATGAAGCTGTTGCCTGTTCCATCATCCCCCTGTGAAAAACGAGTTCTGCTCTCTCAGAGAAATTGATAAGTTGAATCAAAATTAAAAACAGACAATTGGGAGACAGAAAAGTGAAATTCTCTCAGCTGAGGGTGCCTGGCATAAATTCAGCCAGCCTCACCCTTCACCCTTTCAGATTTCTGTTTTTAAGGATCGTTGTGTTGCACATTCAATAGATTTTAATGAATTATTTAAACATTCCTTTTGAGTTTTTATCTGCTTTGAATATTTCCAATCATCTTATCTGGCAGATTTATTTGTGGATGGCTTTACTCTGTCTGGTTAGATGGGTCTCATAAATCTTTCTCTTGATTTTTTTTTTTTTAATTTTTTTTTTTTTTTTGGTTATTTTTATTTGAATAAAAAACCCCAGAAATTTAGCAGCCTTTATGGAGGGCTACAAGGTGATGACTTTTCCCCCCCCATAACTTCTGGTTTGGTCAGTTTAGATGTTACAAAGAAGAGAAAAAAAAAAACAAACCCAAAAAAAAAACCAACCAAAAAAACTACCCAGTCTTTTACTGTTAAAAAAAAAAAAATAGACATTTATCACCTTTCTAAACTCTATTAATAAAAACCAACACTGCACAATTATATATATAATATCCACATTAATATTTGCTAAAAGCCAACTTTATAACGTGCATTTCTAACACCCCCCAGCTGAGATGTGAGACTATTTTAAGGGGAGGTGTGAAGCCATGGCAGGCTCTGCCTCCTTCCCTTGGCCATGTGTTCCCACAGCTGGCTGCTCTGGGGAGCTGAGCTTAATAAAAACTGCTCCTTTCCCTCTTTTCTCCCAAAATCCTGCAGCTTTTTGTCTTGTTTTTCCTTTTTTTTAGAAGTCAGGGCTGTGGTGCCCTAAAAGGAACCAGCACAAGGGGAGAGAAAGGTGGGAATTAATCCAGGGAGAATAAAACCAGCAATAAACATCCTGAGCTGTGGGTTTTGGCTGAATAAAATCCTTGTAGGTGTCAGTCCCTATCAGGGTTTGGGGTTTTTGGGGTTTTTTTTTTGATCCACCTCTTTGCTGTGGGGTCATAGAGAGGATTGGGGAGGTCACTTAGTCCAGCACAGCTCCCTGAAATTCTGCCTGATCATTTCAGTGCGTGCTCACCTGCAGCTCCTGGCAAAATGCAGGAATTTACCTGCAATTTTTGTCAAAAGGTGAGATTTACCTGCAGCTCTTGACAAAATGCAGGAATTTATCTGCACATCCCGTCAGTCAAAATGCAGGAATTTAGCTGCACCACCTTGAAAGTGCAAGAATTTATCTGCACATCCTGTCAAAATTCAAGAATTTGCCTGCACCTCTTGTCACTCAAATTTCAGGAATTCACCTGCACCTCTTGAAAAAATTCAAGAATTTACCTGCACCTCCTGTCAGTCAAATTGCAGGAATTTACCTGTGCCTCCTGTTAAAATGCAGGAATTTACCTGCACATCTTGTCAAAGTCCAAGAATTTACATGCACCACCTTCAAAATGCAGGAATGTACTTGCACCACCTTGAAAATGCAGGAATTTACCTGCACCTCCTGTTAAAATGCAGGAATTCATCTGCACATCCTGTCAGTCAAAATGCAAGAATTTACCTGCACCAGCTTGAAAGTGCAAGAATTTACCTGCACCTCCTGTCAAAATGCACGAATTTACCTGCACATCCTGTCAAAATTCAAGACTTTACCTGCACCACCTTTAAAATTCAAGAATTTACCTGCACTTCCTGTTAAAATGCAGGAATTTACCTGCACCTTCTGTCAGTCAAAATGCAAGAATTTACCTGCACCACCTTCAAAATGCAGGAATGTACTTGCACCTCCTGTTAAAATGCAGGAATTTATCTGCACCTCTTGACAAAATTCAAGACTTTACCTGCACCACCTTCAAATTGCAGGAATTCACCTGCACCTCTTGTCAAAATCCAAGAATTTACCTGCACATCCTGTGAGTCAAAATGCAAGAATTTACCTGCACCTCTTGTCAAAATGCAGGAATTTACCTGCACCTCCTGTCAGTCAAAATGCAGGAATTCACCTGCATCTCTTGACAAAATTCAAGAATATATCTGCACCTCCTGTCAAAATGCAGGAATTTACCTGCACATCCTGTCAGTCAAAATGCAGGAATTCACCTGTATCTCTTATCAAAATTCAATAATTTCCCTGCACCTCTTATCAAAATTCAATCATTTCCCTGCCCCTCCTGTCCAAACCCAGTGTCACTTGTGACTTTCTCCCTCCCCAACCTCTTCCAAACGCACTTTTTTTTGCAAAACCCGCTTCTTTAGAAACCGTTTCTTTTCTTCCTCCTTTCTCTCCCCCCTTTAGGATCAGTGAAAAGTGAAAAAAGAGGCTCAGGGCGGGTATTTATTTGCTGTTCTCTGTCCTCAATCAGGATAACAGCAGGGAGAGCTGGCCCAGGCACAGCAGAGCACAATGGATCCATCAGGGACTAAAGAGCCTCCCTTTTGGGGAATAATGGCTTTTCCTCACGGTGTTGATGAAGAGCGAAGAGCTCCATTTGCAGTAAACTGTAATTTTTTTCCCCCCCTCTGGGTTCCTGGATGTGCCCTTGGTCCTGCTGATGCTTTTTTTTTTTTTTTTTTTTTTTTTTTTCTTGGCAGGAAAATGCCCCTTTGCGGCCTCTGTAATGTGAATATTGTCGGTGTCAATGGGATGAGAGGGGTTTAGGCATATTTTTGGAGGAAAAAATGCTGTAAATGCCCCTCGGAGTAAAAAAAAAAAAAAAACAAAAAACCAAATTATTCCATGATTCCTGTGCTGTCCAAACCCTCCTCCAAATTTGGTGCAATGATGGTTTTCAGTGAATGATTCTCCCTCTGCTGAAACCTTTCCAGGAGAATTAAATGAGATTAAACAAATCTGAGCTGGATTTATGGAGCCTTGGCTGTCCAGACAGGTTTGGACACCTCTAAAAGTCCCATCCAACCCAAATTATTCCATGATTCCTGTACTGTCCAAGCCCTCCTCCAAACTTGGAGCAGTGATGGTTTTCAGTGAATGATTCTCCCTCTGCTGAGCCTTTCCAGGAGAGTGAAATGAGATGAAACAAATGAGATTAAACAAATCTGATCTGGATTTAGGGCTCCTGGGTGCCCAGACAGGGTTTGGACACCTCTAAAAGTCCCATCCAACCCAAAATATTCCATAATTCCTGTGCTGCCCAAGCCTGGTGCAGTGATGGTTTTCAGTGAATGATCCTCCCTCTGCTGAAGCCTTTCCAGGAGAGTGAAATGAGATGAAACAAATGAGATTAAACAAATGAGATTAAACAAATCTGATCTGGATTTAGGGCTCCTGGCTGTCCAGACAGGGTTTGGACACCTCTAAAAGTCCCACCCAACCCAAAATATTCCATAATTCCTGTGCTGTCCAAGGCCTTTTCTGAGTCTGGTGCAGTGATGGTTTTCAGTGAATGATTCTCTCTCTGCTGAGCCTTTCCAGGAGAATGAAATGAGATTGAACAAATGAGATTAAACAAATGAGATTAAACAAATCTGAGCTGGATTAGGGCTCTTGGCTGCCCAGGCAGGGTTTGACACCCCTAAAAGTCCCATCCAGTGCAAAATATTCCATAATTCCTGTGCTATCCAAGCCCTTCTCCAAACTTGGTGCAGTGATGGTTTTCAGTGAATGATTCTCACTCTGCTGAGCCTTTCCAGGAGAGTGCTGGGAGGATTAATTAGTTAATGTTTATTGAGTGCTGGGAGGCTGCTCTGTGTTATTTCAGAACTGCCTGGATTCATCCGTGGGGGACTCGATTCTGGTGCCACCCACACTGGGTTTGGGATCTGCCAACAGCTCCTGGGGCTGGGAATGAACAGAGACAGGGCAGAGTCCTTGTCCCCTGGGCTGGGACAGCCCTGGAGAGACCTGGAGGGGCTGGAGAGTGGCCAGGGGAGGGAAGGGAGCTGGGAAAGGGCTGGAGAATTCCTGAGGGAGCTGGGAAAGGGCTGGAGAATTCCTGAGGGAGCTGGGAAAGGGAATGGAGAATTCCTGAGGGAGATGGGAAAGGGAATGGAGAATTCCTGAGGGAGATGGGAAAGGGAATGGAGAATTCCTGAGAGAGATGGGAAAGGGAATGGAGAATTCCTGAGGGAGCTGGGAAAGGGCTGGAGAATTCCTGAGGGAGATGGAAAAGGGAATGGAGAATTCCTGAGGGAGCTGGGAAAGGGAATGGAGAATTCCTGAAGGGAGCTGGGAAAGGGAATGGAGAATTCCTGAGGGAGATGGGAAAGGGAATGGAGAATTCCTGAAGGGGCTGGAAATGGGAATAGAGAATTCCTGAGGAAAGTGGGAAAGGGCTGGAGAATTCCTGGAGGGGCTGGAGAATTCCTGAGGGAGCTGGGAAAGGGGCTGAGCCTGGAGAAAAGGAAATAATGGGGAAATTCCTTCCAGGAGAAGGTGGTGAGGTGTTGGAAGTGCCCAGGGGGGTTTGGACTGTCCATCCCTGGCCAAAGCCCTGGGGATGTGACACTTGGGGACACGCTCAGTGGTGGCCCTGGCAGTGCTGGGGATGGTTGGGCTTTGTCATTTTCTTAAATCTTAAATCTTAAATCTTTTCCAACCCAACCAATTCCCTGATTCCACTCAGTGACTCAACAACACTCAGACAAAGAACTTTTCCTTTGGCATCCCAGAGGAGCTTTGGGTGTTTTTGGTGCTGACTCATCTCAGTGTCAGGAGGGGCAGAGAAATGAGCAGAACCTTTGTGATTTATCCCATTTGTGGGGTCAGGTTGAGATTTGTGTCCTAAAGAACCAAAACCTCTTTAATGCAAAGATTTTTAGGAGCAAAGCTGTAAAAACCCCAGTGAGGAGCAAGAAGAGACACAAGATGGAATTTTTCCAGGTTTTTTCAGGAATGTCACTCAGCAAATTCCACATCTGGGAACAGCTGGAGCTGAGTTTTGTTGGGGTTTTTTTTTGTTGTTTTTTTTTTTCTCCCCTTTATTTCAATCATTTAAACAACTTATTATTTGGATAATTGGGACAACACATCTTTTTTTTTTTTTCCCTTTATTTCAATCATTTAAACAACTTATTATTTGGATTATTGGGAGAGCACATCTGGGTTGGAGTCTGTCCTTCCTAAAGGGGACAGGGAGAGAGCTGGAGCTGGGTTTTGTTGGTTTTTTTGGGGTTTTTTTCTCCCCTTTATTTCAATCATTTAAACAACTTATTATTTGGATTATTGGGACAACACATTTTTTTTTTTCCCCCCTTTATTTCAGTTATTTAAGCAACTTATTATTTGGATAATTGGGACAACACATCTTTTTTTTTTTTTTTTTTTTTTTTTTTCTGTCCCCCTTTATTTCAATCATTTAATCAACTTATTATTTGGATTATTGGGACAACACATCTTTTTTTTTTTTTTTTTTTTTTTTTTTTTTTTTTTTTTTCCCCTTTATTTCAATCATTTAAACAACTTATTATTTGGATTATTGGGAGAGCACATCTGGGTTGTTTCCGTCCCTCCCAAAGGGCACAGGGAGGATGCTCAGTGTCCTCCAGGAGGATTTTTGCTGCATCCCACGCCCTGCACCACCCAATATTCTGCATTCAGCGTGGGCTGGGTGATCCGAGCTGTGCTTTAATAAACCTCACAGCCCCCCAGGAGTGTGAAAAACCACTGGCAGCTCCTGACGGGTGCAAACTCCGGGCTGTTCCCTCGTTAAAATCCGCATTTCCTGGGTGCCTGGTGGGGCTGTTACCTGGTTAAAATCCGCATTTCCTGGGTGCCTGGTGAGAACATCCCCAGAGGAGCAGGGAGGGAGCAGCTTTTGGAATGGAAGTGGCTGGACAGAAAAAATAAATTACGTAAAAATATTTGGGTTTTTTTTGCAAAAAACCCCAACAAAACAAAAAACAAAACAAAACAAAACAAAACAAAACCAAAACAAAACCAACCAAAAAAAAAAAAAAAAAAACAAAAAAAAAAAACAAAACAAACAAACAAAACAAATAAACTCAAAAAAAACCCCCCAAAAAACCAAAACCAAACAAACAAAAAAACCAACCAAAAAACCAAAACCAAACCAAAACAAAACAAACCCAAAAAAACCCCCCAAAAAACCAAAAACAAAACAAAACAAAAAACAAAACAAAAAAACCCAAAAAAAAACCCCCCAAAAAACCAAAAACAAGCAAACAAACAAACAAAAAAAACCAAACACACACAAAAAAACCCCCCCAAACACCAAAAAAACAAAAAAAACCCAAAACACCAAAAAATAAAATAAATAAAATAAATTCCCCAATCTCATCCTTCCATAGGGGATTTTGTTATGCAATGGTGCAAAATCCCAAACCCAGGCAGACCCCGCTAAAAACTCTCTGCAGGACTTAAATCTCTGGGGGTTTTTTTATCCACATTGGGCTCATCTACCCAGTAACTCCTAATTAGTTCTTTGTCTATAATTGTGCCTTGTCATTATGAGTGATTAATGAGTGATTAATCAAGGAGGGCTTTTCTCCAGGGAGTTATTCCTGGCTGATTTTAGGATCAGTTTTCTCACAGGTGGCTTTGAGCTGAGGGAGGATTGGTTTGGATCACAAATGAGGCAGAGCATTTTTTTTAATTTTTTTTTTTTTTTTTTTTTTGTGGTGGGGGTGACAAATGAATTCTGGTCTGTGAAATGTTCCCGTGTTTAATAGGAGGAGATCAATATCCATATTTTTTTTTTTTTAATAAATCACATCCATTAAGGGGAACTGGAACCCTCCGTGCTGTTTTTATAGTGACAGGTGTTGGTGAAGAGATTGGGGCTGGATGGATTCTTTAAATAAATTCTTTTTTTTTTTTTTTTTAATTTTTTTTATAAACTATCTCTAAGCCGCAATTCTGCTGCTAAATAAGGATTGCTAATGAATGTCCTGACAAGCAAAGATCACATCTATTCCTGAGATTTATTCCAGTCTCTGTCTCCTCAGCAGAGCTTTGGTTCTCTTCAGCTCCTGGTGGTCTGTGAGACTCTGCCTGGAACATCACAGTGATCCCGGGGGGGATGTTTCTGGAGAACTGAATTCACTCCTGAGATCAGAAAATCCCAAAATCCTGGAATGCTTTGGGTGGGAAGGGACCTTTTTTTCCCCTTCAGGGACTCTGAGCATTCCCTGCACTTTTCCCTTCTCCAGGGGAACATTCCCAGCTCCCCCAGAGCAGAGGGGCTCCAGAATCCTGGGATGGTTTGGTTTGGAAAAGACCTTAAATCCCAACAGTTCCACCCTTTCCATGGATAAGGACACTCCCACTGTCCCAGGGGGATCCAGCCTGGCCTTGGGCACTGCCAGGGATCCAGGGGCAGCCCCAGCAAATGTGGGAATTCCATTCCAGCCAGGAATTCCTTCCCAATATTCCACAGAAATTCCCCTTTCCCAGTGGGATCCATTCCCTGTGTCCTGTCCCTTGTCCCCAGTCCCTCCCCAGCTCTCCTGGAGTTTTCCCCTTCAGGGACTCGGAGCATTCCCTGCACTTTTCCCTTCTCCAGGGGAACATTCCCAGCTCTCCCAGAGCTGAGGGGCTGCAGAATCCTGGAATGGTTTGGATGTAAAGAGACTTTAAATCCCATCCCATTCCCACCCCATCCATGGGCAGGGACAATTCCCACCGTCCCAGGTGGATCCAGCCTGGCCTTGGACACTCCTAAATCCCCAGTTGTTGCTGTTGGGATGTTCATGGGATGGTTTGGGTGGGAAAGACCTTAAATCCCATCCAGTCCCAGGTGGATCCAAAGCCCAAAGTCCAGGTTGGGATTTTCCTGCCTTTGGGAGAAATCCAAACTCCTTGCTGGGATCCCTCAGTGAGGACAGAAAATCCCAGAGTGACCCTTGAACCTTCTGGATTTTCCTGCTCATCATCCTCAGGATTGGCTTGGAGGGACCTTAAAGTTCATTTATTCCCCCCCTGGGATGGGTGGGGACACCTCCCACTGTCCCAGGTGGATCCAGCCTGGCCTGGGACATTCCCAGGGATCCAGGGGCAGCCCCAGCAAATGTGGGAATTCCATTCCCAGCAATTCCTGCCCAAGATCCCAGCCCAATGTCCCCTTTCCCAGTGGGATCCATTCCCTGTGTCCTGTCCCTCCATCCTTTGGAATTTATCCCTCTCCATGGTTTTTGTTGGCTCCTTCAGGCCCTGGGAGGCCACAGTGAGCTCACCCCAAAGTTTCTCCTCTCCAGGTGAACAATCTCAGCTCTTTCCTCCCATTTTCCTCTTCTTTCATCCCTCTGATCCTTTTGGAGCCTCCTCTGGACTCTCCAGCACCTCCAGATCCCCCCTGAGCTCAGGGATTTAGGGCTCTGCTACAGGGGGTGACAAAAGTGGTGATTTTTCCTCGAAAAAAACTTTAGAAAAACCAGAATCCTGGAAAAGACACTTGGAAATCTTTTCCACGAGCCCTGAAAAGGTGGATCTGAGATTAACCTGGAGCTGATTCCTCTCTCTGTGTGTCCATGGAGGATTTCTCTGTGAGGATTTCTCCTGATTTAACCTCCAGGTCTGATATTTCTGTCTCTGGGAGAGATTTTTACCCTCCTGGCAGCTGCTGATTTTTTCCCCAAGGAAAAAAAAAAAAAAATTCTCCAGAAAGTTTCTTCTCAAAAGTATCTTGGCAAACAACTCTCCTTTCTCAGAACAATCTTTGTCCAGGTGGTGTTTTGCCGTTTCTTTTATTAATTTAATAATGGGATTAGAGAGGTGTCATTCCTATTCTTCAATCATGTTCAGTCTGGATGGGAACACCTTATAAAAAGTAATAAGAATTAGACAATAAAAGCATAAAAGCCTTTTTTTTTTTTTTTTTTTTTTTTTTTTTCTGTGCTCTTTGCCGTCTGAAATATATTTGGAGTCTCAAATCTTTCCTGTGTGTCCCACAATGACACTGACCTGACCTGACCAGGCTGGGGAAAAATGCCCTTTTCTGCCTCTTGGGGATTCAGGGGAGCAAAACCTGAATTTTGGGGATTTTAGTGGGTGTGAGTCAAGGTGTGAGGACTTTGGGCATGGTCTGAGTCCTTCTTCTCCACCTTCTTCTTCCTCTTCTCCATGGCTTTGGGTGGTTTTCTGTAATTGGGTGAAAAAGGTCCCCATTGATGGCCTTGGATGGTCATTAGTGGGTCAGAAATATAAATAATCCAGGTGTCACCTTGTTATTGGGTAATGAGCACTGAAATAACCTTGGAAAGGGTTCAAAGTGCTCCATTTTACCTCATTTTCTCTAATTTGCCAGTCAGAACTCATGGCTGGCGAGTCTGTAAATAGATAAATAATAATAAATATCTGAGTCCAAACACGAAACTTTAATTTTTCCTGTATTAATCCTGACTTTCCTGTGTTTTAATCCTGACTTTGGCAAGGAAAAAAAAAAAGGAAGAACCTTCACAGTGCAGAGTGTTCCAGCCCTCTGCTCTTCCCTGGTGTCATCCCACCCTCGAGCACCCAAAAATTGAATTGAGGCAGCTCCTCTGAGCCATCCAAAGGGAAATCCTCCAACCAGAAATCCAGAACCAGCATTTAAATAACCTTGGAAAGGGTCAGAGATGCTCCATTTTACCTCATTTTCTCTAATTTTCTAGTTAGAGCTCATGGCTGGCGAGTCTGTAAATAGATAAATAATAATAAACATCCGAGTCCAAACACAAAACTTGATTTTTTCCTGTATTAATCCTGACTTTAGCCCAGCACAAACCAGCATTTAAATAACCTTGGAAAGGGTTCAAGGTGATCCATTTTACCTCATTTTCTCTGATTTGCCAGTTAAAACTCATGGCTGGCGAGTCTGTAAATTGATAAATAATAATAAACATCCGAGTTCAAACACAAAACTTGATTTTTTCCTGTATTAATCCTGACTTTAGCCCAGCACAAACCAGCATTTAAATAACCTTGGAAAGGGTCAGAGATGCTCCATTTTACCTCATTTTCTCTAATTTTCTAGTTAGAGATCATGGCTGGCGAGTCTGTAAATAGATAAATAATAATAAACATCCGAGTCCAAACACAAAACCTGAATTTTTCCTGTATTAATCCTGACTTTCCTGTGTGTTAATCCTGACTTTGGCAAGGAAAAAAAGAAGGAAGAACCTTCACAGTGGAGAGTGTTCAGCCCTCTGCTCTTCCCTGGTGTCATCCCACCCTTGAGCACCCAAAAATTGACTTGAGGCATCCAAAGGGAAATGCTCCATCCCAGGGGAGCCTCCCCAGCACCCTCAGCAATCCTGGACTGAAATCCAGAACCTGCATTTAAATAACCTTGGAAAGGGTCAGAGATGCTCCATTTTACCTCATTTTCTCTAATTTTCTAGTTAGAGCTCATGGCTGGCGAGTCTGTAAATTGATAAATAATAATAAACATCCGAGTCCAAAGATGAAACTTGAATTTTTCCTGTATTAATCCTGACTTTAGCCCAGCACAAACCAGCATTTAAATAACCTTGGAAAGAGTTCAAGGTGATCCATTTTACCTCATTTTCTCTGATTTTCTAGTTAGAGCTCATGGCTGGTGAGTCTGTAAATAGATAAATAATAAAAAACATCCGAGTCCAAACACAAAACCTGAATTTTTCCTGTATTAATCCTGACTTTCCTGTGTTTTAATCCTGACTATGGCAAGGAAAAAAAGAAGGAAGAACCTTCACAGTGGAGAGTGTTCCAGCCCTCTGCTCTTCCCTGGTGTCATCCCACCCTTGAGCACCCAAAAATTGACTTGAGGCATCCAAAGGGAAATGCTCCATCCCAGGGGAGCCTCCCCAGCACCCTCAGCAATCCTGGACTGAAATCCAGAACCTGGAGCAGTTCCCTGTTCTCCAGAGGAGATTCCCAGTGGGATGGATGAGGTGGGAATGTGGCTGATCCTCCAAAACCTGGAGAAAATGGAGATAAAATCCCACCAAAAAAACCAAAAAATCCTCTCCCAAAAAGGCTGTCAAGACTCCTTAGGGGAGCTGGAGCTGCTGGAAGAGAAATAAATAAATAAATAAAAAAAAAAAACACCAAAAAACGCCGCAGACAGAAAAGGAATTAAGAGGAAAAAAAGAAGTGAAAATGAGCTGGCAGGATCCTGAGGTGACTCATCAGGTGCATCTTGCAGAAAGTCTCTTTGGGAGAAGTAATGAAACCGCCTGTTCTAACAATATTTGCACTGCAGCGGGGAAAGGCATAAATATTGGGATCAATTAATGAAATTAGAGAATTTGACCAAAAAAAAAAAAATTAAAAAATAAAAAACAAGCCCTGGTGCTGGCTCAGAAACCATCCCTCTTCCTTTTTGCTGGTGTTGGGAGAGGGAAATCCTCACAGTTCTGATTCCCACCAGGGATTGGGGGGTTTGGGCAGTTTTGGGGTCACTGGGGTGGCTTGGGGAGACACCTGGAACCCAAAAAATTCCATTTTCACCCCTTGGAGCTTCTCCAGCTGGTGGGAAGGCAGAGATTTGCTGATTCTCTGGGCAAGGAACCTCCTGCCCTTTGGGTTTTGGGTGGTCTTTACCACCCACAAAAATTGTCCTTTGTGTCCCCCAACCTCAGTGTTTTACCTGGAAAAAGGGAAATGGTGTTTTTACTCAGAAAGGGAGTTTTTCCTCATTTAAAGGACATTTAGATCTTCAGTTCCTCACCACGAGCAGTGGATTCATCCCAGGGCTTGGTGAGATGAGCTGGGAGTGAAATTTGGGGTTGTTGGTACCAATAAACACAATTTACAGCAGATTAATGACCCCATTCCAACATAATTTTAATGGATTGTCCTTTGTGTCCCCCGACCTCAGTGTTTTACCTGGAAAAGGTGATTTTCCTCAGAAAGGGAGTTTTTCCTCATTTAGAGGACATTCAGATCTTCAATTCCTCACCACGAGCAGTGAGTTCATCCCAGAGCTTGGTGAGATGAGCTGGGAGTGAAATTTGGGGTTGTTGGTACCAATAAACACAATTTACAGCAGATTAATGACCCCCATTCCAACAGCACTTTAATGGATTTCCTTTGTGTCCCCCAACCTCAGTGTTTTACCTGGAAAAGGTGAAATGGTGTTTTTCCTCAAAAAGGGAGTTTTTCCTCATTTAGAGGACATTTAGATCTTCAATTCCTCACCACAAACAGTGGATTCATCCCAGAGCTTGGTGAGATGAGCTGGGAGTGAAATTTGGGGTTGTTGGTACCAATAAACACAATTTACAGCAGATTAATGACCCCCATTCCAACATCATTTTCATAGATTTCCATTTGGGAATGGCAAAAAACCATTAATTAACACCTTGACCATTTTGAGCTGAGCAGGGTGAACCCCTTGATCTGCAACAACCTCTTTTTTGGTGAGAAAAAATAATAAAAAAAAAAACCCCAGGAGCCTAAAAAAAAAGAGCCATCACCATGCTGGGCTTCAGCAGCAGCAGCAGGAGCAGAACTCCCCAGGTTCTCCTGGCCCAGGATTGGCTCCGGCACAACTTTCCTTGGAATAATTCCCCTGGAATAATTCCTGGCGGCCTCAGCTCGAGAGGATGTTGATAAATTGGAGAGAAGGAATAAAAAAAAAAAAAAAAAAAAAAAAAAAAAAGAGCCACCAGGGTTGGGGAATGGATTGGCAGAGGAGCTTTGCCAGGGGAAGCAGCAGCCAGGCTTGCTTGGCTGAGCAGAGAATTTGTGGGTTTTTTTTTTTAATTTAAAAATAAAACATTTAAATGGGGGTTAAAGGGGTGGGTTTGCAGCTCCAAGGAGCAGAGGGAGGGATGAACCCCTGGCAGAGATTTTAGGATTGAATTATCAGTTTTTAACAGCAGAACTCAAGGTTGTGATGGGATTTTCCAGAGCCTTGGAGTTCCACAGGGTGTGGATGGAATTCCACATCAACATCTGGTTGGTTTGGAGGTTCTGATTTGGGTTGAGGAGAAAACCCCCTTTGAGAAGGAAAGATGAATTCTGGGGCTGTGACTGTGCCAGGGCATCTCTGGCCTTGGTGTCCCCTCCTTGTCCCCTCCTTGTCCCCTCCTTGTCCCCTCCTTGTCCCCTCCCAGAGGATGCAGAGGATGTTTCCTCCTCTCTGCTCATCCATCCCCACTTTTGGGGCTTCTGAACCCGTCAGGAGGCACCAGTGGAGAGTTTTAAATGAGATTTTTTTTTTCTGAACCCATCAGGAGGCACCAGTGAAGGGTTTTAAATGAGATTTTTTTATTTTTCCCCCATCTCCGAAAAATGAAATCCGGTGGCTGTTTGTTCTATTTATTAAAAATTATATAATATTTTAAATATTATTAAAGCCCAGGGTTTATTTTGAAGAGCTCCCTGCAGGGATTTCCTCTCTGCTCATCCATCCCCACACTCTGAGCCACATTTGGGGGTTCTGAACCCATCAGGAGGCACCAGGGAAGGGTTTTAAATGAGATTTTTTTATTTTTTCCCCATCTCCGGAGCCACATTTGGGGGTTCTGGACCCGTCAGGAGGCACCAGTGAAGAGTTTTAAATGAGATTTTTTTTATTTTTCCCTTTCTGATGTGTTTAAAAATGAAAACCGGTGGCTGTTTGTTCTATTTATTGGAAATTATGTAATATTTATATATTATATATTTTGTATCTATAATATATATATATATATATAAAATATATGTGTGTGTATATATATATATATATATATATATATATATATAAAATGTAATATTTCTATATTATTAAAGCCCGTGGTTTATTTTGAAGAGCTCCCTGCAGGGATTTGCCCCACCTTTGTCCCCCAGCAGGGCTGGATTTCCTCTCCAGGGAGAGGCTGTGCTAAATTTACCTTGCAGGAGGATTTGTAAATCTCTCAATTCTGCCTCTCCTTGTTCTTTTTTTTCCCATTTAACACAATTTAATATTGTTTCTCATTGCCCTCACAGGTGTGAAGGAGCTCAGGACCTTTAAATCCACCCTGACAGGCTGCAAAAAAAAAAAAAAAAAAAAAAAAAAAATTTGTCCCAGTCCTTTGTGTTTGTTTACAACAGCAGCTAAAAGATGAATATTTGGGATAAAACTACACTGGGTTTGTTGTTTTATTTTATTTTATTTTATTTTTTTTGTACATTTAATGTTCTCTCTTTTTTTTTTTTTTTTTCCAGCTGTGGGGAGCTCAAAAAATCAAACAGGTAACGCGCTTTTAAAATGTTTTCAGTTTCCCTTATTATTTTCAAGTGTTGCTGCTTTTTCCTGTCCTCCCTCCCTTCCCTTTGCCAGTTGCTGTTTTGCCTTCCCATGGAAATGTAAATGCAGAGAACACTCTGCCATCAAAAAGCCTGATTTTTTTTCCTTTTATATATATATATATATTTATATATTTTGATGTCTTCATTTTCTCCTTCCTGTCTAGTCAAGAGCTTTCTTGTCTCCAGTTTTTTTGCAAACACTTTGACAGTTCCTTGGGAAGGTTTTGTGCCTGTGCAGTCCCAGATCTTTTGGAAATTGATTTTTTTTTTTTATTTTTCCTTCCCAGTCAATTCCAGTGCAGCCTCCTGGGCCTGTCAGAAAATCTGGGCTGGGGGGAAAATGTGGATGAAAAAGATTTAAAAAGCAAATTTAGGATTTTTTTGGGGGGAGGTTGGGATCTCCAGAGGCTCCAGGGATGGTTGAGGAGCTGTGGGGGCACGTCCAGGGTGGGTTTGGGGGAAAATCCTGGTCCCAGGTGGGGGTTTTGGGGTGTCCCTTGTGGTGACATCCTGAGAGGGCTGGGACTGCCTGGGGTCACCCCTGATGGTGATGGGAAAGGTGGGGAGAGGTCCTGGGGCGGGATCCACAGCTGGAGATGGGGAGAATTCCTGGGATGGGATCCACAGCTGGTGGGGAGATGTTCTGGGATGGGATCCTCACATGGAGATAGAGAGAATTCCTGGAATGGGATCCATGTCTGGAGATGGGGAGAAGTTTTGGAATGGGATCCACATCTGGAGATAGAGAGAATTCCTGGAATGGGATCCACACGTGGAGATGGGATGGGATCCACAGCTGGAGATAGAGAGAATTCCTGGAATGGGATCTATGTCTGGATATAGGGAGAAGTTCTGGAATTTGATCCACAATTGGAGATGGGGAGAAGTTCTGGAATCCACACCTGCAGATAGGGAGAATTCCTGGAATGGGATCCACACCTGGTGATGGGATGGGATCCACATCTGCAGGTGGAGAGAAGTTCTGGAATGAGATCCACATGTGGAGATGGGGTGGGTTCCACAGCTGGAGGTGGGGAGAAGTTCTGGAATGGGATCCATGTCTGGAGATGGGGAAAAGCTCTGGGATAGGATCAACACCTGGAGATGGGGAGAAGTTCTGGAATGGGATCCACACTTGGAGATGAGGTGGGATCCACACCTGCAGATACGGAGAATTCCTGGAATGAGATCCACACATGGAGGTTGGGAGAATTCTCGAAATGGGATCCACACCTGGAGATGGGGAGAAGTTCTGGGATCCACACATGGAGGTGGAGAGAAGTTCTGGAATGAGATCCACATCTGGAGATGGGGAAAAGCTCTGGGATGAGATCCACACATGGAGGTGGGGAGAATTCTTGGAATAGGATCCACAGCCACAGATGGGGAGAAGTTCTGGGATCCACAGCTGGAGATAGAGAGAATTCCTGGAATGGGATCCACACCTGGTGGGGATAATTCCTGGAATGGGATCCACACTTGGAGATGGGGAAAAGTTCTGGAATGGGATCCGCACATGGAGATAGAGAGAATTCCTGGAATGGGATCCACACCTGGAGATAGGGTGGGATCCACAGCTGGAGGTGGAAAGAATTCCTGGAATAGGATCCACACTTGGAGATGGGGAAAAGTTCTGGAATGGGATCCACACTTGGAGATGAGGAGAATTCCTGGAACGAGATCCACACCTGGAAGTGGGGAGAATTCCTGCAATGGGATCCACACCTGGAGATGGGGAGAAGTTCTGGAATGGGATCCACAGCTGGTGGGGAGATGTTCTGGGATGGGATCCACAGCTGGAGGTGGAGAGAAGTTCTGGAATGGGATCCATAGATAGGGATGGGGAAAAGTTCTGGAATGGGATCCACAGCTGCAGACGGGGAGAATTCCTGGAATGAGATCCATGTCTGGAGACAGGGAGAAGTTCTGGAATGGGATCCACACCTGGAGGGGATAATTCCTGGAATGGGATCCACACTTGGAGATGGGGAGAAGTTCTGGGATCTGCACCTGCAGATAGGGAGAATTCCTGGAATGGGATCCACGTGTGGAGGTGGGGAGAAGTTCTGGAATGGGATCAATACCTGGAGATGAGGAGAAATTCTGGAATCCACACCTGCAGGTGGAGAGAAGTTCTGGAATGGGATCCATGTCTGGAGATGAGCAGTTCCTGACCCGAATCCTCCGCTGTGTTTGGGCCCTGGGGGTTTCCCTGGGACCCCTCTGGTTCCCCAGCAGGACAAAGGGATTTTCCTCCTCTGCCCCAGCCAGGGCTTTTCCCACCTTCCCCCCCTCAATGGAGGCGCTGCTGAGAACAGGGACAGAAAATAATTCCCCTTTTCCCTCCCAAATCTGCCTTTCCTGGGGTTCCAGGACAACTTTTGGGGGCACAGAACCAGGAAAAAAGCCACTCTTAGTATGTGAGGATCAATTATTTCCTCCTAAATTATTGATTGGGGCTGAATTATTCCAGGAAAGGGGTTATGTAGAGCCCAGAATTCCCCAGGTGGGAGCTGTGAGCTCCAGGAGGGTCCCAAATGGGGAAAATCCCAGAATTTCTGTGCTCAGGGGGGTCCCAAATGGAGAAAATTCCAGAATTTCTGTGCTCAGGAGGGTCCCAAATGGGGAAAATCCCAGAATTTCTGTGCTCAGGGGGGTGTTGGGAGCTCCAGGAGGGTCCCAAATGGGGAAAATCCCAGAATTTCTGTGCTCAGGGGAGTCCCAAATGGGGAAAATTCCAGAATTTCTGTGCTCAGGGGAGTCCCAAATGAGGAAATTCCAGAATTTCTGTGCTCAGGGGGGTCCCAAATGGGGAAAATTCCAGAATTTCTGTGCTCAGGGGGGTCCCAAATGAGGAAATTCCAGAATTTCTGTGCTCAGGGGGGTCCCAAATGTGGAAAATCCCAGAATTTCTGTGCTCAGGTGGGAGCTGTGAGCTCCAGGAGGGTCCCAAATGGGGAAAATCCCAGAATTTCTGTGTTGGGAGCTCCAGGAGGGTCCCAAATGGAGGAAAATTCCAGAATTTCTGTGCTCAGGGGGGTCCCAAATGGGGAAAATCCCAGAATTTCTGTGCTCAGGGGGGTGTTGGGAGCTCCAGGAAGGTCCCAAATGAGGAAAATTCCAGAATTTCTGTGCTCAGGGGGGTCCCAAATGTGGAAATTCCAGAATTTCTGTGCTCAGGTGGGTGTTGGGAGCTGGGGGGTGTCTGTGCTGTGCCCTGTGTCCTCACTGTGTCCCTTTTTTGTGACATTTGGTGACATTTTGTGACATTTTTGTGACATTTTGTGACATTTTTGTGACATTTTTCAGGCCATCATCCACCCCGACACCAACGAGACCATCTTCATGCCTTTCCGGATGTCAGGTACCGTTCGGCCCCATCGTTTTATTTGGAATTTGTATAAAATATAAAATATCAGAGGGGAGATTTTCCTCTTTTGGGATTGAGTCTTGTCAACGTTTAGAGCAAAGGTCAGGAAGGAATTCCAGCAGTAAATCCCTTTTTGGAGGGGAGGAAGATGATGATTTTAAATTCCACTTCTAGTGCTTCATATTTCTCTTTTCACTTTTTTTTTTTTTTTTTTTTTTTTTTGCTTTTCCCCTTTTTTGCTTTTTCCCTTTTCCCTTTTTCCTTTCCCCCTTTTCCCCTTTTCTCCATTTTCCTTTTCCCCTCTTCCCTTTCCCTTTTCCCCTTTTTTGCTTTTCCCTTTTTCCCTTTTCCCCTTTTCCCTTTTTCCCCTTTTCCCTTTTCTCCTTTTCCCTTTTTCCCTTTTTCCCTTTTTCCCTCTTTCCTTTTCCATTTTCCCTTCTTCCATTTTCCCCTTTTTTCTTTTTTCCCCTTTCCCCAACTTTCCCCTTTTTTCCCCTTTTTCCCCTTTTTCCCCTTTTCCCCCTTTTTCCCCTTTTTCCCCCTTTTGTCTTTTTCCCTTTTTCCCCCTTTTCCATTTTCCCTTCTTCCATTTTCCCCTTTTTTCTTTTTTCCCCTTTCCCCAACTTTCCCCTTTTTTCCCCTTTTTCCCCTTTTTCCCCTTTTCCCCCTTTTTCCCTTTTTCCCCCTTTTCCATTTTCCCTTCTTCCATTTTCCCCTTTTTTCTTTTCTCCCCTTTCCCCTCTTTCCCCTTTTTTCCTCTTTTTCCCCTTTTCCCCTTTTTTCCCCTTTCCCTTTTCCCCCCACTTTTTCTTTTTCCTTTTCCCTTTTCTCCTCTTTTTCCCCTTTTTTCCTTTCCCTTTTCCCCCTTTTTCCCTTTTCCTTTTTCCTTTTCTCTTTTCCCTCTTTTTCATTCTTCCTTCTTCCCTTTTTCCCATTTCCCTTTTTTTCCTTTTTCCCCCCCTTTTTTCCCCCTTTTTCCCTTTTTTCCCCCTTTTTCCCTTTTTTCCCCCTTTTTCCCCCCTTTTTCCTTCACCTGATTTGGGCCCAGGGGAGAATTCACAGGGTCATTAATCAGATTTTTGGGGGAAAAGAATCCAGGCCCCTCTGCTTTCCTTGTCCTCTATTCATCATTTAAATTTTTCTTCCTCTCAGGAGAAAAATTCCCCTTTTTTTTTTGTAAATTGGATCCAGAAAATGATATTAGAAAAATGCTCTGAGACCTTCCAGTGGATCTATTTAAATAAACAGGATTTTTTCCATATTTTAGGGTGGAATTTTCACCTGATTTGGACACGGGGAAGAATTAAAAGGGTCATTAATCAGGTTTTTTTGGGGGGAGAGAAACCAGGCCCCTCTGCTTTCCTTGTCCTCTATTTGTCATCCAAATTTTTCTTCCTTTCAGGAGAAAAATTGCCCTTTTTTTTGTAAATTGGATCCAGGAATTGAATTCAAGAATATTGAGAAAATTCTCTGAGACCTTCTATTGGAAGTCAAGGAGATGAATTAAAATTAGCACAAAAATTGGCAGCCACAGCAGGGGAGAAATGTGAAATCTTTGATTTTTTTTTATTTCTTTTTATTTCTTTTTTTATTTCTTTTTTTATTTCTTTTTATTTCTTTTTTTAATTTTTTTGGTGGTGCTCAATAAGATTTGAGGAAAAGACTTTGGAGAGATTTTAAAAGGAAATAAAAGGTGGGGAAAAGGGTGGGATTGTTGGGTTGGGGCATCAGGTGGAATTGGTGCCAAAATCCCTAAAATGGGATTTAATTTCAAATTAAATTCGTTCATTAAAATGAAATAAAAATTTTAAAAAATTCAAATTCAAATTCTGTTTTCAAATTAAAACCGAATTTTTAAATTTCAAAATCAAAATCAAATGAATTAATTTTAAAAATTTGAAAAATTCAAATTAAAGTGAAAATCCTAATTTCAAATTAAAATCGAATTTTTAATTTAAAATTCAAATTAATTAATTTTTTTTTCTCTCCACAGGTTACATCCTAATTTCAAATTAAAATCAAATTTTTAATTTCAAATTAAAATTAATTTATTTTTTTTTTCTCTCCCCAGGTTACATCCCCTTTGGAACCCCCATTGTAAGTATTTGGTTGTGGGACACCAAAAAAAAAAAAATGTATTTTTGAGCAAAAAATTCCCCATTTTCCACCTCAGCACCTTGTGAAATTCCCACAGGATTCCCTCTCCCTGATAATAAAATAATAAATAATATAAAATAAATGAATAAATAATAAATAAATAAATAATATAAAATAAAAAATAATATAAAATAATAAAAAATGAGGGTTCCACTATGGAAAACCCACCCTCTGCTGGGGGGAGGTTCATCTGTAATTAAAGGGGTTTTTATCTAATAAATTATATATTAATAAATAATATATTAATAAATAAATAACGTCAATTTATTGAGGTTATTTATGGATTATTTATTGGGTTATTGATGAATTAACTCAACCTCTGGTTTAGGGTATTTATCTATTTTTAAGGGGTTTTATCTATTAATATATTGGGGTTATTTATTGATTATCTATTGGGTTATTGATGAATTAACTCAACCTCTGGTTTAGGATATTTATCTATTTTTAATCCATTAATATATTGAGATTATTTATGGATTATTTATTGGGTTATTGATGAATTAACCCAGTCTCTGGTTGAGGGTATTTATCTGCCATTGAAGTTATTTATTTATCAATATATTGAGGTTATTGATCTGTTATCTGTTGGGTTATTGATGAATTAACTCAGCCTCTGGTTGAGGGTATTTATCTATTATTAAGAGGGTTTTATCCATTAATATATTGAGGTTATTTATTGATTATCTATTGAGTTATTGATGAATTAACCCAGTCTCTGGTTTAGGATATTTATCTATTTTTAGGGGGTTTTTGTCCATTAATATATTGAGGTTATTGATCTGTTATCTATTGAGTTATTGATGAATTAACCCAGCCTCTGGTTGAGGGTATTTATCTACTATTGAGGTTATTTATTTATCAATATATTGAGGTTATTGATCTGTTATCTGTTGGGTTATTGATGAATTAACTCAGCCTCTGGTTGAGGGTATTTATCTATTATTAAGAGGGTTTTATCCATTAATATATTGAGGTTGTTTATTGATTATCTATTGAGTTATTGATGAATTAACCCAGTCTCTGGTTTAGGATATTTATCTATTTTTAAGGGGGTTTTAATCCATTAATATATTGAGGTTATTGATCTGTTATCTATCAGTTTATTGATGAATTAATAACCCAATTGAGGGTATTAATTAATAACCCAGTTGAGGGTATTTATCTGCCATTGAGGTTATTTATTTGTTAATATATTGAGGTTATTGATCTGTTATCTATTGAGTTATTGATGAATTAGCCCAGGCTCTGGTTGAGGGTATTTATCTACTATTGAGGTTATTTATTTGTTAATATATTGAGGTTATTTATCTATCAATATATCGAGGTTATTGATCTGTTATCTATTGGGTTATTGATGAATTAATCCAGCCTCTGGTTTAGGATATATATCTATTATTAAAGGCATTTTATCCATTAATATATTGAGGTTATTGATCTATTATCTATTGAGTTATTGATGAATTAACTCAGTCTCTGGTTGAGGGTATTTATCTGCCATTGAGGTTATTTATTTATCAATATATTGAGGTTATTGATCTGTTATCTGTTGGGTTATTGATGAATTAACTCAGCCTCTGGTTGAGGGTATTTATCTATTATTAAGAGGGTTTTATCCATTAATATATTGAGGTTATTTATTGATTATCTATTGAGTTATTGATGAATTAACCCAGTCTCTGGTTTAGGATATTTATCTATTTTTAAGGGGGTTTTGTCCATTAATATATTGAGGTTATTGATCTGTTATCTATCAGGTTATTGATGAATTAATAACCCAAATGAGGGTATTAATTAATAACCCAGTTGAGGGTATTTATCTGCCATTGAGGTTATTTATTTATCAATATATTGAGGTTATTTATGGGTTATATATTGAGTTATTGATAAATTAACTCAGTCTCTGGTTTAGGATATTTATCTATTATTAAGGGATTTTATCCATTAATATATTGAAGTTATTGATCTGTTATCTATTGGGTTATTGATGAATTAACTCAGTCTCTGGTTGAGGGTATTTATCGTCCATTGAGGTTATTTATCTATCAATATATTGACGTTATTTATCTGTTATCTATTGGGTTATTGATTAGTTAACCCAGCCTCTGGTTTAGGGTATTTATCTATTTTTAAGAGTGTTTTATCTATTAATATATTGAGGTTATTTATGGATTATTTATTGGGTTATTGATTAATTAACTCAGCCTCTGGTTTAGGATATTTATCTATTATTAAGGACATTTTATTCATTAATATATTGAGGTTATTTATCTGTTATTTATTGGGTTATTGATGAATTAACCCAGTCTCTGGTTGAGGATATTTATCTATTATTAAGGACATTTTATTCATTAATATATTGAGGTTATTTATCTGTTATTTATTGGGTTATTGATGAATTAACCCAGGCTCTGGTTGAGGGTATTTATCTACTATTGAGAATATTTATTTATCCGTATATTGAAGTATTTATTGATTATCTATTGGGTTATTGATGAATTAACCCAGGCTCTGGTTGAGGGTATTTATCTACTATTGAGGTCATTTATTTGTTAATATATTGATGTTATTTATGGATTATTTATTGGGTTATTGATGAATTAACTCAACCTCTAGTTGAGGTTATTTACCTATTTTTAAGGGGCTTTTATCCATTAATATATTGAGGTAATTTATCTATTATTTATGAATTTATTTAGGAATTAACACAAGCTCTGAGGTTATTTATTTATCTATTATTTGGGTTATTTATTTATCAATACATTGAGGTTATTGATCTGTTATCTATTGGGTTATTGATGAATTAACCTCTGGTTGATGTTATTTACCTACTTTTGAGGTTATTTATTTATTTATTCATATAGAGAGGTTATTTTTTAATTAAATATATCGAGATAAATATAGAGATTTTTTAATTAAATATATAGAGATTTTAATTAAATATATAGAGAGGTTATTTTTTAATTAAATAAATTTAATATATTTATTTAACATCATCCTCACAAACCTCCTTCAGCACCTTCACCCTCTGCAAAACTGAACCCATTGCTGGCAAAATCAACTCTGAAATTTAATTTTTGGGCACTTTTATTTTGTATTTTTGTGAATTTAAATATCTTACCCCAACATGATGAGCCCCGCAACTCTCTGATTTCATTTTTGGGACATTTTTATTTTGTATTTTTGTGGTTTAATGTTCTCTCCCCAACATGATGAGCCCTGGAACTCTGAAATTTCATTTTTGGGCATTTTTATTTTACATTTTTGTGAATTTAAGTCTCTCTTTCCCCAACATGAGGAGCCCTTCAACCCTGAAATTTCATTTTTTGACACTTTTATTTTGAATTTTTCTGGTTTAAAGCTCTTTCCCCAACATGATGAGCCCTGCAACTCTGAAATTTCATTTTTGGCCATTTTTATTTTCCATTTTTCTGATTTAAAGCTCTTTCCCTGATATGAGGATCCCTCCAACTCTCAAATTTCATTTTTGGACACTTTTATTTTGTATTTTTGTTAATTTAACTCTCTTTCCCCAACATGAGGAGCCCTTCAACCCTGAAATTTCATTTTTGGACACTTTTATTTTGTATTTTTGTGAATTTAAATCTCTTTCCCCAACATGAGGAGCCCTGCAACTCTGAAATTTCATTTTTGGGCACTTTTATTTTGTATTTTTTGTGAATTTAAGTCTCTCTTTCCCCAACATGAGGAGCCCTGGAACTCTCAGAGTTCATTTCTGGACATTTTTATTTTGCATTTTTCTGGTTTAAATCTTTCCCGAATGTGATGAGCCCTGCAACTGTCAAATTTCATTTTTGGGCACTTTTATTTTCTATTTTTGTGAATTTAAATCTATCTCCCCAACATGATGAGCCCTGGAACTCAAATTTCATTTTTGGACACTTTTATTTTGCATTTTTCTGATTTAAGGCTCTTTCCCTGATATGAGGATCCCTCCAACTCTCATATTTCATTTTTGGGCATTTTTATTTTGCATTTTTTGAATATTTGGGAGACAATTCCTCCCATTGAAGCAACACCTCATCCAAACAGGAATAATCAATTCACCCCTTTTTTTTGTTTGTTTTTTTTTTGGGGGGGTAGAAAACAGAGACACAATTTACCCCCTAAAAAAATCAATATAATTTATCAAACCTCCACCAGCTCTTGGTTCAACCCATTGGATCATTCAAGGAGCAAAAAATACTGAATTTAATCCCCTTAAATTGGTGTTTTAGGCTTTAAGGAGCAAAAAATACTGAATTTAATCCCTTTAAATTGGTGTTTTAGGCTTTAAGGAGCAAAAAATACTGAATTTAATCCCCTTAAATTGGTGTTTTAGGCTTTAAGGAGCAAAAAATACTGAATTTAATCCTTTAAATTGGTGTTTTAGGCTTTATCAAGGTTGTCAGACCCCAAAAATTGGATTTATTGTGGTGAGAAAAGCGTTGGGGGGTGGAGGGACAATTTTAAACAGGAAAAGGTTAAACAAAAAACAATTTACCCCCCCAAAAATCAATATAATTTATCAAACCTCCACCAGCTCCTGGGTCAACCCATTGGATCATTCAAGGAGCAAAAAATACTGAATTTAATCCCCTTAAATTGGTATTTTAGGCTTTATCAAGGTTGTCAGACCCAAAAATTTGGGTTTGTTGTGGTGGGTGAAGTGTAGAGGGAGGAGGGACAATTTTAAACAGGAAAAGGTTAAATAAAAAACAATTTACCCCCCCAAAAATCAATATAATTTATCCCCAAACCTCCACCAGCTCTTGGTTCAACCCATTGGATCATTCAAATGCTCGAAGGAACAAAATATACTGAATTTAATCCCTTAAATTGGTGTTTTAGGTTTGGCTCAAGGTTGTCAGATCCCAAAATTTGGGTTTGTTGTGGTGGGTGAAGTGTAGAGGGAGGAGGGGACAATTTTAAAAAGGAAAAGGTTAAATAAAACACAATTTACCCCCCCCAAAAAATCAATGTCATTTATCAAACCTCCACCAGCTCTTGGTTCAACCCATTGGATCATTCAAGGAGCAAAAAATACTGAATTTAATCCCTTAAATTGGTGTTTTAGGCTTTATCAAGGTTGTCAGACCCCAAAAATTGGATTTATTGTGGTGAGAAAAGCGTTGGGGGGTGGAGGGACAATTTTAAAAAGGAAAAGGTTAAACAAAAAACAATTTACCCCCCCAAAAAAATCAATATAATTTATCAAACCTCCACCAGCTCTTGGTTCAACCCATTGGATCATTCAAGGAGCAAAAAATACTGAATTTAATCCTTTAAATTGGTGTTTTAGGCTTTAAGGAGCAAAAAATACTGAATTTAATCCCTTAAATTGGTGTTTTAGGTTTGGCTCAAGGTTGTCAGACCCCAAAAATTTGGTTTATTGTGGTGGGACAATTTTAAACAGGAAAAGGTTAAATAAAAAAATAATTTATCTCCCAAAAAATCAATGTCATTTATCAAACCTCCACCAGCTCTTGGTTCAACCCATTGGATCATTCAAGGAGCAAAAAATACTGAATTTAATCCTTTAAATTGGTGTTTTAGGCTTTAAGGAGCAAAAAATACTGAATTTAATCCCTTAAATTGGTGTTTTAGGCTTTATCAAGGTTGTCAGACCCCAAAAATTTGGTTTATTGTGGTGGGACAATTTTAAACAGGAAAAGGTTCAATAAAAAACAATTTACCCCCCAAAAAAATCAATATAATTTATCAAACCTCCACCAGCTCTTGGTTCAACCCATTGGATCATTCAAATACTCAAAGGAACAAAATATACTGAATTTAATCCCCTTAAATTGGTGTTTTAGGCTTTAAGGAGCAAAATATACTGAATTTAATCCTTTAAATTGATGTTTTAGGCTTTATCAAGGTTGTCAGACCCCAAAAATTTTAGTTTATTGTGGTGGGAAAAGCGTGTAGGGGTGGAGGGACAATTTTAAAAAGGAAAAGGTTAAACAAAAAACAATTTACCCCCCCAAAAATCAATATAATTTATCCCCAAACCTCCACCAGCTCCTGGTTCAACCCATTGGACCATTCAAGGAGCAAAATATACTGAATTTAATCCTTTAAATTGGTGTTTTAGGTTTGGCTCAAGGTTGTCAGACCCCAAAAATTTGGTTTATTGTGGTGGGGGGACAATTTTAAACAGGAAAAGGTTAAATAAAAAACAATTTACCCCTCAAAAAAATCAATATAATTTATCAAACCTCCACCAGCTCTTGGTTCAACCCATTGGATCATTCGAATGCTTGAAGGAGCAAAATATACTGAATTTAATCCCCTTAAATTGGTGTTTTAGACTTTAAGGAGCAAAATATACTGAATTTAATCCCTTTAAATTGGTGTTTTAGGCTTTATCAAGGTTGTCAGACCTCAAAAATTTGGGTTTGTTGTGGTGGGTGAAGTGTAGAGGGAGGAGGGGACAATTTTAAAAAGGAAAAGGTTCAATAAAAAACAATTTACCCCCCAAAAAATCAATATAATTTATCCCCAAACCTCCACCAGCTCTTGGTTCAACCCATTGGATCATTCAAGGAGCAAAAACTATTGAATTTAATCTTTTAAATTGGTGTTTTAGGCTTTATCAAGGTTGTCAGACCCCAAAAATTGGATTTATTGTGGTGAGAAAAGCGTTGGGGGGTGGAGGGACAATTTTAAAAAGGAAAAGGTTAAACAAAAAACAAATTACCCCCCCAAAAAAATCAATATAATTTATCAAACCTCCACCAGCTCTTGGTTCAACCCATTGGGCCATTCAAGGAGCAAAAAATACTGAATTTAATCCTTTAAATTGGTGTTTTAGGCTTTAAGGAGCAAAAAATACTGAATTTAATCCCTTAAATTGGTGTTTTAGGCTTTATCAAGGTTGTCAGACCCCAAAAATTTGGTTTATTGTGGTGGGGGGACAATTTTAAACAGGAAAAGGTTCAATAAAAAACAATTTACCCCCCAAAAAATCAATATAATTTATCAAACCTCCACCAGCTCTTGGTTCAACCCATTGGATCATTCAAATACTCAAAGGAGCAAAATATACTGAATTTAATCCCCTTAAATTGGTGTTTTAGGCTTTAAGGAGCAAAATATACTGAATTTAATCCCTTTAAATTGGTGTTTTAGGCTTTATCAAGGTTGTCAGACCCCAAAAATTTTAGTTTATTGTGGTGGGAAAAGCGTGTAGGGGTGGAGGGACAATTTTAAAAAGGAAAAGGTTAAACAAAAAACAATTTACCCCCCAAAAAATCAATATAATTTATCAAACCTCCACCAGCTCTTGGTTCAACCCATTGGGCCATTCAAGGAACAAAATATGTTGAATTTAATCTTTTAAATTGGTGTTTTAGGCTTTATCAAGGTTGTCAGACCTCAAAAATTTTAGTTTATTGTGGTGGGAAAAGCGTGTAGGGGTGGAGGGACAATTTTAAAAAGGAAAAGGTTAAACAAAAAACCAGTTAACGACGAGAAGTGACAATAAAATCGGCCCCAATCCAGAACTGTCACAGGAGCCGAGAGCTGTCAAATGAGCCCCATTTCAGGGAGATGGAAAGGATAAACTGGAACCTCTTGTCATTTAGAGAAGAAGGAAAAAAAAAATCAGAAAAAAAAACGAAAAAAAAAAATCCCCAAACGTTTCAAATGTTAAAATTAAAATGTAGCATTTATGCCAATGGATCTGTGAAATTTAGTGACAAAATTGGCAGCCTGCGCCGGCATAAAAACACTCCGAGGCTCGTGCTCCACAAAGGGGGATGGGATTTCCTCAAGAGAGGAGAGACGGGCTGGGCTGGGCCCTCCTGGCCCCAGAGGGTTTGTCCTTGTCCCCAAAGGGGTTTGTCCCTGTCCCCATATGGGGTTTGTCCCTGTCCCCATATGGGATTTGTCCTTGTCCCTTGTCCCCAAAGGGTTTGTCCTTGTCCCCAAAGGGTTTGTCCTTGTCCCCAAAGGGGGTTTGTCCTTGTCCCCAAAGGGTTTGTCCTTGTCCCTTGTCCCCAAAGGGTTTGTCCTTGTCCCCAAAGGGGTTTGTCCCTGTCCCCAAATGGGATTTGTCCCTGTCCCCATATGGGATTTGTCCTTGTCCCCAAAGGGGGTTTGTCCTTGTCCCCAAAGGGGGTTTGTCCCTGTCCCCATATGGGGTTTGTCCCTGTCCCCATATGGGATTTGTCCTTGTCCCCAAAGGGGGTTTGTCCTTGTCCCCAGGTGGGATTTAACTGCATCTCTATATGGGATTTGTCCTTGTCACTATATGGGATTTGTCCCTGTCCCCATATGGGATTTGTCCCTGTCCCCATATGGGGTTTGTCCTTGTCCCCAAAGGGGTTTGTCGTTGTCCCCAAAGGGGATTTGTCCCTGTTCCCAAAGGGGTTTGTCCTTGTCCCTATATGGGATCTGTCCTTGTCACTATATGGGATTTGTCCTTGACCCTATATGGGATTTGTCCTTGTCCATATTTGGGATTTGTCCTTGTCCCCAAAGGGGGTTTGTCCTTGTCCCCAAAGGGGATTTGTCCTTGTCACTATATGGGATTTGTCCTTGACCCTATATGGGATTTGTCCTTGTCCATATTTGGGATTTGTCCTTGTCCCCAAAGGGGATTTGTCCTTGTCCCCAAAGGGGGTTTGTCCTTGTCCCCAAAGGGGATCTGTCCTTGTCCCCATATGGGATTTGTCCTTGTCCCCAGGTGGGATTTGTCCTTGTCCCTAAAGGGGATTTGTCCTTGTCCCCAAAGAGGGTTTGTCCTTGTCCCCAAAGGGGTTTGTCCTTGTCCCCATATGGGGTTTGTCCTTGTCCCCAAAGGGGTTTGTCCTTGTCCCCATGTGGGATCTGTCCTTGTCCCCATATGGGATTTGTCCTTGTCCCCAAAGGGGGTTTGTCGTTGTCCCCAAAGGGGATTTGTCCCTGTTCCCAAAGGGGTTTGTCCTTGTCCCTATATGGGATTTGTCCTTGTCACTATATGGGATTTGTCCTTGTCCATATTTGGGATTTGTCCTTGTCCCCAAAGGGGATTTGTCCTTGTCCCTATATGGGATTTGTCCTTGTCCCCAAAGGGGATCTGTCCTTGTCCCCAAAGGGGTTTGTCCTTGTCCCCAGGTGGGATTTGTCCTTGTCCCCAAAGGGGATTTGTCCTTGTCCCCAAAGGGGGTTTGTCCTTGTCCTCATATGGGATTTGTCCTTGTCCCCAAAGGGGGTTTGTCCTTGTCCCCAGGTGGGATTTAACCGCATCTCTATATGGGATTGATCCTTGTCCCTATATGGGATTTGTCCCTGTCCCCATATGGGATTTGTCCTTGTCCCCAGGTGGGATTTGTCCTTGTCCCTAAAGGGGATTTGTCCTTGTCCCCAAAGAGGGTTTGTCCTTGTCCCTAAAGGGGATTTGTCCTTGTCCCCAAAGAGGGTTTGTCCTTGTCCCCATATGGGATTTGTCCCTGTCCCCCAGTGGGATTTAATCTTGTCCCTATATGGGATTTGTCCTTGTCCCCAGGTGAGATTTCTCCCCATGGGGGATTTGTCCTCTTCCCCATATGGGATTTATCCTTGTCCCCAAATGGGATTTCTCATTGTCCCTATATGAGATTTGGCCTTGTCGCCATGTGGGATTTGTCCCCAAAGGGAATTTGTCCTTGTCCCTATATGGGATTTGACCTCATCCCTATATGGGATTTATCCTTGTCCCTATATGGGATTTGTCCTTGTCTTTGTCCTCAGGTGGGATTTAACCTCGTCCCTATATGGGGTTGATCCTTTTCCCCAGGTGGGATTTGTCCTTGTCCCCAGATGGGATTTGACCTCATCCCTATATGGGATTTGTCCTTGTTCTTGTCCCCAGGTGGGATTTAATCTTGTGTCTATATGGGATTTGTCCTTGTCCCCAGGTGGGATTTGACTTCATCTCCATATGGGATTTGTCCCTGTCCCCATGTGGGATTTGGGGTCGGGCAGACCCCCCAGGGTGTCAGTGGGGTTGGGATGAGCATTTAGGGCTGTTCCCCCCTGCAGCCCCTGCAGGACAATCCACTCTGGGGTGGCTCATTGGGATGAGGTGAAGGGTTTGGGGCAATAATGGGATTTCCCCTGACACCTCCAAATCCCGGGAATGTTTGTTCTTCCTGTGGCACAGCCCTGGGCCTCTGGTGCTCTGAAAGGAAAAAAATGCCCTAAACCAGGAAAAATTACCCTAAACCAGGAAAAATGGCCCTAAACTGGGAAAAAATGGCCCTAAACCAGGAAAAAATGGCCCTAAACCAGGAAAAATGGCCCTAAACTGGGAAAAAATGGCCCTAAACCAGGAAAAATTTCCTGAAACCAGGAAAAAATGGTCCTAAAACAAGAAACATGGTCCTAAACCAGGAAAGATGGCCCTAAACCAGGAAAAATGGCTCTAAAACAAGAAAAAATGGCCCTAAAAGAATAAAAATGGCCCTAAAAGAAGAAAAATGGCCCTAAACCAGGAAAAAATGGCCCTAAACCAGGAAAAAATGGCCCTAAACCAGGAAAGATGGCTCTAAAACAGGAAAAAATGGCCCTAAAACAAGAAAAATGGCCCTAAACCACGAAAAAATGGCCCTAAAACAAGAAAAATGGTTCTAAAACAGGAAAAATGTCCCTCAACCATGAAAAAAAGGCCCTAAAAGAACAAAAATGGCCCTAAACCAGAAAAAAATGGCCCTAAAACACAAGAGATGGCTCTGAACCAGGAAAAAATGGCCTCAAAACAGGAAACATGGCCTCAAAACAGGAAGAATGGCCCTAAAACAAGAAGAATGGCCCTAAAACAGAAAAAAAATGGCCCTAAACCAGGAAAAATGGCCCCAAAACACGAGAGATGGCTCTGAACCAGGAAAAAATGGCCCCAAACCAGGAAAAATGGCCCCAAACCAGGAAAAAAATGGCCCTAAAAGAAGAAATCCTGCCTTAAACCTTCCTAAAGACAATTTATTTATCCACATTTAGGAAATTCATCCTCCACCTGGCCTCGAGGACAGAGTCCTGCTGCCACCCCAGATTTTAGCAGCCGATTTTAGCCCCAACCACGTAAAATCTGAATTTTTTTTGAGGTTTTAAAGCACCTTTGGAGAAGCAGGAGAGAATTTGGGGCTGCCCCAATTGGGGTTGTCCATGGGGTGGCTTTGGGGCCACCAAATCCCCAATTAATTCCCGTCTCTGACACTTTGCCAGTGTTTAGGAGCTCTTTTTTTTTTTTTTTTTCCCCTTTTTTTATATAATATATATTTTGTTTTCCCTTCTTAGTTATTTTTTTTTTCCTCCCCTTTTTTTTTTTGCCAGTAATTAAAAGTGAAACTGTACATTCCTTGACAGACTCTCGCACATATGGAGAGTTTGCATTTAAACGTGCCTCTTTCAGTCATACAGATTTTTGGGTGCTCTTTTTTTCCCTCTTTATTTATTTTATATTTAAAAAAAAAAAGAAAAAAAAAAAAAGAAAAAAAAATCCTTTTTTTTTTTTTTTTTTCCCTTTCCACCAGAATTTTTTTTTTTTTTTTTTCCTCCCCAACTCAACGCTTTGATTTGGCCTCGTTTTTTTTTCCCCTCAACCTCATCATCATTATCATTATCATTATGATCCTGATGAGGTTTATTTTTATTTTTTGGGGGCAGCCAAGGGCCAGCAGGGTCCTGTCCCCCCTCCCTCGTTTGGGGCTCAGTTAATTAACGCCCAGCTCCGCGTGGGGGGAACAAACGGAGCCGTAAATTAGCGGGAGCTGGAGCCCGGCCAGGGAACAAAGTCACTGCAAAAACTCCAACGGGAGTGGGAGGAAAAGCTGGAGGAGGAGGAGGGAGAGAGGAGGAGGAGGAGGAGGAGGAGGAGATGGGAACGGAACGAGGCCGTGTTTAAGTCTCTCCACCCAACCCAACCCCATCATGTTCTGTACCCCCAGTTTTGGTTTTGGGGTTTGGTTTGTGTGGGTTCTGTGGGTTCTGTGAATTCTGTTAATTCTGTGAATTCCATGGATTCCGTGGATTCTGTTAATTCTGAGGATTCTGTGGGTTCTGTTAATTCCGTGGATTCCGTGAATTCTGTTAATTCTGTGGGTTCTGGGGATTCTGTTAATTCCGTTAATTCTGTGGATTCCGTGGATTCCATGAATTCTGTTAATTCTGAGGGTTCTGTAAATTCTGTGAATTCTGAGGATTCTGTGGATTCCGTGAATTCTGTGAATTTTGTGGATTCTGTGAATTCTGTGGATTCTGTGGGTTCTGTGAATTCTGTGGGTTCTGTTAATTCTGAGAATTCTGTTAATTCTGGAGGAGGAGGAGGGAGAGAGGAGGAGGAGGAGGAGGAGGAGGAGATGGGAACGGAACGAGGCCGTGTTTAAGTCTCTCCACCCAACCCCATCCTGTACCCCCAGTTTTGGTTTTGGGGTTTGGTTTGTGTGGGTTCTGTTCATTCTGTTAATTCTGTTAATTCCGTGAATTCCATGGATTCTGTGGATTCTGTCAGTTCTATGGGTTCTGTGAATTCTGTGGGTTCTGTTAATTCCGTTAATTCCATGAATTCTGAGGATTCTGTTAATTCTGTAAATTCTGTTAATTCTCTGGGTTCTGTGGAATCCGTGAATTCCGTGGATTCTGTGGGTTCTGGGGATTCTGTGGGTTCTGTTAATTCCGTTAATTCTGTGGATTCCATGAATTCCCTGAATTAAGCGGATTCTGTGAATTCTGTTAATTCTGCGGATTCTGTGAATTCTGTAAATTTGGTGAATTTTGTGAATCCTGTGAATTCTGTGGATTCTCTGGGTTCTGAGAATTCTGTTAATTCCGTTAATTCTGTGAATTCCGTGAATTCCGTGAATTTTGTGAATTCTGTGAATTCTGTGGGTTCTGTGAATTCTGTGGGTTCTGTTAATTCTGAGAATTCTGTTAATTCTGGAGGGGGAGGAGGGAGAGAGGAGGAGGAGGAGGAGGAGATGGGAACGGAACGAGGCCGTGTTTAAGTCTCTCCACCCAACCCAACCCCATCATGTTCTGTACCCCCAGTTTTGGTTTTGGGGTTTGTTTTGTGTGGGTTCTGTTAATTCTGTTAATTCTGTGCATTCCATGGATTCCGTGAATTCTGTTAATTCTGAGGATTCTGTGGATTCCGTGAATTCAGTGGATTCTGTGAATTCTGGGGATTCTGTGAATTCTGTGGATTCTGTGAATTCTGTTAATTCTGTGGGTTCTGTTAATTCCATTAATTCCATGAATTCTGAGGATTCTGTTAATTCTGTGAATTCTGTTAATTCCATTAATTCTGTGAATTCCGTGAATTCCGTGAATTTTGTGAATTCTGTGAATTCTGTGGGTTCTGTTAATTCTGAGAATTCTGTTAATTCTGGAGGAGGAGAGGGGGAGAGGAGGAGGAGGAGGAGATGGGAACGGAACGAGGCCGTGTTTAAGTCTCTCCACCCAACCCAACCCAACCCCATCCCGTTCTGTACCCCCAGTTTTGGTTTTGGGGTTTGGTTTGTGTGGGTTCTCTGGGTTCTGTGGATTCTGTTAATTCTATGGATTCCATGAATTAAGTGGATTCTGTGAATTCTGTGGATTCTGTGGGTTCTGAGAATTCCGTTAATTCCATGAATCCTGAGGATTCTGTTAATTCTGTAAATTCTGTTAATTCTCTGGATTCTGTGGGTTCCGTGAATTCTGTTAATTCTGTGGGTTCTGTGGTCTTTCTTAATTCTGCGGATTCCGTGAATTCCGTGAATTTGGTGGATTCTGTGAATTCTGTTAATTATGTGAATTCTGTTAATTATGTGGATTCTGTGGATTCTGTCAATCCTGAGGATTCTGTGGATTCCATGGATTCCATGAATTCTGTGGATTCTGTCAATTCTCTGGGTTCTGTGGATTCCATGAATTCTGTTAATTCAGTGGATTCTGTGGGTTCTGGGGATTCTGTGAATTCTGAGAATTCTGTGGATTCTGTTAACTCCATGGATTCTGTGGATTCTGTTAATTCTGTGGATTCCATTAATTCTGTGGATTCTGTGGGTTCTGTTAATTCCGTTAATTCTGTGGATTCCGTGAATTCCATGAATTTAGTGGATCCTGTGAATTCTGTGGGTTCTGTGGGTTCTGTTAATTCCATTAACTCTGTGGATTCCATGGATTCTGTGAATTTTGCAAATCCTGTTAATTCTCTGGGTTCTGTGAATTCTGAGAATTCCGTGGATTCTGTGGGTTCTGTTAATTCTGTGGATTCTCTGGGATCTGTGGATTCCATGAATTCTGTGGATTCTGTTAATTCTGTTAATTGTTAATTCCGTGAATTCCATGAATTCTGTGGATTCTGTGGGTTCTGTGGATTCTGTTAATTCCGTTAATTAATTCTGTGAATTAAGTGGATTCTGTGAATTCTGTGAATTCTCTGGGATCTGTGGATCCCGTGAATTCAGTGGATTCTGTGAATTCTGTTAATTCAGTGGATTCTGTGGGTTCTGGGGATTCTGTGGGTTCTGTAAATTCTGTTAATTCCATTAATTCTGTGGATTCTGTAAATTCAGTGAATTTTGTGAATCCTGTGAATTCTGTGGGTTCTGTGAATTCAGGGGATTCTGTGAATTCTGTGGGTTCTGGGGATTCTGCTAATTCCATTAATTCTGTGGATTCCATGAATTCCCTGAATTCTGAGGATTCTGTTAATTCTGTGAATTCTGTCAATTCTCTGGGTTCTGTGGATTCCGTGAATTCCGTGGATTCTGTAGATTCTGTGAATTCTGTGGGTTCTGTTAATTCTGTTAATTCCATTAATTCTGTGGGTTCCATGGATTCTGTGAAATCTGAGGATTCTGTTAATTCTGTTAATTCTCTGGGTTCTGCAGATTCTGTGAATTCAGTGGATTCTGTGGGTTCTGTTAATTCTGTGGATTCTGGTAATTCTGTGGGTTCTGTGGTCTTTCTTAATTCTGTTAATTCCGTTAATTCTGTAGATTCCATGGATTCTGTGGATTCTGTGAATTCTGTAAATTTGGTGAATTTTGTGAATCCTGTGAATTCTGTGGGTTCCATGGATTCCATGAATTCTGTGGATTCTGTCAATTCTCTGGGTTCTGTGGATTCCATGAATTCTGTTAATTCAGTGGATTCTGTGAATTCTGAGAATTCTGTGGATTCTGTTAATTCCATGGATTCTGTGGATTCTATTAATTCTGTGGATTCCATTAATTCTGTGGATTCTGTGGGTTCTGTTAATTCCGTTAATTCTGTGGATTCCGTGAATTCCATGAATTTAGTGGATCCTGTGAATTCTGTGGGTTCTGTGGGTTCTGTTAATTCCATTAACTCTGTGGATTCCATGGATTCTGTGAATTTCGCAAATCCTGTTAATTCTCTGGGTTCTGTGAATTCTGAGAATTCCGTGGATTCTGTGGGTTCTGTTAATTCTGTGGATTCTCTGGGATCTGTGGATTCCATGAATTCTGTGGATTCTGTTAATTCTGTTAATTGTTAATTCCGTGAATTCCATGAATTCTGTGGATTCTGTGGGTTCTGTGGATTCTGTTAATTCCGTTAATTCTGTGGATTCCATGGATTCCGTGAATTCCGTGAATTCTGAGGATTCTGTTAATTCTCTGGGTTCTGTGGATTCCGTGAATTCTGTGGATTCTGTGGGTTCTGTTAATTCTATTAATTCTGTGAATTCAGTGGATTCCGTGAATTCTGTAAATTCGGTGAATTCTGTGAATTCTATGGGTTCTGTGAATTCTGTGAATTATTCTGTGAATTCTGTGGGTTCCATGGATTCCATGAATTCTGTGGCTTCTGAGGATTCTGTGAATTCTGTTAATTCCGTGGATTCTGTGGTCTCTCTTAATTCTGTTAGTTCCGTTAATTCTGTGGATTCCATGGATTCTGTGAATTCTGTTAATTCTGTGGGTTCTGAGAATTCTCCTCAGCTGCTCCAGAGGGATTTTTTTCCTGGTCCCCAAACATGGAATGTGCCAAAGGAAAATGGGATCCATGGATTCAGAGGGATCCCTGTCCTCAGATGTTCCAAAAGGATTTTTTTTCCAAACAAAGAATGTGCCAAAGGAAAATGAGATCCAGGGATTCAGGGGGATCCCTGTCCTCAGGGGCTCCAGAGGGATTTTTTTCAAACAGAGAATGTGCCAAAGGAAAATGGGATCCAGAGGGATCCCTGTCCTCCGGAGTTCCAAAGGGATTTTTTCCAAACAGGGAATGTAGCAAAGGAAAATGAGATCCAGAGGGATCCAGAGGGATCTCTGTCCTCAGGTGTTCCAAAGGGATTTTTTCCAGACAGGGAATGTGCCAAAGGAAAATGAGATCCAGAGGGATCCAGAGGGATCTCTGTCCTCAGGTGTTCCAAAGGGATTTTTTCCAGACAGGGAATGTGCCAAAGGAAAATGAGATCCAGGGATTCAGAGGGATCCCTGTCCTCAGGAGTTCCAAAAGGATTTTTTCCAAGCTGGGAACGTGCCAAAGGAAAATGAGATCCAGAAGGATCTCTGTCCTCAGATGTTCCAAAGGGATTTTTTTCCAAATAGAGAATGTGCCAGAGGAAAATGAGATCCAGAGGGATCCAGAGGGATTTTTTCCTGGTGCCCCAATGTGGAATGTGCCAAAGGAAAATGAGACCCCTCCCCATACAATCACAGCTTTGAACAGGGAATTGTTTGGATTTTTTGAATGGGATTCTCACCCCGAGCAGTGATTAAAGGTGCAGAGCTTTCAGGAGCAGCAACATCAGCCAGTTCCACCCCTGGAAAACAGAGACACAGGAGGCTGATGAAAAAAATAATGGGAATCAAACCAAACCAGGAGTGAGGATAATTTATACAAGTCCCTGGAAATCAGCTTGGGCTGTTTGCAGGCCTGGAAAATGCTTTAAATAACGACAGAATTATTTAATGCACCGAGATGTTTTAAATAATGAGAGAATCTCTTCTCTTGCAGGTGGTTGGTCTCCTCCTGCCCAACCAGACCTTGGCCTCCACTGTGTTTTGGCAGGTACTGACCCTGGGAAGGCTGGGGATGTGGGGAGGGCTGGGCTTGGCCCAGGGGGGCTGTTCCTGGCCCTGTCCCACCCTGGTTTGTTTTAGGGACAGGATATCCCTGGATGTGTTCAGGAAAAGTCCTGGAAACAAATCTGGATTTCCCTTTTCATCCTACAGGGCTGTTCCTGTCCCTGTCCCTGTCCCTGTCCCTGTCCCTGTCCCTGTCCCTGTCCCTGTCCCCTCCTGGCTCTTCTTTAGGGACAGGATATCCCTGGATGTGTTCAGGGAAAGGCTTGGGAACGAATCTGGGCTCCCCTTTTCATCCCACAGGGCTGTTCCTGTCCCTGCTCCTTCCTTGGTGGGGCTGTCCCTGTCCCTGTCCCTGTCCCTGTCCCTGTCCCTGTCCCTGTCCTTATCCCTGTCCCTGTCCCATCCTGGTTGTGTTTTAGGGACAGGATATCCCTGGATACATTCAGAAAAAGTCCTGGAAACAAATCTGGATTCCCCTTTTCATCCCATACATCCCACAGGGCTGTTCCTGTCCCTGTCCCTGTCCCTGTCCCTGTCCCTGTCCCTGTCCCTGTCCCTGTCCCTGTCCCTGTCCCTGTCCCATCCCTGTCCCTGTCCCTGTCCCTGTCCCTGTCCCTGTCCCTGTCCCTGTCCCTGTCCCATCCCTGTCCCTGTCCCTGTTCCTGTCCCTGTCCCTGTCCCTGTCCCTGTCCCACCCTGGTTGTGTTTTAGGGCCAGGATATCCCTGGATATGTTCAGGAAAAGTCCTGGGAACAAATCTTGGCTCCCCTTTCCATCCCACACCTCCCTGTCCCGTGGTGAAGAAGAGGCAGAACAGCCCAGAACCAAAAATCAGCTTTTTGGACCCATTTTCTCCAGATGTAAACAGCTTTTCCCCCTGCACAGCCATGGAAATGTTGGCCCTAAACTCACACATCACCTTAGGGAGCACCAGGAATTGGGATTTCCCTTGGGGAAAGGATTGGGAGGGGAACAGGGCTGGGGGTGATGGGGGAGACCCCCATTCCCAGGAATTTTGGGAATAGATGTGCATGGAAAAATCCTTCATTCAGGAATTGGGGCAGAAATTGGAATTTGGGGCAGAGTTTGAGAATTGGGGCAGAATTTGGGAATTGGGGCAGAATTTGGGAATTTGGGGAAGAATTTGGGAATTTGGGCAGAATTTGGGAATTTGGGGCAGAATTTGGGGCAGAATTTGGGAATTGGGGCAGAATTTGGGAATTGGGGCAGAATTTGGGAATTTGAGGCAGAATTCGGGGCAGAATTTGGGGCAGAATTTGGGGCAGAATTTGGGAATCTGGGAATTTGGGGCAGAGTTTGGGAATTTGGGGCAGAATTTGGGGCAGAATTTGGGAATTGGGGCAGAATTTGGGAATTTGGGCAGAATTTGGGAATTTGGGGCAGAATTTGGGGCAGAATTCGGGAATTGGGGCAGAATTTGGGAATTGGGGCAGAATTCGGGAATTTGGGGCAGAATTTGGGAATTTGGGCAGAATTCGGGAATTTGGGGCAGAATTTGGGGCAGAATTTGGGAATTGGGGCAGAATTTGGGAATTTGGGGCAGAATTGGGGAATTTGGAACAGAATTTGGGGCAGAATTGGGGAATTTGGGGCAGAATTTGGGGCAGAATTTGGGGCAGACACACAAAAAGACACTCAGGCAGCAGCAGGTCAAGCAGCAAAAATTCAAATTTAATTTAATTCTGTACATTTTGTACAGAAGGCCAAAGATTGGCCCAAACATCATTGGTGGGTTTGACCATCAATCACATTCCTCCTCCTGGAGAAGAAATCTGTAAACACAGAGATAAATTGTAAGAAAAACAAATATTGCTTATGTGAAAGCTGCTGCAAAGGTACAGAATTTCACAGGCAAGAAAATTCAGAGAAATTCACATTAAAAAATCACAGAATGTGCAGGTTAGGAGAGAACTTCAAGCCCAACCCAACCCCGACAGCTCAACTAAAACCATTGGCCACATCCAGTGTGATTTAAACACAGCCAGGGATGGTGATTCCAGTAAAATTCCAGCGCTTTATCACTCTTTCCATTAAAAAAAAAAATAATTAAAAATTCCTAATTTGCAATCTTTGTTTCCCTTGGTGCCCATCCCTGGAGGTGTCCAAGCCTGGCCAGGGCTGCACTCAAGGTGGACACAAAATGGGCACAAAATGGGCACAAAATGGTCACAAAATGGACCAAAATGGTCACAAAATGGACACAAAATAGACCCAAAATGGACCCAAAATGGGCACAAAACGGACCCAAAATGGACACAAAAGTGGCCACAAAATGGATCCAAAATGGTCACAAAAATGGTCACACAATGGACGCAAAACGAACACAAAATGAACAGAAAATGGTCACTAAATGGACCCAAAATGGACACAGAATGACACAAAATGGACCAAAAATGGACCCAAAATGGTCACAAAATGGACCAAAAATGGTCACAAAATGGACCAAAAATGGTCACAAAATGGACCCAAAATTGACACAAAATGGTCACAAAATGGACAAACGGTCAGGAGGTCTGACACTTTTCTAAGTTCTGGTCCATTTGCACTTTGGGGTTGAATTGCCCAGTCCCAGCTCCAGGCTGGGAGGTCCCATCCTTCTTGTCCCTCCCTCCAGCCCCCCTTGTTTGTGCTTTTGGGGCTGAGAGTTGTCCTTGGTGTGCAGCAGGAAAAGGGTTTGTTTTGTGTCCCTGCTGTGTGCAGAGCTCAGTGACACTGACTGCGAGCTCAGAACTGCTCCCCTGGCCACCACAGACACATGAAAATACGAAAGATAAAACCGCAAAGATCAGATATTTTTGGGTTTGGCTGTGTTTGTGCTGACGCTGTGTCCCCTCTGCCCGCAGTGGTTGAACCAGAGCCACAACGCCTGTGTGAACTATGCAAACCGCAACGCGAGCAAGGTGAGCGCTGGGGCAGCTCTGCCCAGGGAAAACACCAAATTCTGGCTTTTCCTCAGCCAGGAAAGCTCTGAAATGAGCACCGGGGGGTTTCTGGATTGGCCATTGTGCCGTGGTTAAAGCCGGTGTAACCAGCACGGGGATCTGGGGGTCGCTGGAGGTGGGGAAATGAGGATGAGGGTCTCAGAGCTGAAACATTCCATGGTCGTGACTGGTCTGGGATGGTTTAAATGGGAACTAAAAGAGCTCAGAGCAGAATGGGGCTGTCCTTGTCCTTGTCCCTGCTCCGTCCTTGTTGGGGCTGTCCCTACTCCATCCTTGGGGATGTCCCTGTCCTTGCTCCATCCTTGGTAGGATTGTCCCTGTCCCCGCTCCATCCTTGGTAGGATGGTTCCTGTCCCTGCTCCATCCATCCTTGGGGGGGCTATTCCTGCTCCGCCCTTGGTGGGTCTGTCCTTGTCCCTGTCCCATCCTTGGTGGTGCTGTCCTTGCTCCATCCTTGGTGGGGTTATTCCTGCTCCATCCTTTCTTGGTGGGCTGTCCCTGTCCCTGCTCCTCTCTTGGTGGGGCTGTCCCTGCTCCTTCCTTGGGGCTGTCCCTGTCCTTGCTCCATCCTTGGTGGGATTGTCCCTGTCCCTGTCCTTGTCCCTGCTCCATCCTTCCTTGGTGGGGCTGTCCCTGTCCCTGCTCCATCCTTGGGGCTGTCCCTGTCCCTGCTCCATCCTTGGTGGGACTGTCCTCGTCCCTGCTCCATCCTTGGGGCTGTCCCTGTCCCTGTCCCTGCTCCATCCTTGGTGGGATTGTCACTGTCCCTGCTCCATCCTTCCTTGTTGGGGCTGTCCCTGCTCCATCCATGGTGGGACGGTTCCTGTCCCTGCTCCTTCCTTGGTGGGATTGTCACTGTCCCTGCTCCATCCTTGATGGGGTTGTCCCTGTCCTTGTCCCTTCTCCATCCTTGGTGGGATTGTCCCTGTCCCTGTCCTTGTCCCTGCTCCATCCTTCCTTGGTGGGGCTGTCCCTGTCCCTGCTCCATCCTTGGTGGGTTGTCCCTGCTCCATCCTTGGTGGGACTGTCCCTGTCCCTGTCCCTGTCCCTGTCCCTGTCCCTGTCCCTGTCCCTGCTCCATCCTTGGTGGGACTGTCCCTGTCCCTGTCCCTGTCCCTGTCCCTGTCCCTGTCCCTGTCCCTGCTCCATCCTTGGTGGGGCTGTCCTTGTCTCTGCTCCGTCCTTGGTGGAGCTGTCCCTGTCCCCGTCCCTGTCCCTGTCCCTGCTCCATCCTTGGTGGGATTGTCACTGTCCCCATCCCTGTCCCTGCTCCATCCTTCCTTGTTGGGGCTGTCTCTGTCCCTGCTCCATCCTTGGTGGAGCTGTCCCTGTCCCTGCCCCTGTCCCTGTCCCTGCCCCTGTCCCTGTCCCTGCCCCTGTCCCTGTCCCTGTCCCTGCCCCTGCCCCTGTCCCTGTCCCTGCCCCTGTCCCTGTCCCTGCTCCATCCTTGGTGGAGCTGTCCCTGTCCCTGTCCCTGTCCCTGTCCCTGTCCCTGCCCCTGTCCCTGTCCCTGCTCCATCCTTGGTGGGCTGTCCCTGTCCCTGTCCCTGTCCCTTCTCCCAGCCTCCATTCGTCCCGTGCTGGGCCGTGGGAAGCTGGGCTGGAATCCCTCCAGCTCACTGAGAGAACATTTCACAGGCAAAACATTGACTGTGGCGAGTTTGGGGTGCAGCCCTCGCGGGGCAGAAACGCTAATTTGGTTCCATTTGCTGCATTTCACTCCCCTCCTCCCTTTGAGGCTGCTATTATTATAATTTTCTGCTGCCAATTAATTTTCCATTCCCCGTAACCTCCTGCTCAGGAGGCCACGAGCTCCTCTCGGGATGACAGGCCACGTGTCACAGAACAATATGACAGAACTGAACCTGTCTCTGCTCTGAAACAAATACACCAAAAACAAAACAAAACAAAACAAACACACACACACACACACAAAAAAAAAAAAACAAAACCTAAAAAAAATAGGGAAAGGGAGGAGGGAGAAAAAAAAAAAATGAGTTGAATATTAATTACCAGAAGTTTGTTGATTGAAAATATGTTTTGTTTTTATCTTTCCAAAGCCTTCTCCGACATCCAAGTTCATCCAGGGCTACTTGGGAGCTGTCATAAGTGCCGTCTCAATAGCAGTGGGTAACTCTTTATATCTCTGGATTTTTGTGGTTGAAGAGCTGCCTGGGAAATTTTTTTTTGGGAGGTTTCTAAGTGTGTTTCCATCTTTGAATTGACTGGAATGAGTTGATAACTCAGGAAATGGTGTCACCTGGGGTTGTGGCTGTTCCCTGCATGTCTGAGCTTTCCACAGAACCAGAATCTCAACATCTCCTGTTTTGCTGTGGTTTTGCTGCTCCATGAGCTCCCTCTCCTCCCCTGCTGCATTAATTGGTGCTGAGTTAATTAATTAACAAGGTTAAATTAGAGAGCTGGAGGCTGCAGGGCCCTGGGAGGCAGGACAGAGTTCTGGAATGTTCTCCTGGGGATGGGATTGGGTCTCTTACCCTGGGGTTGGGGTTCAGGTCATGGTGTGGAATCCTGGAATGGTTTGGGTGGGAAGGGATTTAAGGAGCATCTTCATCCCACCCCATCCATGGGGACACCTCCAGTGATCCCAGGGGGATCCAGCCCGGCCTTGGGCATTCCCAGGGATCAGCAAATGTGGGAATTCCAGCCCAGGCAGCAATTCCTGCCCAAGATCCCATTCCATCCCATTCCAGCAATCCCATTCCTTCCCCCACTATCAATCCCATTCCTTCCCATTCCAGCAATCTCATTCCATCCCATTCCATCAATCCCACTCCATCCCATTCCAGCAATCCCGTTCCTTCCCATTCCAGCAATCCCACTCTTTCCCATTCCAGCAATCCCATTCCTTCTCTTTGCATGAATCCCGTTCCTTCCCATTACATCAATCCCAATCCTTCCCATTCCTTCCCACACCATCAATCCCATTCCATCAATCCCACACCATCAATCCCACACCATCAATCCCATTCCAGCAATCCCATTCCAGCAATCCCATTCCATCCCATTCCATCAATCCCATTCCTTCCCACACCATCAATCCCATTCCTTCTCATTTCACCAATCCCAATCCTTCCCATTCCATCAATCCCATTCCATCAATCCCATACCGCCAATTCCATTCCAACAATCCCACACCATCAATCCCATTCCATCAATCCCATTCCATCAATCCCATTCCATCAATCCCATTCCTTCTTTTTCCAGCAATCCCATTCCTTCCCCCACCATCAATCCTGTTCCTTCTTTTTCCAGCAATCCCACTCCTTTCTATGCCAGCAATCCCATTCCATTCCTTTCCAGCAATCCCACTCTTTTCCAAGTCAGCAATCCCATTCCTTCCCATTCCATCAATCCCAATCCTTCCCATTCCTTCCCCCACCGTCAATCTCACTCCTTCCCACACCAGCAATCCCACACCATCAATCCCATTCCATCAATCCCATTCCTTCCCATCCCACCAATCCCATTCCTTCCCATGCCATCAATCCCAATCCCTCCCACACCATCAATCCCATTCCTTCCCATCCCACCAATCCCATTCCAGCAACCCCATTCCAGCAATCCCATTCCTCCCTGTGCCAGCAATTCCAATCCTTCCCATTCCATCAATCCCACTCCATCAATCCCACTCCATCAATCCCGTTCCTTCCCATTCCGTGGCCACACCATCCCGGCTCTGCTCCTCCTCCTCCTCCCCCTCTCCCTCTCCTCCCTGTCTGTCTCCATTTCTCACTCTCCTCCCGGGGTGGAGGTGCCCCTGTGGATTTTTCCAATCCCTCTGCCCGTTCCCGATAATTGTGTGCGGGGCAGTGCTGACAGCCCGTGAAATGGGCTGTGATGTGTCCAGCAGCAGCCAGGAGAGCTGAGCCCTCCCTCTGCCCTGCTCGGGGCAGCCAGGGAACAGCCAGGAGCTGCAGGACAGGGATGGGAGGGTCCCCAGTTTGGGTTCTTCACCCCGAGATTTGGGTGGTGGAGAGTCCTTTGTCCTCTCAAAGCCCTGAGCCAGGTCGCCAGAAAGAAGAGTCTTCAAGGTTTCTCGTGTTGTTTATTATTTGATATCTCAGGATTTTCTCCGTGCCCAGCAGAGATCTGAGCAGTGGTGAGGACAGGAGGGGACTGCCCACAGATGAGAGGTCCAGATAATTAATTATCCTCTCACACAGATAATTAATTATGTGTCTCTTATTTCCAATTACACACCAATACCCATCACCTCTGCTAAAAAGGTCATTTCTACTTTAACCCAACCCCCTTAAACTGCTTTGTGCCACTGTCCCATCAGGAGATGGAGGCCAGGGGAGAAGAGCCCAGGGCACAGCCCTAAATCCTAAATCCTCCATCTTGGCCCAATTCAACTCCACCCTAAAAACCCAAACCTACAAAATTTTCCACCCTGTGCTGTGCTAAACTACTTTCACTGACACCTTTGTCTTATTCTCTGCACAAACCCCACTTTTGCTCCAGCCTACACCATTTTCTTCCCCTGAATCATCCAACTGTGGGGCTGCTGTGGGTCACCCCTCCTGGGATTGTCTTGGGAGTTGTTGGGAAAGATGGGACAGGAAGGATTTATGGATATGACTGCATGGTAAGAAATACTGCAGATACAAAACCTGTGAGTGAAATAGGAATGAAAGCCAGTTTGGAGATGTGAGCATGGCAGGCAGGAAGACGGGGATGAGCTGGAGACAGGAAAACAAAAGACAAGAATGTCGCCTTTCCACCTTGGCAAAGACATCCGGGAACAAGGGCATGAGAAAGGAGTCTGTAGAGTTTAGAATATAAAATGACATGGTGATGTAGTAGTTCTCACGGGCTGCAGGCAAAGTCTGTAGGTTTTGTATCTCACGCCGGTTGGTCACTGTGAATTAGAATATTCAACACAAAAAGAGACAGAATGGATTGGAACAAGAGGATCGCTCTCTTGTCCTGGCTCTCCTCCCTTTTGCCCTCACCTCTCTCCTCTGGCCCTCTCACCCTCTTCCCTCACCTCTCTTGGCCCATCCCCTCTCCTCTCTCTCACCTCACTTGCTCCTGTTTTCTCCCCACGTTTTTCCCCTGCTCCTGCCCCGTTTTTCCCCCTGAGCTCTCTTCTCTCTCTCTCTCCCCATTCTCTCTTTAGGGCTTTGCTCCAGCCCAGGCTGGTGGCTGAAGGCAAAGCCCTCTTTACCCACCACCCTTGGAATAATAAACCCCCGTGTTTCTAGAACATCTCAGCTCTGCAGAGCTCCTTGTCCCTGCCATCCACGGAAAAAAATGCAACAGGGAGTGATGTCTGCTCCTCTCTAACTCCCCTCCCCACTCAGATCTTTATTGCTTTCCCTTCCCTCAGACTCCTCCATCCTGTTCTCCTCACCTTGGGAAAGCTCCAGTTGGGAAAGAGCCCAGTTTTCCATCTCTCTGCCTCCATCTTCACCTCCCAGCCCTAATAAATGAGGTGGTTTTTTTTTTTTTTTCCCTTCCTTCTCCTTAATGCTCTTTTCTCCAGCTTGGCTGAACGGGACTCATCAGATCCAATTATTTCTAATCCAATCTGGTGATCTGATAACCTTCCTTTGGAGCCAGTCCCTCTCTCCAAGTTGACTTTGCAGCTCCAGCTGATCCCTTAAATCAGTGGAGATCTCCCCAGCAGAGCCCATGAGGTCTGGAGAGTGACTCAGAAACATTTTAGGTGGTGTCACCTACCAGCTAAAGCTCGCTGGACTCCTGAAATCCCTTTATTTTATAAAAATTCCCTCCCAGTGTCAAGTGACGCGACTCCTTGGATGGATTTGCTGCTCCAGGCCGGGTTTAGGAGGTGTGGGTTTGGTCAGTGCCAATGTCAGCCATTCAAAACCATCTCTCAGGCTTCAAAAACCTTCATAAAAAGGCAGAAAAAAGCCAGTATTTTATTATTATTTTTTAATTCCCATGGTTTTAGAATTGGTGTCGTGGTGGACATGAGCTCAGAACTTTTTGAGACAAGAAGGAGAGGAAAAGGAACACAGAAATGTTGGTCTCTGAAAGCATCTGATGGCTTCAGAGCGTGGTGGCATCACAAACATTGTCCTTCTGCTGAGAGGAGGTTGTTGGTGCTGAAACAAAACTGGGAGCTCGAGAAATGGCAGGAAATTCTTGGAAGGGAGGAAGGGCAGAGGCACAGAGAGCCCTGGGTGAGGCTCCTCTCCCACTGATGGTGTTTGATCCTGGTTTTGTGTAATGGGATATGTTGGTGTCACGTGTCCCTGTGGCCACTCCTGTGTCCAGCCATGTGTCCCTGTGGCCACTCATTTGCTCATTTGTCCACTTCTGTGTCCCTGTGTCCACTCATTTGTCCCTGTGTCCACTCTTGTGTCCTTATGTCCATCCTGTGTCCCTGTGTCCACTCTTTCATTCCTGTGTCTAGCCATGTGTCCCTATGTCCAGCCATGTGTCCCTGTGTCCACTCCTGTGTCCCCTCCTGTGTCCAGCTCCCCCTGGCTCCCTCAGCCACATCAAGGGCCTGCTCTGGAGGAGGAAACCTCAACAAAGCAGGAAATTGGGAAAAGCTGGATTTGATGTGGGTCAGAGAACAGGAATCTGCCCCCTGGATGACTCCTCATCCCTGGCAGTGTCCAAGGCCAGGCTGGACACTGGGGACACCCTGGGGTGGTGAGAGGTGTCCCTGCCCATGGAGGTTCTTTAAGGTCCTTTCCCACCCAAACCATCCTGGAATTCTGTCAAACACTGGAGCAGGTTGTCCTTTCCCACCCAAACCATCCTGGAATTCTGTCAAACACTGGAGCAGGTTGTCCTTCCCACCCAGACCATCCTGGAATTCTGTCAAACACTGGAGCAGGTTGTCCTTCCCACCCAAACCATCCTGGAATTCTGTCAAACACTGGAGCAGGTTGTGCAGAGAAGCTGAGCTGCAAAGGGAGCCACGGGATGGGAGGGAGCAGCTTTGGGCTGTGCCAGGGCAGGTTTAGGTTGGAAATCAGGAAGAATTCCTTCACCAAAGGAGTTCTCAAGTGATGTTGTTTTACACCACAACGACACAGACTCTGACATTCAGAAGGCTGAAAATGACTCCTTTATTTTTGGGATGTGTCCCCTTTGTATACTGGGTTTTTTTCAATCAAACCCAACATTATCTCAGGATGAGGGAGCTCCTGGTTTTTTGTTGGGTGTGATGTAATGGAGTTATTTGATGCTGTTTCACACCACAACAACACAATACTCTGAGATTCAGGAGGCTGAAAATGACTCCTTTATTTCTGGGCTGTGTCTCCCTTTTATCCCATTTCACACAGACCAATTGGATTGGTGACACAAAGACAAACCTCTTCACTCCCATTGGGCAGAGCAGAGGGACAGCAAGGAGAAGTCCCTCCTGGGGAAAGGAATGAATAACAAAGTTACAGCTACAAAAACATTTCTCCTGTTGACAGAAAATTCCCTGGGGAAAGGAATTTCAGCAAAACAAAAAAACACCTCAAGCACAGAACCAGGGATACAGTCAAGCACAGCTGCCCAGGGCAGGAGTTCCCATCCCTGCAGGGATTTCAAAGCTGGGATTGTGGCCCTTGGGGACATTGGGAAGTGCTGGGAATGGTTGGACTCGATCTCAGATCTTTTCCAGCCTTGATAATTCTGTGGTTGTGGCAGATTTGGTGAGGTGAATCCCTCTAGTCCTGGTTTGTGCCTGAGGTGTTTTGGTTTTCTGAAATTCCTTTCCCCAGGGAATTTTCTGTCAACAGGAAAAATGTAACTTTGTCATTCATTCCTTTCCCCAGGAGGGACTTCTCCTTGCTGTCCCTCTGCTCTGACCAATGGGAGTGAAGAGGTTTGTCTTTGTGTCACCAATCCAATTGGTCTGTGTGAAATGGGATGAAAGGGAGACACAGCCCAGAAATAAAGGAGTCATTTTCAGCCTCCTGGATCTCAGAGTCTGTGTCCTTGTGGTGTAAAACAGCATCAAAGGGGTGACTCCAATATGGGAGAGAGGAAACCCCAAAATGGGGAGGGAAAAGCCCTAAAAAGGGACCTTTAGAGGTGAAGGGGTGTAGCCCTGGTTTTGTGCCTGAGGTGTTTTAGTTCTCTGAAATTCTTTTCCCAGGGAATTTTCTGTAAACAGGAGAAATATTTTTGAAACTGGAACTTTGTTATTCATTCCTTTCCCCAGGAGGGACTTCTCCTTGATATCCCTTGAGTGATGAGGTTTGTCTTTGTGCCACCAATCAGATTGGTCTGGGTAAAACAGTATAAAAGGGAGACACATCCCAAAAATAGAAGAGTCGTTTTTAGCCTTCTGGAATCAGAGTCTGTGTCCTTGTGGTGTGAAACAACATCAAATAACTCCATTACATCACACCCAACAAAAAACCAGGAGCTCCCTCATCCTGAGATAATGTTGGGTTTGATTGAAAAAAACCAGTATATAAAGGGGACACATCC
>NC_139766.1:880808-973236 GCF_965231275.1 Zosterops lateralis
ACCCAAGTTGGGTTCAACTCTTCGTTTAAAACCAAAGGTTGGTTCAGCCCTTGTTTTAAGCCCAACAATTGGATTTAACCCCAAGTCGGTTAACCTTGATTTCACCAAGAGTTGGGTTCAATCCTTCATTTAAACCCAAAAGTTGGGTTCAACTCTTCGTTCAAGCGCAAAGGTTGAGTTCAGTCCTTCATTTAAACCCAAGAACTGAGTTCAACTCTTTGTTTAAGCCCAAGAACTGGGTTCAACTCTACGTTCAAGCCCAAAGGTTGGTTCAACTCTTGTTTTAAGCTCAGCAATTGGATTTAATCCTGAGTTAGTTAACCTTGATTTAACCAAGAGTTGGGTTCAACCCTTCATTTAAACCCAAGACTTGAGTTCAACTTTTAATTTAAGCCCAAAGTTTGAGTTCAGTCCTTCATTTAAGCCCAAGTTGGGTTCAATCCTTAATTTAAACCCCAAAGTTGGGTTCAACTCTTAATTTAAGCCCAAAGCTTGGCTTAAAACCCTTGTTTTAAACTCAACAATTGGATTTAACCCTGTATTGACTGAGGGGTTGAGCCCAGCACAGCCCAACCCTGCAGCTGGGGGCAGATTTATTTCTCAAACGCCTCTTTAAAGGGAGAGACCCCAAACTGTGCCCTCTGGTCATTAACTCTTCTCCTCTGGTTTGTTTTTCTCCATTCCAAGGTGGGCCTTAACGTCCTGATCCAGAGAGCAAACAAGTTTACCCCGGCCACTCGCCTCCTGATCCAGAGGTTTGTGCCCTTCCCTGCTGTGGGTAAGGAAAAATTTAATTTTTTTTTTGTGTGTTCCCAAGGGGTGGCTGCAGACCTGCAGGTGGCCAGGAGCCACTGGGGTGGACACAACTCCTTCCTTCCCCTCAGTGCTGGTCCCTGAGCTGGGGCAGGCAAAAATGGGACTTTGATAAGTGGAATTTTGGCAGAAAAATGCTGCAAAATTGCCGGTGGAGGCTTTTTCAGCTGAACTTTCCACTCTGGAGCAGCTCCAAAAGTGATCAGCACTGGCTGGTCCTCGACCATTCCGTTCTGAGAGTATTTAATTTTTAAGATCCAGGTTGAACTGTTGTCAAATCTTTCAAATAGTGCTGTGGTTTTTTTGCAATTTTGTGGTTATTTTGCAATTATCATAATAATAATAATAATAATAATTTATTTTGTAATATTTTTTGCAATTTCTTTGCGAATAAAATGCAAATAAACGTTCAGATCTCTGAGAGGCACTGGTTAAAAGCAGCCCCAAGTCTGTGCAGAGCTGAGGCTGCTCCTGCCTTGGTGGAGCAATTTATTGGTGTTTTTTCAGCCCAATTTTTGAGGGAAGGGACGTCCTGGACTCAACTTTGGTTGGGCCTTGTGGTTCCAACCTCCAGCAGATACTGAGTTGTTTTAGCCCTGAAATCATCACTGGTGGCTTTGGGGTAATTTTTTTTGTGTTTATTTACAAAGATGGTGCAAAAAAAAAAAATTGCCCAGGCATGGAGGAAATCACTAAAAAAATGAAGTTTTTTTTTCTCTGTTCTGGGTTCATTTTTCAGCTGTTTAATGCCAAATTTGCCTTTCAGGTTTTTTCCTTTGCTGTGCATCCTCAGAGCTTTCCTGAGCCCCTTTACCTCTTTGCTGCTCTCACTTTCTCTGGCCTTTCTGCTCCTTTTGGTTGTTGTGTCCCTCCAGCCCTCAATTCCCAAATTTCTGGATTTTTTCTCCTTTTTTTCCTGCCAGAAAAGCAGCTGCTTTTCCTGCCTGCAGAGCAGGGAGGAACAGGGATTTTTCTCTGAGCACTTTCCTTGTACACAGAGGGATCTGTGAGAATTCCTGTCATTTTTCTGGGATTTTTTAGAGAGATTCAGCCTCCTTTGGGTTTTTATATCTCAGCAGGGATGAGTTCAGATCCGCTTTCACACCGAGGTGTTTGTGTTGGCATTGATGGAGGAGCCACCATTAATTTGTTTGGCCTGTAATTAATTCTCCAGCTGACATTTTCATTTGTCGTGCCTCGTTACCAGCCAGGACATCAGGGATCCTCCCACTAATTGCTGCTTTGTGCTTCGCAGACCTGGACAAACCTTTAATTAAATTGTGTCTCCCAATTAGTTCTGAACTCCTTCAGCAGAGACACAGAAATTCTTTATTTCTACGTGAAAAGCCAAACATTGGGGTAAAGCTCTTGCTCCAAAAAAAACACCACAAAACACTCACAGGTGTGGTGGGGTTGGACTTGATGATCTCAGGGGCCTTTTTCAGCCTCAATAATTCTGTGATTCTGTGGAATTAAAGAGTTTAAATAAAACCCCAGATCTGGTCCTCAGGGGTGGAGTTTTGTGTTGATGATTGGACTTGATGATGATCTCAGAGACCTTTTTCAGGCTCAATAATTCTGTGGAATTAAATAATTAAAAAAAATACAAACCCCACAGATCTGGTCCTCAAGGATTGGAGTGTTTGGTGTTGGTGGTTGGACTTGATGATCTCAGGGGTCTTTTTCAGCCTTAATAATTCTGTGATTCTGTGGAATTAAAGAATTCAAAAAAAAAAAAAAAAAAAAAAACCCACAGATCTGGTCCTCAAGGATTGGGTTTGGTGTTGATGGTTGGATTTGATGATGATCTCAGAGACCTTTTTTACCTTAACGATTCTGTGATTCTGTGGAATTAAAGAGTTTAAATAAAACCCCAGATATGGTTCTCAAGGGTTGGGTTTAGTGGTGGATCTGGCAGTGATTGTTGATGGTTGGACTTGATGATCTCTGAGACCTTTTTCAGCCTTAATAATTCTGGGATTCTGTGGAATTAAAGAATTCAAAAAAACCCTACAGATCTGGTCCTCAGGGATGGGTTTGGTGTTGATGGTTGGACTTGATGATGATCTCAGGGGCCTTTTTCAGCCTTAATAATTCTGGGATTCTGTGGAATTAAAGAATTAAAAAAAAAAACAACACAGATCTGGTCCTCAAGGGTGGTGTTTAATGGTGGATCTGGCAGTGATGGTTGAAATTGATGATCTCAGGGGCCTTTTTCAGCCTCAATAATTCTGTGGAATTAAATAATTCAAAAAAATACAAACTCCACAGATCTGGTCCTCAGGGGTGGGTTTGGTGTTGATGGTTGGACTTGATGATGATCTCAGAGACCTTTTTTACCTTAACAATTCTGTGATTCTGTGGAATTAAAGATTTTTTTTTTTTTAAATCCACAGATCTGGTCCTCAGGGGTGGGTTTGGTGTTGATGGTTGGACTTGATGATCTCAGGGGGCTTTTTCAGCCTCAATAATTCTGTGGAATTAAATAATTCAAAAAAATACAAACCCCACAGATCTGGTCCTCAAGGATTTGGTTTTGTGTTGATGGTTGGACTTGATGATGATCTCAGGGGGCTTTTTCAGCCTTAACAATTCTGAGATTCTGTGGAATTAAAGAGTTTTTTTAAAAACCCCACAGATCTGGTCCTCAGGGAGGGGCTGGATCCTTTCCCAGCGGTGAGGAGGGGAAGGATCTCGGTGCTCAAGGAGCCAAATTCACCTTTTTTTTTCCCCAGAATTTGGATATGAGCAGCTGTCCCCAAGGCCAGGGTGTCACTGCTTTATACTGGAGACATTCATGGCTGAAAAAAAAAACAAAAATCACATCCCAAACCTGATCTGAAGGAAATTAAAGCTGATAAAAAGATCCTCAATGGAGAGAAGGGAGAAGGAGGAAAGATTTCTTCTCCTTGTTGTTGTTGTTTTTTTTGTTTGGTTTGTTGTTGTTGTTGTTGTTGTTGTTATTGTTGTTGTTTGGTTTTTTTTTTTTTTTTTTTTTTTTTTTTTTTTTTTTTTTTGTGTGTGTGTGTGTGTGTGTGGATAAAATTGTTGTTTTTAGGGCAGATTTAGGGTGTGGAAAGCACCGTGGGATATAAAAAAAATATCTAAAAACCCACCCAGGAGTGGGGTGGTGGCTTGGTTTGGATCCCAACCCCAAATTTCTGTTCACAGCCACAATTTTCCAGGCCACATTAATCACAATTTCCTCCCCAAATCTCACAGATCACTTTGTCTGCACACATAAATAATGGATAAATAAATCCATTTATTTCTCACCCCTCCCTGCATTTGAGACATCCATGAAACCCAAGTTTAGCCAGAATTAGGAGCATTTTGTGCTCTCAGGAAGCAGAAGGGGAGCAGTTTGTGAGTGTCTCGTCTCAGGGTTGGGAGAAGATTTTTGGGGTTTGGGGACCAGGTCAGGGAATTCTTTTGGAAAACTCCACACCCCAATCCTGAGTTTATCAGGAATTTTGTTCCAGCCTGGCCAAAGCAGCTCTGCTGGAAAGGGGGTTTGATTTATCTGCTCAGTTTTGATTGAGGCATGAGAGTGTTAAAAATAATAATAATAATAATAATAAAAAAATTTAAAATTAAAATTAAATAAATAATATAAATAGTATATATAAATAATATATAAATATATTAAATGTTTATATAATAAATATATAAATATAAATATATAATAAAATAGAAATATATTATTTAGAATAATTATATTTATATAATTAAAAATAAATAAATAATATAAATAGTATATATCAATAATATATAAATATATTAAATATTTTTATAATAAATATATAAATATAATATAAATATAATTATATAATAAAATATAAATATATTATTTAGAATAATTATATTTTTTATAATTATATTTTTATAAATACATTTATATAATTATATTTATATAAATATATTTATATAAATATTTATTTAAATATTTATTTAAATATATTTATTTAAATAATTATATTATTTAAAATAAAATATATAATTATATTTATATAAATATATTTATATAAATATATTTATATAAATATTTATTTAAATATTTATTTAAATATATTTATTTAAATAATTATATTATTTAAAATAAAATATATAATTATATTTATATAAATATATTTATATAAATATATTTATATAAATATTTATTTAAATATTTATTTAAATATATTTATTTAAATAAATATATTATTTAAAATAAAATATATAATTATATTTATATAAATATATTTATATAAATATTTATTTAAATATTTATTTAAATATATTTAAATATATTTATTTAAATAAATATATTATTTAAAATAAAATATATATAAAATATTAATAATAATATATAATAAATAATAATATAAATAGTAATATATATAATATAATACAGTACAATACAATATAATATAATATAATAATAATCATAATATAAAATAAATAATAATAATAATAAATAAAAAATTTTAAAAAATTAAAAACCCCCAAACCCAAGGGCTAAACTTTCTTTAAACGAAAGATTTTGGTTTTGTGTGTGGTTTGTTGGGTTTTTTTGTTGTTTTTTTTTTAATTTAAATCTGGGATTGAGGAGCTGAAGGGTTGGGAACACAGAGAGATATTTTGATAGATGGGGAAAGAGTTGTCTGGTTAGTTGGAATATTAAAGAGAGAAACAGAGTGTGCGTGTGTGTGTGTGTTCCTCCTCCCTCTCGAGTGGAAGGAGCATTTGTCACCACAAATCATCCCTGACTGCACAGAGCTGCCTCCAGAGAGGCCTCACCCACCCACCACCCTCAAAAAAAAATAAAAAAATTAGACATTTGTTCTATGACATGAATTGAGATTAATTAGCGAATATTAACCCGTCAAGCAGCTCAGAAACACTTTTTTTTTAATTTTTTTTTTTTTTTTTTTGGAAGGCGCTGGGTGCTCGCAGAGACAGTGGGTTTGTCTCAGTTCTGGGTGGAAATTTTGCAGGGAAATTGGTGTGTTGTAGGGTGGGTTTGTCTGAATTCTGGGTGGAAATTTTGCAGGGAAATTGGTGTGTTGTAGGGTGGGTTTGTTTCAATTCTGGGTGGAAATTTTGCAGGGAAAATTGGTGTGTTGTAGGGGTGGGTTTTTCAATTCTGGGTGGAAATTTTGCAGGGAAATTGGTGTGTTGTAGGGTGGGTTTGTCTCAGTTCTGGGTGGAAATTTTACAGGGAAATTGGTGTGTTGTAGGGTGGGTTTGTTTCAATTCTGGGTGGAAATTTTGCAGGGAAATTGGTGTGTTGTAGGGGTGGGGAAAGTGCTGGAAAATGCCACTTGATCAACCCAAAATTTTTTGTGGGAATTGTTGTTGGGAGAAGTTGGGAAGTGTCTGAGCTCCAGGGGAAGGTGATGCTCAACCCCAATTATTGATCAGACACCGGGGATGGAATTTGAGGTCACCCTGAGGTCTCAAAAGGCACAGGCTGGGAAAGGAGGGGGGTCAGGAGGGGCCCAGGGCAGGGAGGAAATTTTTCCTCAAAAATGTGGGAGGTCATGGGATGGTTTGGGATGGGAGGGGACTCAGAGACCACCTGGTTTCAACCTTCGGCAAAGAGACCTTGACAGGTCGCAGAGACAGTGGGTTTGTCTCAGTTCTGGGTGGAAATTTTGCAGGGAAAATTGGTGTATTGTAGGGGTGGGTTTTTCAGTTCTGGGTGGAAATTTTACAGGGAAATTGGTGTGTTGTAGGGGTGGGTTTTTCAATTCTGGGTGGAAATTTTGCAGGGAAATTGGTGTGTTGTAGGGTGGGTTTGATTCAATTCTGGGTGGAAATTTTGCAGGGAAATTTGGTGTGTTGTAGGGGTGAGGATGGGGGAATAAGTGCTGGAAAATGCCACTTGATCAACCCAAAATTTTTGTGGGAATTGTTGTTGGGAGAAGTTGGGAAGTGTCTGAGTTTCCAGGGGAAGGTGATGCTCAACCCCAATTATTGATCAGACACCAGGGATGGAATTTGGGGTCACCCTGAGGTCTCAAAAGGCACAGGCTGGGAAAGGAGGGGGGTCAGGAAGGGCCCAGGGCAGGGAGGAAATTTTTCCCAAAAAATGTGGGAGGTCATGGGATGGTTTGGGATGGGAGGGGACTCAGAGACCAGCTGGTTTTAACCTTCGGCAAAGAGACCTTGACAGGTCGCAGAGACAGTGGGTTTGTCTCAGTTCTGGGTGGAAATTTTGCAGGGAAATTGGTGTGTTGTAGGGGTGGGTTTGTTTCAGTTCTGGGTGGAAATTTTGCAGGGAAATTGGTGTGTTGTAGGGGTGGGGAAAGTGCTGGAAAATGCCACTTGATCAACCCAAAATTTTTGTGGGAATTGTTGTTGGGAGAAGTTGGGAAGTGTCTGAGTTTCCAGGGGAAGGTGATGCTCAACCCCAATTATTGATCAGACACCAGGGATGGAATTTGGGGTCACCCTGAGGTCTCAAAAGGCACAGGCTGGGAAAGGAGGGGGGTCAGGAGGGGCCCAGGGCAGGGAGGAAATTTTTCCCCGAAAATGTGGGAGGTCATGGGATGGTTTGGGCTGGGAGGGGACTCAGAGACCACCTGGTTTTAACCTTGGGCAAAGAGACCTTGACAGGATTCATAAAATTCACAGAAATCACAGGATTCACAGGATTGACAGAAATCACAGGATTGATAGAATTGACAGAATTGACAGGATTCACAGAATTCACAGAATTAATAGAATCCATGGAATCCACAGAATTCACAGAAATCACAGAATTAACAGAATTCACAGGATTAACAGAATTGATAGAATTGACAGAATTCACAGAAATCACAGAAATAACAGAAATCACAGAATTGACAGAATTCACAGGATTTACAGAATTCACAGAAATTACAGGATTCACAGAATTGATAGAATTGACAGAATTCACTGAATTCACAGAAATCACAGAATTCACAGGATTCACAGGATTGATAGAATTGACAGAATTGACAGAATTCACAGGATTCACAGAAATTACAGAAATCACAGAATCCACAGAATTAACAGAATCCATGGAACCCACAGAATTAACAGAATTCACCAAATTCACAGAAATCACAGGATTCACAGGATTCACAGAACTGACAGAATTGACAGAATTCACAGAGATCACAGAATTCACAGAAATCACAGAAATCACAGGATTCACAGAATTCACAAAATTAACAGAATCCATGGAACCCACAGAATTAACAGAATTAACAGAATTCACAGAAATCACAGAATGACCAAGCTGGAAAAACCTTCAACATCATCCAATCCAACCCAACCTTGCCCTAGACCTTCCTGTTTTCCTATTTGCCCTTATTATCCCAGAGAGAGAGAAAAAAAAAATAAATTTGATTATTCTTCTCCTTGAGAATCCCATCTTTCTCTGCTGCCTTTCTCCTCCTCAGCCAGTGCCAACATCTGCAACGTGGTCCTGATGAGGCACACGGAGCTGGAGGAGGGAATCGACGTCTTGGACGACAACGGGAACGTCGTCGGCTCTTCCAGAGTCGCTGCCAAACATGTGAGTCCTGGGGGAACTGGGGAAACTGGGGGAACTGGGAGAACTGGGGGAGTCCTGGGGAGTCCTGGGGAAGTCCTGGGTGTAGAAACACCTGTGACTTCCAGGGACAAGGGACTCTGCAAACCTGAGATATTCCAGAATATGTGGGTTTATTGCAAGGGCCGAGGGTAGAAAGGGCTTTGCCTTCAGCCACCAGCCTGGGCTGGAGGGAAGGGCCAGAGAGAGAAGGAGAGAGAGCAAGAGGGTTTGGGCTGAGGAGAGGGGAGAGAGAGAGCAAGGGGCAGGGTCAGAGTGCAGGGGGAAGAGCAGGGAAAGGAGAGCGAGGTCCAGAGAGAGCGAGGTCCTGCTTACAATCCATTCTATCTCCTTTTGGGATGAATATTCTAATTTACAGTGACCAACCAACACAAGACACAAAATCCTATAGAATCTCCACACAGCCTGTAAGAACTGCTACATTACCATGTGTTATATTTTAAACTCTAAAAACTCCTCTTTAGACTTTTCTGTTTTGCTGCATTGACCTTTGGATCCCTCAGGCAGCAGAAGGGGATTGTTCAATCCAAAGGGATTCTCCTCCAGCTGCCCAGGCTGTTGTCTTCAGGTTATAGAGTGACTAAGACTCAAAGTGAGCTCCCATTTCTATTTCCATTACAGGTTTCACATTTTCAGAACCTTTTGCCAAGCAATCATATAGATTATATATAAATATAATAATTATATAAATAACCTATATTTATTAGGTTTCTCTGATTAATCTTTCCCAACACTGGGGGAGCTGGGGGAGTCCTGGGGGAGCTGGGGGAGTCCTGGGGGAGCTGGGGGAGTTGGGACACAGCTGGTTCCAGGCTCAGCACATCCCACTGCAGTCCATGGTTGTGAGAGTTGGGAGTGGGGGAGATCAGAGAACAGGGATTTGTGTCCTGCAGGGAGATCTGGGACTGGCCCTGCTGGGTTGGAAGGGCACAGGTTGGCTTTGGGGAAATCCTTCCACAGGAATTCCTTGTGGAAAAGCCAGAAAAGATCCTCTCACAGCTTTTCCCAAATGAGGAGGACCCAGACTCTGAGCTGAGCAGATTTTCAACCCTTCCCTGTTTGGAAGGGCAGAGGTTGGCACTGGGGCAATTCCTGTGCCTGATCTTCCACAGGAATTCTTTATGGAAAACCCAACAAAGATCCTCTCGCATCTTTTCCTTTTCCACCCTTCCCCTGCCAAACCTTTCCCTGTCTGGAAGGGCACAGGTTGGCATTGGGGAGATCCTTCCACAGGAATTCCTTCTGGAATACTGAACAAAGACCCCTCACACCTTTTTTTCCAACAAAAGGAGGACTCAGGTTCTGAGTTGAGCAGATTTTCAACCCTTCCCTGTCTGGAAGGGCACAGGTTGACATTAGGGAGATCCTTCCACAGGAATTCCGTGTGAAATACTGAACAAAGATCTGTTCACACTTTTCCTTTTCCACCCTTCCCCTGCCAAACCCTTCCCTGTTGGAAGGGCACAGGTTGACATTAGGGAGATCCTTCCACAGGAATTCCTTGTGGAAAAGCCAGAAAAGATCCTCTCACAGCTTCTCCCAAATGAGGAGAACTCCAGCTCTGAGCTGAGCAAATTTTCACCCCTTCCCTGTTGGAAGGGCACAGGTTGTCACTAGGGAGATCCCTGTGCCTGATCTTCCCCAGAATTTCCTTGTGAAATATCCAACAAAGACCCCTCACACCTTTTCCCAAATGAGGAAAAGGACTCAGACTCTGAGCTGAGCATCTTTTCACCCCTTCCCCTGCCAAACCTGCACTACAAACCCCCACCCTGATCTGGCTGAGGGCACCCAGATGTTTCTTTACCCCCGTGAACACCTGGTTTTTTCTCTCCCCATCACCCACCCTGTGGTGCCGTCTGCCTGGATCTGTCCCCTCCCCACCCCTGGGTGCAGCTCCTGAGCCTCCCCCTGAGCTCCTGTTCCTGAGCTGAGATGTGGAGCTGTGTGTGCTGAGCACACGCCCAGGCACAGGAGTTAATGATATAAATAATAATAGAAAGCTTATATAATATATGGGAAATAATATTTCCCATCCCTCCTTCTGTCCAAGGCACTCCAGAGACAGCAATTAATGCACAATTAATGTTCCCCAGCAGGAACAGGGGGATTTTGGAGAATTCTCCATATTTTTGGTGAACAGGGGGATTAAAACAATCTGCTGGAGGGCTCAGAGATGATTCTTGGAGTTTTCCTCATTTCCATGAGCTGGCTCTGAGGACACACTTTTCCCCCTCTCTGTCCTGATGGTTGAGAGAGAAAATTGAAGATTAAAAGTGAAGGTTGTTGGGAGAGTGATGTAGGTGAAAATTTGGGAGTTCTGGGGATTCCTGTTCATGGACACAAACGGGATGGGGCCACTCAGAGACTTTTTTTTTTGAGTTTTTATTGCAGGATCATCCCCAGAACTGGTGAGAATTTGACACAACTGAGGGGTGGCAGCAGCAGCCAGAGATCTCTTTGTTACAGAACATTTTTAAATTTTCCCAGCCCAGAGCACATTGCTAAAGCTCACAGAGAATTGTTGTCCCAGTCACTGAGAGCACAAACACACACACCTGCTTCAAACCTGGGTGCTTTCTATTCCCAATAATCCATAGAACAGATGGGATATCAATAATCCATATTAACAATAATCCATATTAACAATAATCCATATTAACAGAAATCCATATTAACAATAGTCCATATCAACAATAATCCATATTAACAATAATCCATATAACAGATGGAATATCAATTATCCATATTATCAATAATCCATATTAACAATAATCCATATTATCAATAATCCATATTAACAATAATCCATATTAACAATAGTCCATATTAACAATAATCCATATTAACAGAAATCCATATTAATCCATATTAACAATAATCCATATTAACAGAAATCCATATTAACAGAAATCCATATTAACAATAGTCCGTATTAACACTAATCCATATTAACAATAATCTGTATTAACAATGATCCATATTAACAATAATCCATAAATATTCCATTATTAAGTTTAAAACCTTCTACTGTCTTGCTAAACTTATTTTTCTGCTTAAGATCCATCCTGGCCAAACCTAAAAAACTCAGATTATTGTTTTATGTCCTTGCTGTGCTATTATAACTTTTCCTACTTTCAAGCTTTGCAGATACAGTTAATTCTAATTTTTTCTGTTTTTTCTGTTTCTGGGGCCTTTCCACACCTTTCTGAAAACAATTGTTGTCCCAGTCACTGAGAGCACAAACACGCACCTGCTTCAAACCTGGGTGCTTTCTGTTCCCAATAATCCATAGAACAGATGGAATATCAATAATCCATATTAACAATAATCCATATTAACAGAAATCCATATTAACAATAATCCATATCAACAATAATCCATATTAACAGAAATCTATATTAACAGAAATCCATGTTAACAATAATCCATATTAACAGAAATGAATATTAACAATAATCCATATCAACAATAATCCATATTAACAATAATCCCTATTAACAATAACCCATATTAACACTAATCCATATTAACAATAATCCATATTAACAATAATCCATATTAACAATAATCCATAAATATTCCATTATTAAATTTAAAACCTTCTACTATCTTGCTAAACTTATTTTTCTGCTTAAGATCCATCCTGGCCAAACCTAAAAAACTCAGATTATTGTTTCATGTCCTTGCTGTGCTATTATAACTTTTCCTACTTTCAAGCTTTGCAGTTACAGTTAATTCTAATTTTTTCTGTTTTTTCTGTTTCTGGGGCCTTTCCACACCTTTCTGAAAACAATTGTTGTCCCAGTCACTGAGAGCACAAACACGCACCTGCTTCAAACCTGGGTGCTTTCTGTTCCCAATAATCCATAGAACAGATGGAATATCAATAATCCATATTAACAATAATCCATATTAACAGAAATCCATATTAACAATAATCCATATCAACAATAATCCATATTAACAGAAATCTATATTAACAGAAATCCATGTTAACAATAATCCATATTAACAGAAATGAATATTAACAATAATCCATATCAACAATAATCCATATTAACAATAATCCCTATTAACAATAACCCATATTAACACTAATCCATATTAACAATAATCCATATTAACAATAATCCATATTAACAATAATCCATAAATATTCCATTATTAAATTTAAAACCTTCTACTATCTTGCTAAACTTATTTTTCTGCTTAAGATCCATCCTGGCCAAACCTAAAAAACTCAGATTATTGTTTCATGTCCTTGCTGTGCTATTATAACTTTTCCTACTTTCAAGCTTTGCAGTTACAGTTAATTCTAATTTTTTCTGTTTTTTCTGTTTCTGGGGCCTTTCCACACCTTTCTGAAAACAATTGTTGTCCCAGTCACTGAGAGCACACACACACCTGCTTCAAACCTGGGTGCTTTCTGTTCCCAATAATCCATAGAACAGATGGAATATCAATAATCCATATTAACAATAATCCATATTAACAGAAATCCGTATTAACAGAAAACCATATTAACAATAGTCCATATCAACAATAATCCATATTAACAATAATCCATATAACAGATGGAATATCAATTATCCATATTAACAATAATCCATATTACCAATAATCCATATTAAAAATAATCCATATTAACAATAGTCCATATTAACAATAATCCATATTAACAATAATCCATATTAACAGAAATCCATATTAATCCATATTAACAGAAATCCATATTAACAATAACCCATATTAACAATAATCCATATTGACAATAATCCATATTAACAGAAATCCATATTAACAGAAATCCATATTAACAATAATCCATATTAACAATAGTCCATATTAACACTAATCCATATTAACAATAATCCATATTAACAATAATCCATATTAACAGAAATCCGTATTAACAGAAATCCATATTAACAATAGTCCATATCAACAATAATCCATATTAACAATAATCCATATTAACAGAAATCCGTATTAACAGAAATCCATATTAACAATAGTCCATATCAACAATAATCCATATTAACAATAATCCATATAACAGATGGAATATCAATTATCCATATTAACAATAATCCATATTAACAATAATCCATATTATCAATAATCCATATTAAAAATAATCCATATTAACAATAGTCCATATTAACAATAATCCATATTCACAATAATCCATATTAACAGAAATCCATATTAACAATAACCCATATTAACAATAATCCATATTGACAATAATCCATATTAACAATAATCCATATTAACAATAGTCCATATTTACAATAATCCATATTGACAATAATCCATATTAACAATAATCCATATTAACAATAGTCCATATTTACAATAATCCATATTGACAATAATCCATATTAACAGAAATCCCTATTAACAATAACCCATATTAACACTAATCCATATTAACAATAATCCATATTAACAATAATCCATATTATCAATAATCCAATATTCCATTATTAAATTTAAAACCTTCTACTGTCTTGCTAAACTTATTTTTCTGCTTAAGATCCATCCTGGCCAAACCTAAAAACTCAGATTATTGTTTCATGTCCTTGTTGTGTTATTGTAACTTTTCCTACTTTCAAGCTTTGCAGTTACAGTTAATTCTAATTTTTTCTGCTCTTTTTCTGTTTCTGGGGCCTTTCCACACCTTTCTGAAAACAATTGTTGTCCCAGTCACTGAGAGCACAAACACACACCTGCTTCAAACCTGGGTGCTTTCTGTTCCCAATAATCCATAGAACAGATGGAATATCAATAATCCATATTAACAATAATCCATATTAACAGAAATCCGTATTAACAGAAATCCATATTAACAATAGTCCATATCAACAATAATCCATATTAACAATAATCCATATAACAGATGGAATATCAATTATCCATATTAACACTAATCCATATTAACAATAGTCCATATTAACAATAATCCATATTCACAATAATCCATATTAACAGAAATCCATATTAACAGAAATCCATATTAACAATAGTCCATATTAACAATAATCCATATTAACAATAATCCATATTAACAGAAATCCCTATTAACAATAACCCATATTAACAATAATCCATATTAACAATAATCCATATTATCAATAATCCAATATTCCATTATTAAGTTTAAAACCTTCTACTATCTTGCTAAACTTATTTTTCTGCTTAAGATCCATCCTGGCCAAACCTAAAAAACTCAGATTATTGTCTCATGTCCTTGCTGTGCTATTATAACTTTTCCTACTTTCCAGTTTTGCAGTTACAGTAAATTCTAATTTTTTCTGCTCTTTCTGTTTCTGGGGCCTTTCCACACCTTTCTGAAAACATTATTATTTTTAATATTTGCCACAAGGGATGTCTGGAGGTGTTTTTTGTGTGTTTTTGCTCCTCAGGCTCTGCTGGAGACGGCCCTGACCAGGGTGGTCCTGCCCATGCCTATTCTGGTTCTACCTCCCATCATCATGTCCCTGCTGGAGAAGTGAGTCTGGGAAAGGGGAATTCACAAAGGGGAGGGAGGAAAGGTCTTCATTGGGTCTGGGGCATTGGTGTTTTATTGGTATTTTATTGTTTTAGTGGAATTTGATTGGTAATTTATTGGTGTTTTATTATTTTATTGGTATTTTATTGATATTTTATTGTTTGATTGGAATTTGATTGGTACTTTATTGGTGTTTTATTATTTTATTGGTATTTTATTGGTATTTTATTATTTGATTGGTATTTGATTGGTGTTTTATTATTTGTTTGGTATTTTATTGTTTTATTGGTATTTGATTGGTATTTTATTGGTATTTAATTATTTTATTGGTATTTTATTGGTATTTTATTATTTGATTGGTATTTGATTGGTATTTTATTGGTATTTTATTGCTTTAGATTGGTATTTGATTGGTATTTTAGTATTTTATTGGTATTTTATTGGTGTTTTATTATTTGATTAGTATTTTATTGTTTTATTGGAATTTGATTGGTATTTTATTGGTATTTTATTGCTTTTGATAGGTATTTTATTGGTATTTTATTATTCGATTGGTATTTGATTGGTATTTTATTATTTGATTGGTAATTATTGGTATTTTATTGCATTTGATTGGTATTTTAATTGGTAATTTATGGTTTTATTGGTATTTTATTGCTTTTAATTGGTATTTTATTGGTATTTGATTATTTGATTGGTATTTGATTGGTATTTTAGTATTTTATTGGTATTTTATTGGTGTTTTATTATTTTATTGGTATTTTATTGTTTTATTGGAATTTGATTGGTATTTTATTGGTATTTTATTGCTTTTGATAGGTATTTTATTGGTATTTTATTATTCGATTGGTATTTGATTGGTATTTTATTATTTGATTGGTAATTATTGGTATTTTATTGCATTTGATTGGTATTTTATTGGTATTTTATGGTTTTATTGGTATTTTATTGCTTTTAATTGGTATTTGATTGGTATTTGATTGGTATTTTATGGAATCATGGAATGGTTTAGGTTGGAAAGGTCCTGCAAGGTCACAGAGTCCAACCATCCCCAGCACATGGAATGGTTTGGGTTGGAAAGGTCCTGTCAGGTCACTGAGTCCAGCCACCCCCAGCACAGGGAATGGTTTAGGTTGGAAAAGTCCTGCAAGGTCACTGAGTGAAACATCCCCCAGCACATGGAATGGTTTAGGTTGGAAAGGTCCTGCAAGGTCATGGAGCCAAACCATCCCCAGCACATGGAATGGTTTAGATTGGAAAGGTCCTGTCAGGTCACAGAGCCCAACCATCCCCAGCACGTGGAATGGTTTAGATTGGAAAGGTCCTGTCAGGTCACAGAGCCCAACCATCCCCAGCACGTGGAATGGTTTAGGTTGGAAAGGTCCTGTCAGGTCACAGAGTCCAACATCCCCAGCACATGGAATGGTTTAGGTTTGGAGATTGCCCTCCAAAAAACAAACAAACAAACAAACAAACAAAAACATACAAAAAAAAATCTCATAATTTTAACTTATTGAAAACTTTAATTCACGTTTGGGAGAGGAAAATTTCCCTTCTCGCTGCCCACGAGGCTCCGTGGGTATAAAAATATCCAAGTTTTGCTTTTGCCGGCCTGAATTCTCCCCAGAGCTTCATTTTCCATCCAATATCCTTGGATTTCTGGAAGGCTGGCAGTGAAAAACAGCAGGGATGGGGAGTAGGGGCGGCTTGGCCACACCTGCTGCAGGTGGTGACATCTCTGGGACAATTCCTCCAATGAACTTACATTTGGGATATGGGGAAAGAAGGGAAAAACTCCTCCAGTGGATTTACATTTGGGATTGTGGGTAAATCCAGTGGATTTACATTTGGGATTGTAGGAAAGGAAGGGAACAATCCCTCCAATGAATTTGCATTTGGGATATGGAGAAGTCTGGGATGATTCTTCCAACGGATTTGCATTTGGAATTGTGGGGAAGGAAGGGAACAATTCCTCCAGTGGGTTTACCTTTGGGACTGTGGGTAAGGAAAGGAACAATTCCTCCAGTGGATTTACCTTTGGGAGATGGGGAAGTCTGGGATGATTCTTCCAATGGATTTGCATTTGGGATTGTGGGAAAGAGGACAGCAATTCCTCCACGTCATTTGGGATTGTGGGGAAGGAAGGGAGCAATTCCTCCAATGGATTTACATTTGGGATACAGGGAAGGAAGGAAACCATTCCCCCAGTGGATTTACATTTGGGATATGGGAAAGTCTGGGATGATTCTTCCACTGGATTTCCATTTGGGATATGGGAAGTAGGGGATGGTTCCTCCAATGGATTTGCATTTGGGATATGGGGAAGGAAAGGGAACAATTCCTCCAATGGATTTACTTTTGGGATTGTGGGGAAGGAAGGGAACCATTCCTCCAGTGGATTTACTTTTGGGATTGTGGGGAAGGAAGGGAACAATCCCTCCAATGGATTTACATTTGGGATTGTGGGGAAAGAGGACAGCAATTCCTCCACGTCATTTGGGATTGTGGGGAAGGAAAGGAACAATTCCTCCAGTGGATTTACATTTGGGATTGTGGGAAGCAGAGGATGATTCTTCCAATGGATTTACATTTGGAATTGTGGGTAAGGAAAGGATCAATTCCTCCAATGGATTTACATTTGGGATATGGGAAAGGAAGAAAACCATTTTTCCAATGGATTTACATTTGGGATTGTGGGTAAATCCAGCGGATTTACATTTGGGATATGGGTAAGGAAGGGAACCATTCCTCCAATGAATTTGCATTTGGGATTGTGGGGAAGGAAAGGGAACAATTCCTCCAGTGGATTTACATTTGGGATATGGGTAAGGAAGGAAACCATTCCTCCAATGGATTTATTTGGGATATGGGTAGGGAAGGGAACAATCCCTCCCAGCAGTCTGAATCCGGGCTGTGGGAATGTGGGCACAATCCCCATCCCTGGGGTGACCCCGGCTGCAGGTGGCTGATGCTGCTCAGCTCAGCTGGGAGGGACCCCCCACCCCAGGTGGGACCCTCACCCCCTCCAGGGCCCATCCCCTGCTCCCAGCAGGATCCCAAACCCCAGGAATTCTCCCCTCCTCACCCACCCCTCTCTGCTCCCAGCATGATCCCAAACCCCAGGAATTCTCCCCTCCTCACCCACCCCTCTCTGCTCCCAGCAGGATCCCAAACCCCAGGAATTCTCCCCTCCTCACCCACCCCTCTCTGCTCCCAGCAGGATCCCAAACCCCAGGAATTCTCCCCTCCTCACCCACCCCTCTCTGCTCCCAGCAGGATCCCAAACCCCAGGAATCCTCCCCTCCTCACCCACCCCTCTCTGCTCCCAGCAGGATCCCAAACCCCAGGAATCCTCCCCTCCTCACCCACCCCTCTCTGCTCCCAGCATGATCCCAAACCCCAGGAATTCTCCCCTCCTCACCCACCCCTCTCTGCTCCCAGCAGGATCCCAAACCCCAGGAATCCTCCCCTCCTCACCCACCCCTCTCTGCTCCCAGCAGGATCCCAAACCCCAGGAATCCTCCCCTCCTCACCCACCCCTCTCTGCTCCCAGCATGATCCCAAACCCCAGGAATTCTCCCCTCCTCACCCACCCCTCTCTGCTCCCCAAGTTTATTTTAAGTGACCAGTTCCCGGCCACCGTCTCCGCTCTCGCATCCAGGTCTTTCCTCTCTCCCAGCCATCTCTCCATCTGCATGTTTTAACTCCCCCAGCTGCCTCTCCCGTCTTCTTGTGCCATTTTTTATTTTTTTTTTTCATCTCTCTTGGCTCCTCTCTTCTCTTTGCCTGCTGTGTATTTTAACTCCCCTAGGGCCGCCTTCTCTGCTCTCCAAGTAATTCCACGTTTCCCCTCCCATTCTTTTCCCCATGTTTCATGCATTTCCTGCTGCCTTGGAGCAGTGAACATATAGAATGAAATGTTTATTTTCAGCCTCCTGCATATGCCACGCAGGGAACACGGTGTCGGTTATTTCCTGCAGATGTATTCTCTCATTGAAGTTTTATAAATAATTCCCCCCTGTGCGCTGGCAACTTCGATTCTTCAGGGAAAAAAAAAAATATAATATTGGTGTCTGTGTGATGAGGGTGATTATTCTGTGGTGTGGAGGTGACTGTGGGAATTTTTTGGGTTTAGGGACAACAGCGTTCACCTTGAGGAGTTGGGCTCTTCATCCCTTTATTCCCTTTATTTCCTTTATTCCCTTTATTTCCCGTATTCAGGCAGAATCCTTTGTTTGGGTGTGAGGATGAAATCTGGGAAATGGAGCTCTTTGCTCCCAGCCACCATCCAAAGGCTTCTCTGTTGGGAAGGACGGGACAGGAAGGACAGAAAGGAGTCTGTAGAGTTTAGAATATAAAATGACATGGTGATGTAGCAGTTCTCACAGGCTGCAGGCAAAGTCTGTAGGTTTTGTATCTCACGCCGGTTGGTCACTGTAAATTAGAATATTCAACACAAAAAGAGATGGAATGGATTGGAACAAGAGGATCACTCTCTTGTCCTGGCTCTCCTCCCTTTTGCCCTCCCCTCTCTCCTCTGGCCCTCTCACCCTCTTCCCTCACCTCTCTTGGCCCATCCCCTCTCCTCTCTCTCCCCTCACTTGCTCCTGTTTTCTCCCCACGTTTTTCCCCTGCTCCTGCCCCGTTTTTCCCCCTGAGCTCTCTTCTCTCTCTCTCTCCCCATTCTCTCTTTAGGGCTTTGCTCCAGCCCAGGCTGGTGGCTGAAGGCAAAGCCCTCTTTACCCACCACCCTTGGAATAATAAACCCCCGTGTTTCTAGAACATCTCAGCTCTGCAGAGCTCCTTGTCCCTGCCCTCCACGGAGAAAATTCCTACACTTCTCCAGCATCATCCCTGCTCCTTGCAGAGCTGCAGCTGCTCTGGGTGGGACAGACCAGCTCCAAGTGCAGCCTCAGTCTGAGCTCTGTGCTGGGAGAGCCTGAATTTTTGGCTCCAAGAAGGAATTTTTGGGTCCAAGAACCCGAATTTTTGTGTCCAAAAACCCAAATTTTTGGCTCCAAGAATCCAAATTTTTTGGTCCAAGAACTTGAATTTTTGGCTCCAAGAACCCGAATTTTTGTGGTCCAAGAACCCGAATTTTTGTGGTCCAAGAACCCGAATTTTTGTGTCCAAGAACCCAAATTTTTTGTCTCCCAAGAACCCAAATTTTTGGGACCAAGAACCTGAATTTTTGCCTCCAAGAACCCGAATTTTTGGGCCCAAGAACCCAAATTTTTGACTCCAAAAACCCCAATTTTTGACTCCAAGAACCCAAATTTTTGGGTCCCAAGAACCCAAATTTTTGCCTCCAAGAACCCGAATTTTTGGGACCAAGAACTTGAATTTTTGGCTCCAAGAACCCGAATTTTTGGCTCCAAGAACCCAAATTTTTGGCTCCAAGAATCCAAATTTTTGGGTCCCAAGAACCCAAATTTTTTGGTCCAAGAACCCAAATTTTTGGGTCCCAAGAACCCAAATTTTTGACTCCAAGAACCCAAATTTTTTGCTCCAAGAACCCGAATTTTTGGTTCCAAGAACCCGAATTTTTGGGACCAAGAACCCAAATTTTTGGCTCCAAGAATCCAAATTTTTGACTCCAAGAATCCAAATTTTTGGGACCAAGAACCCGAATTTTGGGTGCAAGAACCCAAATTTTTGGGTCCCAAGAACCCAAATTTTTGACTCCAAGAACCCAAATTTTTGGCTCCAAGAACCCGAATTTTTGACTCCAAGAACCCGAATTTTTGTCTCCAAGAACCCAAATTTTTGGCTCCAAGAATCCAAATTTTTGACTCCAAGAATCCAAATTTTTGGGACCAAGAACCCGAATTTTGGGTGCAAGAACCTGAATTTTTGGCTCCAAGAACCCAAATTTTTGGGCCCAAGAACTCGATTTTTTTCCTGGGGAAAAAGTGGATTTTCCTGGGGAAAAAAAAGTGGATTTTCTTGGGAAAAAAAAGTGGATTTTCTTGGGGAAAAAAAGTGGATTTTCCTGGGAAAAAGTGGATTTTCCTGGTTAAAAGTGGATTTTCCTGGGGAAAAGTGGATTTTCCTGGGGGAAAAGTGGATTTTCCTGGGGAAAAAAAAGTGGATTTTCCTGGGAAAAAGTGATTTTCCTGGGGAAAAAGTGGATTTTCCTTGGGAAAAAAAGTGGATTTTCCTTGGGAAAAAGTGATTTTCCTGGTTAAAAGTGGATTTTCCTGGTTAAAAGTGGATTTTCCTGGAGAAAAAATGGATTTTCCTGTGGAAAAAATGGATTTTCCTGGTTAAAAGTGGATTTTCCTGGGGAAAAGTGGATTTTTCCCGGAGTAAACACGGAAACTGCTCCTTTAATGGTGTCAATCAAGCACAAAAATTAAAATAAAAACAACCAAATTCCTCCTTTTTGCATCTGCTGCGCCCTCGGGGCTGGAGCTGCGGGGTGGGGACGGTGCTGGCCTGGCTGGGGGAGGAGCAGAGTTCCCAAAGTGACACAAAAAGTGACGCAAAAAATCACCCAAAAAGTGACACAAAATGACCCAAAATCTCAGGAATGGAGAGAGCGGAGAGACCTGGTGGATCTCAGCGGAAAAAGGGATCTGAAGATCCTTTGGCACATCAAAAGGGGTGTTCTGACCAGTCTGGGATCCCTGAAGATCCCTAAAGATCCCTGAAGATCCCTTGGCACAACAAACAGAGATGTCCTGACAAGTCTGGGATCCCTGGAGATCCCTGAAGATCCCTTGGCACATCAAACAGGGATGTCCTGAGGAGCCTGGGATCCCTGGAGATCCCTAAAGATCCCTTGGCACATCAAAGAGGAGTGTCCTGATGAGCCTGAGATCCCTGAACATCCCTGAAGATCCCTCAGGATCCCCCAAACTCCCCGTGCACATCAAAGAGGGGTGTCCTGAGGGGTCTGGGATCCCTGAACATCCCTTGGCAGATCAAACAGGGATGTCCTGAGGAGCCTGGGATCCCTGGAGATCCCTAAAGATCCCTTGGCACATCAAAAGGGGTGTCCTGAAGAATCTGGAATCCCTAAAGATCCCTTGGCACATCAAAAGGGATGTCCTGAGGGGTCTGGGATCCCTAAACATCCCTGGGCACATCAAAAGGGATGTCCTGAGGGGTCTGGGATCCCTGGACATCCCTTGGCACATCAAAAACGGTGTCCTGAGGAGTCTGAGATCCCTGAACATCCCTCAAGATCCCCCAGGATCCCCCAAACTCCCTTGGCACATCAAAGAGGGGTGTCCTGAGGGGTCTGGGATCCCTAAAGATCCCCTTGGGACATGAAACAGAGATGTCCTGACAAGTCTGGGATACCTGAACATCCCTGGAGATCCCTTGGCACATCAAAAAGGGGTGTCCTGAGGGCTCTGGGATCCCTAAAGATCCCTAAATATCCCTTGGCACATCAAAAGGGGTGTCCTGAGGGGTCTGGGATCCCCAAACATCCCTTGGCACATCAAAAGGGGTGTCCTGACGAGTCTGGGATCCCTGAACATCCCTCAAGATCCCCCAGGATCCCTTGACACATCAAACAGGGGTGTCCTGACAAGCCTGAGATCCCTAAAGATCCCTAAAGATCCCCCAGGATCCCCCAAACTCCCTGTGCACATCAAAAGGGGTGTCCTGACGAGTCTGGGATCCCTGAACATTCCTGGAGATCCCTTGGCTCATCAAAGAGGGGCGTCCTGATGAGTCTGGGATCCCTGGAGATCTCTGAGCATCCCTTGGCACATCAAACAGGGATGTCCTGAAGAATCTGGGGTCCCTGAACATCCCTTGGCGCATCAAAGAGGGGTGTCTTGAGAGGTCTGGGATCCCTGGACATCCCTAAAGATCCCTCAGGATCCCCCAAACTCCCCGTGCACATCAAAGAGGGGTGTCCTGACAAGCCTGGGATCCCTGGAGATCCCTTGGCACATCAAGCAGGGATGTCCTGAGGGGTTTGGGATCCCTAAAGATCCCTGAAGATCTCCCAGGATCCCCCAAACTCCCTGTGCACATCAAAAGGGGTGTCCTGACGAGCCTGGGATCCCTAAAGATCCCTAAAGATCCCTTGGCTCATCAAAGAGGGGTGTCCTGACAAGTCTGGGATCCCTGGAGATCCCTGAAGATCCCTTGGCAGATCAAAGAAGGGTGTCCTGAGGATTCTGGGATCCCTAAAGATCCCCTTGGCACATCAAAGAGGGGTGTCCTGATGAGTCTGGGATCCCTGGACATCCCTCAAGATCCCCCAGGATCCCCCAAACTCCCTTGGCACATCAAAGAGGGGTGTCCTGACCAGTCTGGGATCCCCTAAAGATCCCTTGGCAGATCAAAGAAGGGTGTCCTGAGGATTCTGGGATCCCTGAAGATCCCTTGGCACATCAAACAGGGATGTCCTGACAAGCCTGAGATCCCCAAACATCCCTGAAGATCCCCCAGGATCCCCCAGGATCCCCGTGCCTCGCGTCTCGCGGCATCTGCTCTTCCTCTTGAACCTGTTGCTAACAAAAAAACACCACAGAGAAAAAAAAAAAAAAACAAAAAAAACACACCCCAGAACGTGTCAGCTGTGAGGCTGGGGAGTCCCGGGTTCACTCCTGTCATGTTTAGTTTAGCATCTGACACCTCCTTCCCCGACAAACGCGGCCCCGGCTTCGGCGGCCCCGATAACTCCCCTTGACTCCCATATGGAACAAATCGCGGCACCTCCTGAGAAACGCCAGAGGCAGCTGCCAAATTACGCCGGATTTAAAGCCACTAATGAAGGCCGTGATGAAAGTTGAATGAAGGTGCGTTTACAAGAGCTCTGACGCTTCTGTCGGGGTGCAGCAGATGCATTTGTGTGTCTGTGTGTGTGTGTGTGTGTGTGTGTTTGGACCTACGGACGCGGCCGGGGAGCTGCAGCGTCAACTGAACATTCCCAGCGGCTTCCTGGCCTCTTCCAGTGTCTCCTCAGCAAAAAAAAGGAAAGGAAATTGCAGGGGGAAGAGGGAAAAAGGAAAGGAAATTGCAGGGGGAAGAGGGAAAAAGGAAAGGAAATTGCAGGGGGAAGAGGCTTTGGGGAGGGTTGAAGGGGTAGAGGAACAAAACTTGAAGAAAAAGAGGAGGGAAAAGTTGCAAAATTTGCAGTTCTTTACCATCCAAAGGTCAGGGGAGAAATGTTATTTGGGTTATTTGGGTTATGCCAATGGGATGGAACAAAAATGTTGTGTTATAAACTGAACATTCCCAGCAGCTTCCTGGCCTCTTCCAGTGTCTCCTCAGGAAAAAAATGGAAAGGAAATTGCAGGAGGAAGAGGGAAAAAGGAAAGGGAATTGCAGGAGGAAGAGGCTTTGGGGAGGGTTGAAGGGGTGGAGGAACGAAGCTCCAAGAAAAAGAGGAAGAGGAGAAAGGGAAGGGTCGTGATATTTGCGGTTCTTTGGTGTTCCAAAGGTCAGGGAAGAAACGTGGATTGGTTGTGCCAATGGGATGGAACAGAAATGTTGTGTTATAAATTGAACATTCCCAGCATCTTCCTGGCCTCTTCCAGTGTCTCCTCAGCAAAAAAAGAGGAAAGGAAATTGCAGGAGGAAGAGGCAAAAAGAAAAGGAAATTGCAGGAGGAAGAGGCTTTGGGGAGGGTTGAAGGGGTGGAGGAACGAAACTGGAAGAAAAAGAAGGAGAGGAGAAAGGGAAGGGTCGCGAAATTTGCTGTTCTCAGGCGAGAAATGTGGATTGGTTGTGCCAATGGGATGTTCACTAATTCAATATTTTTAATATCTCTTTTTTTGGGGGTATTTTTTGGAGATATTCAGGATCCATCTGGACACAAGCCTGAATTCTGTGCTACTGGAGCAGGGAGGTTGAACAGGGTGATTTTACTCACCCTGGGGGATTTTTAAGGCTCCAGGAGATGCCAAAGTTGGGCTGCCAGGGGGCTCTGAAGGTGTTGGAGTCCAGGAGATCCCCTTGGATGAGCTGGGACCCAAAAAAGGGAATTTGAGCCCTGGGCAGGGGGTGTGGAGCTGCTCCAGGGGGTTTGGAGACCTTGGCACAAAACACTGGGATTGATTTTAGTCCATGGGAGAGGCTTCTGATACTGAGAGAGGAATTGCAAATCACCAGGAAGTGAAAACAGCAGTTTAGTGCAGTAGAACGTGCAAAATTCAGTAGTTTTAGGGTTTTTAGAATAGAGGTAAAGGGGGGACAGGATGGTGGGATTTGGGTGGTGCCTCGTGTCCCTCTCCTTCTCCCCCGCCCTCCATCCCCTGGGGTGGTGATGGCACAGGGCAGTGACAGTGGGTTGGGGCAGAGCAGAAATGACCCTTTGGGCATTGGTGTGAAATTGTAAATACCCCACACATAATTATCTGTATAAATGTGAGGTGACCCCATCAATGGTCAGTCCCCTCATGTCCCAGCCCTGCCCAGACCTCGGCTGGGAGCGGAGAAAACTCTGAGATATCAAACAACAAACAACACAAGAAACCAGAAAACAGAACCTTAAAGACTCCTCGTCTTTATACCAACACAACTCGGGGCTTTTAGAGGGCAAAGAACTTTAAACAACCTGAATTTGGGGTGAGAAAACCAACCCGAGAGTCCAAACCTCCCCATTCCCTGCCCCAACCCTTTGGCAAGTCAATGAAATCCCTCTCCACCAAATGGATATTAATTCTATTTATTTATTCTCAACCCGCCGTGAAACCCTTTGGGAGCTCCTCATCCGACGGGGGGTTAATGGGTGAAAAGAGGGATTTGCAGGCAGCTGACAGCTCACAAAATGCAATATTTAACTCCCCCAGCTCAGCGTGGGGATCCCGAGGACAGGAGGAAAAAAAAAAAACAACAAAAAACACTGGACCTCTCAGCTAATTATGAGTCATTTCTTCTCAGCCGCGCAAATTTTTCTCCGAGACGGATCCCAATTAAGACATTACACCACATGTGTTAATTAGTCTGCTCTCCTTTTTTTTTTTTTTTTTAATCCAGCCATAAACTCTTCCTAATTAAGAGCTCGGCCCTTGTAATTTGAACTGGCCCAAGCTGGAAGTCGCACCTTGGGGCTGGACCTGGGATCGTTTTAAATTGGTTGAGGTTTTCCTTGGGGTGATTATAAGGTCCCCGACAGGGCAATAATTACAGAAGGTGCAGGTCTAAATTAAGATGTCAGGGGTGGTGTCAGCAGCCGTGTCTTGGCTCTAAACTGAGCCCCAGGGAGCTGCTGGCCCTGGTTGGCCCAGCCAGGGCTCTCAGGGGTCACAGCAGCTGCAGCAGGAGAAAAACAGCTCCAGGAGGGTCCCAGGGATGGTCACGGCTGAGCCATGGCAGTCCTGGAGTGGGGAGGGTGTTCAGGGGTGTGGGGCTGGTCACCTGTTCTGCTGCTGGGACAGGTGACATTTCCTGCTGGGACAGGTGACATTTCCTGCTAGGACAGGTGACATTTCCTCCTTGGACAGGTGAATTTTCCTCCTTAGACAGGTGACCTGCTTTCCTGCTGGGACAGGTCAACTTTTCTCCTTGGACAGGTCACCTTTCCTTCTGAGATAGGTCACCTTTCCTGTTAGGACAGATCACCTTTCCTGCTTGGACAGGTGGCCTTTCCTTCTTGGACAAGTCACCTCTCCTGCTGGGACAGGTGACATTTCCTTCTTGGACAAGTCACCTCTCCTGCTGGGACAGGTGACATTTCCTCCCTGGACAGGTGAATTTTCCTCCTTGGACAAGTCACCTCTCCTGCTGGGACAGGTCAACTTTCCTGCTTGGACAGGTGAATTTTCCTCCTTGCACAGGTGACCTGCTCTCCTTCTTGGACAGGTCACCTGTTCTCCTGCTGGGACAGGTCACCTTTTCTTCTGATGGGACAGGTCACCTTTTTTCCTTCGACAGGTCACCTTTCCTTCTGAGATAGTTCACCTCTCCTGCTGGGACAGGTCACCTTCTTTCCTGCTTGGACAGATGACCTTTCCTGCTTGGACAGGTCACCTCCTTCTAGGACAAGTGACATTTCCTGCTGGGACAGGTTAGCTGCTCTCCTGCTGGGACAGGTGAATTTTCCTCCTTGGACAGGTCTGGGATAGGTCACCTCTTCTGCTGGGACATGTCACCTTCTTTCCTGCTGGGACAGGTCACCTTTTCTGCTAGGACACGTAAATTTTCCTCCTTAGACAAGTGACCCGCTCTCCTCCTTGGACAGGTCACCTTTTCTCCTTGGACAAGTCACCTTTCCTTCTGAGATAGGTCATCTTTCCTGCTAGGACAGGTCACCTTCTTTCCTGCTAGGACAGGTGAATTTTCCTCCTTAGACAAGTGACCTGCTCTCCTCCTTGGACAGGTCACCTTTCCTTCTGAGATAGGTCATCTTTCCTGTTAGGACAGGTCACCTTCTTTTCTGCTGGGACAGGTCAACTTTTCTCCTTGGACATGTCACCTGCTCTCCTGCTGGGACAGGTGACATTTCCTCCTTGGACAGGTGAATTTTCCTCCTTAGACAAGTGACCTGCTCTCCTCCTTGGACAGGTCACCTTTTCTCCTTGGACAAGTCACCTTTCCTTCTGAGATAGGTCATCTCTCCTGCTGGGACAGGTCACCTTCTTTCCTCCTTGGACAGATGACCTTTCCTCTTGGACAGGTCACTTTTCCTTCTGAGATAGGTCATCTTTCCTGCTTGGACAGGTTAAATTTCCTCCTTGGACAGGTCACCTTTCCTGATGGGACAGGTCACCTTCTTTCCTACTGGGACAGGTCAACTTTTCTCCTTGGACAGGTGAATTTTCCTCCTTAGACAAGTGACCTGCTCTCCTGCTTGGACAGGTCACCTTTTCTCCTTGCACAGGTCACCTTTGGTCCTTGGACAGGTGACCTTTCCCCCTTGCACAGGTGACCTGCTGTCCTGCCCGGACAAAGCCTTGCAGGATTCTCTCCTCTGAGCCACTCGGAGCTGCAGCCCGTGCTCCGTGCAGCACCAGCAGCTCAAGATTGGAGAACAGAAGCTTGACTTTCACAGCACAAACTGACAGGATCAACTCTGTCTCTGAGAGCTTATTAACGAGGAGCTGAGCTCCTGGAGGAGTTAAACTCTGCTGTGTGCTCTCCCCAAGCTCCTGGAGGAGTTAAACTCTGCTCTCTGCTCTCCCCAAGCTCCTGGAGGAGTTAAACTCTGCTCTGTGCTCTCCCCAAGCTCCTGGAGGAGTTAAACTCTGCTCTCTGCTCTCCCCAAGCTCCTGGAGGAGTTAAAACTCTGCTCTCCCCAAGCTCCTGGAGGAGATAAACTCTGCTCTCTGCTCTCCCCAAGCTCCTGGAGGAGTTAAAGGAGTTAAACTCTGCTCTCTGCTCTCCCCAAGCTCCTGGAGGAGTTAAACTCTGCTGTGTGCTCTCCCCAAGCTCCCGGAGGAGTTAAACTCTGCTCTGTGCTCTCCCCAAGCTCCTGGAGGAGATAAACTCTGCTCTGTGCTCTCCCCAAGCTCCTGGAGGAGATAAACTCTGCTCTCTGCTCTCCCCAAGCTCCTGGAGGAGTTAAACTCTGCTCTTTGCTCTCCCCAAGCTCCTGGAGGAGTTAAACTCTGCTGTGTGCTCTCCCCAAGCTCCTGGAGGAGTTAAACTCTGCTCTGTGCTCTCCCCAATCTCCTGGAGGAGTTAAACTCTGCTCTCTGCTCTCCCCAAGCTCCTGGAGGAGTTAAACTCTGCTCTGTGCTCTCCCCAAGCTCCTGGAGGAGTTAAACTCTGCTCTCTGCTCTCCCCAATCTCCTGGAGGAGTTAAACTCTGCTCTCTGCTCTCCCCAATCTCCTGGAGGAGTTAAACTCTGCTCTCTGCTCTCCCCAAGCTCCTGGAGGAGTTAAACTCTGCTCTCTGCTCTCCCCAAGCTCCTGGAGGAGTTAAACTCTGCTCTCTGCTCTCCCCAAGCTCCTGGAGGTGGAGGCAGCTCTCAGCCAGGGCGGGGGGATCAGGGGATGAATCCCTTCCCATCACATCCCCCAGCTGTGTTTGGAGCTGGGGATGAGGTGACCTGGGATCCAGGAGATCCCTTTGGATGACCTGGGACCCAGGAAAGGGAATTTGAGCCCTGGGCAGGGGGTGTGGAGCTGCTCCAGGGGGGTTGGAGACCTTGGCACAGCCCAGGAAAACACTGGGATTGATCTCAGCCCATGGGAGAAACTTCCAGCACAAGGAGAGGAATTGCAAATCACCAGGAAGTGAAAACAGCAGTTTAGTGCAGTAGAATATACAAAATTCAGTAGTTTTGGGGTTTTTAGAATAGAGGTAAATGGGGGACAGGATGGTGGGATTTGGGTGGTGCCTCGTGTCCCTCTCCTTCTCCCCCGCCCTCCATCCCCTGGGGTGGTGATGGCACAGGGCAGTGACAGTGGGTTGGCTCAGAGCAGAAATGACCCTTTGGGCATTGGTGTGAAATTGTAAATACCCCACACATAATTATCTGTATAAATGTGAGGTGACCCCATCAATGGTCAGTCCCCTCATGTCCCAGCCCTGCCCAGACCTCGGCTGGGAGCGGAGAAAACTCTGAGATATCAAACAATAAACAACTCGAGAAACCAGAAAACAAAACCTTGAGGACTCTGCTTTTTTATACCAACGTGACTTGGGGCTTTTAGAGGGCAAAGAACTTTAAACAACCTGAATTTGGGGTGAGAAACCAACCTGAGACAACAACCCCCTGTGTGTGTCCCCAGTGTTGGGAAAAATTAATCAGGGAAATTTTATAAATATGATTGCTCAGCAAAAGATTCTGAAAATATGAAACCTGTAATGGAAATAGAAATGGGAGCTCACTTTGAGTTGTAGGATCCCGAGCCTTAGTCACTCTATAACCTGAAGACAACAGCCTGGGCAGCTGGAGGAGAATCCCTTTGGGTTGAACAATCCCCTTCTGCTGCCTGAGGGATCCAAAGGTCAATGCAGCAAAACAGAAAAGTCTAAAGAGGAGTTTTTAGAGTTTAAAATATAACACATGGTAATGTAGCAGTTCTTACAGGCTGTGTGGAGATTCTATAGGATTTTGTGTCTTGTGTTGGTTGGTCACTGTAAATTAGAATATTCATCCCAAAAGGAGATAGAATGGATTGTAAGCAGGACCTGGCTCTCTCTGGACCTCGCTCTCCTTTCCCTGCTCTTCCCCCTGCACTCTGACCCTGCCCCTTGCTCTCTCTCTCCCCTCTCCTCAGCCCAAACCCTCTTGCTCTCTCTCCTTCTCTCTCTGGCACTTCCCTCCAGCCCAGGCTGGTGGCTGAAGGCAAAGCCCTTTCTACCCACGGCCCTTGCAATAAACCCACATATTCTGGAATATCTCAGGTTTGCAGAGTCCCTTGTCCCTGGAAGTCACGGATGTTTCTACACCCAGGGCTGGTTGGTACCTGGGAGTGCTGCCCTTTGGGGTTGGGAGAGGTTTAATCCCATTAATGTCACCACAGGGATGGTTTTTGGGGGTTGGGATCATCTCTGGTCAAGGAAAGCTCCTGTGGCCACCCCAGAAAAGGCAGGAAAAAAAAAAAAAATCACATTTCTCCTGCAACTGGGGCTTGTGCAGCTTCTGACTGCAAGGCTGTGTCTGCTCCTGATGGAAGGGCTCCAAAAACCGTGTTGACTAATTAGGAAAAAAAAGTTTAAGGAAGAGCCATATGAATCATTAAAGCTTCAGCAAACACGTCTTTTAGCGAGAAGGCTCCAGGATTTGAGATCAATTCGGGTTCTTAGAGAGAAGGGACAGTTTTCTCTCAGCCTGGAGAAGGACAACAGAGAATTCCTGACGCGTCTGTCAGTCAGAACAGAAATGTGCAGCAAAATTCCCTGTCTGGAATCAGGGATAAACCCATCCAGGCTAAAAAAATGTGCAGCAAAATTCCCTGTCTGGAATCAGGGATAAACCCATCCAGGCTAAAAAAATGTGCAGCAAAATTCCCTGTCTGGAATCAGGGATAAACCCATCCAGGCTAAAAAATGTGCAGCAAAATTCCCTGTCTGGAATTCAGGGATAAACCCATCCAGGCTAAAAAAACCCCATGAATTAACCTGCAGACAGAGATCCAAACTCCTGATCAGCTCTTCCAGCTGAAACCTTGAGAGAGAATCTTTGTTTGACAGAGGTTTTCTCCCTTAGGAGTCGCATTCTCTGGATTTACAACCAGGAAAAGCTTAAATCACTAAAAATTAATTGACTTAGAAATAAATCTACTTGAGCAATTTGTCTGAGTGGAGATTTTGGGATCAGGGAATATCCCAAGCTGGATCCACAGGGGATTGAAGGAGAGATGGGGAGACTGACCATGATCAGAATCCCATTTTACTCAGGTTTTCCAAGAATTTATATCCCAAGAATTTATATCCCAAGAATTTATTTACCAAGAATTTATATATATTTATATAATTAATATTTCAGTAAGGTTAATAATTTTACTCCGATTTTACTCAGATTTTCCAAGAACTTATATACCAAGAATTTATTTACCAAGAATTTATATTTATTTATATAATTTATATTTCAGTAAGGTTAATAATTTTACTCCAATTTTACTCAGATTTTCCAAGAATTTATTGACCAAGAATTTATTTACCAAGAATTTATTTACCAATAATTTATATCTATTTATATAATTTATATTTCAGTAAGATTAATAATTTTACTCCGATTTTACTCAGATTTTCCAAGAATTTATTTACCAAGAATTTATATCTATTTATATAATTTATATTTCAGTAAGGTTAATAATTTTATTCCGATTTTACTCAGATTTTCCAAGCATTTATTTACCAAGAATTTATTTACCAAGAATTTATACACCAAGAATTGATTTACCAAGAATTTACATCTATTTATATAATTTATATTTCAGTAAGGTTAATAATTTCTCCTACAACAATTAGGTTAAAAGCTCATACAAACAACTCATACATTTTTCAACACGTCCATGTAAAGGATTGATTGAATCTTCTTCTCTTGAGCAGATTTCTAATCCCATCTTCTCATGAGCTCCAAGTTGTGTTTGTTCTCTCCAGGGCACCCAGATATCTCTATCCAGCATATCCACATATCTACAAATGCTGATTAAATCTGTTTTACTCTCATGAATCCCCCCAGGGATCATCCATCCATCCATCCAACCCTGACCCTGCACAGACCCCCCAAAATCCCACCCTGGGTGTTCCTGGGTGTCCAAACCCTCCTGGAGCTCTGGCAGAGTTGGGGATGTGGAAATTCCCTGGTAGTGCCTGAACCCTCTGGATGAGGAGGGATGAAAAAACCCTTTTTTCCCTAAATCCATCCTAAAGCTGCCCTGCCACAGCTCCAGCTTCTCTCTGTGTCCTGAACAACCCAGCAGTAAATCCCTTCCCAATCCACATTGTTTATGGACACTGGGCATTCCAACAAAACTCCCAGTTGTTGGTTTGGATTTCCATTTTTTTTCCAGTTGAATAATAGGGATTCTTTGTGTAAATGGCTCTGGAATAAATCCTTCACAAATTATATTTTCCCCTTTATTTATAGGATCTGCCTGAGGTCCTATATCCTGGAATATATTTAATATATATTAAATATGTATATTATTTAATATATATCTATTATATAATATATATAATTATATATTGTATATTATTATAATAATATATATAATATAATATAACATAATATAATATATATTATTATAATAATATATAATATATAGTTATATATTTTATATATAATAGATATATACTTAATATATATCAAATATATATTTTAATTTATATATATCTATTATATATCCATTATATATCTAAAATATATAATTATATTATATATATTATTATCATTATATATATCATATATTATATAATATATATTAAATATATATAATTATATATAACATTATATATAATAATTATATATTAAATATATATTCTGTTTATAATATATATTCTATTTATAATATATTTTATATTTATAATATATATTATATTTATAATAAATATTATATTTATATATATATATTATATTTATAGTATATATTATATTTATAATATATATTACATTTATAATATATTTAATACCAGGTATAATTTTTCAGGTGTTAATTCCATCAGGAGAGTCACTTTTGGGGTCATTACCACAACCTGACCTTGCAGGGATCTTCACAACTCTTGAACTCATAAACACCAAAGTTAAAACATCCTCCTCACCCACTGCAAATATTGGATTTTAAACAAATTAAAGCATTGCCAACGTTGTGGCTTTTCATGGAGCTCTTGGTGTTTTTTCCAAAGAGTTCCCAGAGCTCCCAGAGCCTCTCAAAGACCTGATTTCCCTCCTGGGCACCAGCTCCAGGTGTCCCCTGTCCTTGGGGGGTCACCTCGTGTCCCTCACCCCGGGGTGGGCACGGGGGCTGGCACTGCACCTCCCAAGGGAGAGGTGCCCACCCCAGGCCAGGTGGGACAAGGTTTGGAGAATCCTGGGATGGTGGGATGTGCCCAAAGCAAGAATTGGATCATTTTTAAGGTTCTTTCCAAGCCAAGCCATCCCATGGTTCACTGGACCTCCCAAGGAAGAGGTTGGACAAGGTTTGGAGAATCCTGGGATGGTGGGATGTGGAAGGAGCAGGAATTGGATCATTTTTAAAGTTCTTTCCAAACCAACCCATCCCGTGGTTCTCTGGACCTCCCAAGAAAGAGGTTCCCACCCCAGACCAGGTGGGACAAGGTTTGAAGAATCCTGGGATGTGGCAGGAGCAGGAATTGGATCATTTTTAAGGTTTTTTCCAAGCCAACCCATCCCATGGTTCACTGGACCTCCCAGGGAAGAGGTGCCCAGACCAGGTTGGACAAGGTTTGGAGAACCCTGGGATGGTGGGATGTATCCCAAGCAGGAATTGGATCATTTTTAATGTTCTTTGGAGAACCTTGGGATGGTGGAAGGTGTCCCAGGCAGGAATTGGATCATTTTTAAAGTTCTTTCCAAGCCAAGCCATCCTGTGATTCTCTGGACCTCCCAAAGAAGAGGTTCCCACCTCTGGCAGGTCCCAGGCCAGGTTGGACAAGGTTTGGAGGATTCTGAGATGGTGGGATGTGGAAGGAGCAGGAATTGGATCATTTTTAAGGTTCTTTCCAAGCCAACCCATCCCGTGGTTCTCTGGACCTCCCAAGCAAGAGGTTCCCACCCCAGGACATGGTTTCGATAACCTTGGGATGGTGGGAGGTGTCCCAAGCAAGAATTGGATCATTTTTAATGTTCTTTGGAGGACCTTGGGATGGTGGGAGGTGTCCCAAGCAAGAATTGGATCATTTTTAAAGTTCTTTCCAAGCCAAGCCATCCCATGGTTCACTGGACCTCTCAAGGAAGAGGTTACAAGGTTTGGAGAACCTTGGGATGGTGGAAGGTGTCCAAAGCAGAAATTGGATCATTTTTAAGGTTCTTTCCAAGCCAACCCATCCCGTGGTTCTCTGGACCTCCCAAGAAAGAGGTTCCCACCCCAGACCAGGTGGGACAAGGTTTGGAGAATCCTGGGATGTGGCAGGAGCAGGAATTGGATCATTTTTAAGGTTCTTTCCAAGGCAACCCATCCCATGGTTCACTGGACCTCCCAAAGAAGAGGTGCCCAGACCAGGTTGGACAAGGTTTGGAGAATCCTGGGATGGTGGGATGTGTCCCAAGCAGGAATTGGATCATTTTTAATGTTCTTTGGAGAACCTTGGGATGGTGGGAGGTGTCCCAAGCAGGAATTGGATCATTTTTAATGTTCTTTGGAGAACCTTGGGATGGTGGGAGGTGTCCCAAGCAGGAATTGGATCATTTTTAATGTTCTTTCCAAGCCAACCCATCCTGTGGTTCACTGGACCTCCCAAGGAAGAGGTTACAAGGTTTGGAGAACCTTGGGATGGTGGAAGGTGTCCCAAAGCAGGAATTGGATCATTTTTAATGTTCTTTCCAAGCCAAGCCATGCCATGATTCTCTGAGCAGTGAGGAGAGGGGGTCCAGGTGATCACCAGTGTCCACCCAGGGGTGTCCAGCCCATGGAATGTCCTAACCAAGCCTTTCCCTTGCAGAACTTCTCTCCTGAGGTCCCGGCCGCGGATGGTTCTCCCGGTGCAAAGCCTCGTGTGCCTCGCTGCCTTTGGCCTGGCCCTGCCCCTGGCCATCAGCCTCTTCCCACAGATGTCTGAGGTCAGTCTGGGGCTGGGGGTTACAAACCACGGACTCTGGGCCTGCCTGGACAATGTTCAATTCCTGTGGGTTCTGCCAGGATAAAAGTGTCCTATGGGTCCTTCCAGGACAATTGTCCTGTTCCTGTGGGTGCCTTTGGGATAATTGTCCCATTCCTGTGGGTCCTGCCAGGATAATTGTCATTTTCCTGTGGGTCCTTCCAGGATAATTGTCCTGTTCCTGTGGGTGTTTTTGGGATAATTGTTCCATTCCTGTGGGTCCTTCCAGGATAAAAGTGTCCTGTGGGTCCTTCCAGGGTAATTGTTCTTTTCCTGTGGGTCCTTCCAGGAGAATTGTCCTTTTCCAGTGGGTCCTTCCAGGAGAATTGTCCCACTCCTGTGGGTCCTTCCAGGAGAATTGTCCCACTCCTGTGGGTCCTTCCAGGATAAAAGTGTCCTGTTCCTGTGGGTCCTTCCAGGATAATTGTTCTGTTCCTGTGGATCCTTCCAGGATAATTGTCCTGTGGGTCTTTCCAGGATAAAAGTGTCCTGTGGGTCCTTCCAGGACAATTGTCCCATTCCTGTGGGTCCTTCCAGGATAAAAGTGTCCTGTTCCTGTGGGTCCTGCCAGGGTAATTGTCCTGTGGGTCTTTCCAGGATAATTTTCCTGTTCCTGTGGGTGCTTTTGGGATAAGTGTCCCATTCCTGTGGGTCCTTCCAGGATAAAAGTGTCCTGTGGATTCTTCCAGGATAATTGTCCCTCCAGGATAATTGTCCCATTCCTGTGGGTCCTTCCAGGATAATTTTCCTGTTCCTGTAGATCCTTCCAGGACAATTGTCCTGTTCCTGTGGGTCCTTCCAGGATTAAAGTGTCCCATTCCTGTAGATCCTTCCAGGATAATTGTCCTGTGGGTCCTTCCAGGATAATTGTCCCATTCCTGTGGGTCCTTCCAGGAAAATTGTTCTGTTCCTGTGGGTGCTTTTGGGATAATTGTCCCATTCCTGTGGGTCCTTCCAGGATAATTTTCCTGTTCCTGTAGATCCTTCCAGGACAATTGTCCTGTTCCTGTGGGTCCTTCCAGGATAAAAGTGTCCTGTTCCTGTAGATCCTTCCAGGATAATTGTCCTGTGGGTCCTTCCAGGATAATTGTCCCATTCCTGTGGGTCCTTCCAGGATAACTGTTCTGTTCCTGTGGGTCCTTCCAGGATAATTGTCCTGTGGGTTCTTCCAGGATAATTGTCCTGTGGGTTCTTCCAGGATAATTGTCCTATTCCTGTGGTTCCTTCCAGGGTAATTGTCCTGTTCCTGTGGGTGTTTTTGGGATAATTGTCCCATTCCTGTGGGTCCTTCCAGGATAAAAGTGTCCTGTGGGTCCTTCCAGGATAATTGTCCTGTTCCTCTGGGTCCTCCTCAATTCCCGGGCAGAGCTGGTTTCAATATTCTGAAATATCTCCCTCCTCTCCCTCACAGTGGGGTTTCCTTGGGGTTAAAATGTCGAATCCAAGCTCTGTCCATGGGACCACCCGTTTGAGGGGGATGTTCTTCCTCTTCTTCTGGAAAAATGAACTTCTCTGACCTTCCAGGAGGAGCTTTGATTTATTTTTTTTTTTCTTTGATTTCTGAAGGATTTTGGTTTTTTCATCTCCTGGGAAGAGCCAGGCTGGGGCTGAGCAAAGGAAACCCAGCCAAGGGAACAGGGAGTGACCAATGCAATCACCCAGACAAATTGCTCAAGTGGATTTATTTCTGAGTCATTTATTTTTAGTGATTTAAGCTTTTCCTGGTTGTAAATCCACAGAATGAGACTCCTAAGGGAGAAAACCTCTGTCAAACAAAGATTCCCTCTCAAGGTTTCAGCTGGAAGAGCTGATCAGGAGTTTGGATCTCTGTCTGCAGGTTAATTCATGTTTTTTTTTTAGTCTGGATGGGTTTATCCCTGATTCCAGGCAGGGAATTTTGCTGCACATTTTTTTAGTCTGGATGGGTTTATCCCTGATTCCAGGCAGGGAATTTTGCTGCACATTTTTTTAGTCTGGATGGGTTTATCCCTGATTCCAGGCAGGGAATTTTGCTGCACATTTTTTTAGTCTGGATGGGTTTATCCCTGATTCCAGACAGGGAATTTTGCTGCACATTTCTGTTCTGACTGACAGACACATCAGGAATTCTCTGTTGTCCTTCTCCAGGCTGAGAGAAAACTGTCCCTTCCCTCTAAGAACCCGAATTGATCTCAAATCCTGGAGCCTTCTCGCTAAAAGACGTGTTTGCTGAAGCTTTAATGATTCATATGGCTCTTCCTTAAACTTTTTTTTCCTAATTAGTCAACACGGTTTTTGGAGCCCTTCCATCAGGAGCAGACACAGCCTTGCAGTCAGAAGCTGCACAAGCCCCAGTTGCAGGAGAAATGTGATTTTTTTTTTTTTTTTCCTGCCTTTTCTGGGCTCCCCAGAGCCTGGAAAGGCTTTTGGCAGCAGCTCAGCCTCCCTGGCCATCAGTTCTGTGCTCTGAGCCCAAATTTCTGCTCCCAGAGCTGCTTCTGATCCCTTTCTGTGCTTTGGGAAAGGCTGAGGAGCTTTGCCAGGGCTGCTCAAGGTAAGGCTGGAGCTGCTCCAGCCTGTCTGTGGGAAGGACACGGAGCAGCCCTTCTGCTCCTTCCCCTGAGGAAATCAGAGAATTTCCAAGGCTGGAAAAGCCCTGTGAGATTGGGGAGTCCAACTGTTCCCCCAGCCCTGCCAGGGCCACCACTGGCCGTGTCCCCAAGTGCCACTGCTCAGGGATGGGGACTCCAGCCAGTGCCTGACCACCTTTCCAGGAAAAATCCCATCCTAAAATCCACTTTGGTGACTCCAGCCACACCGCTCAATGTCTGACCACCCTTTCCATGAATAATTCCATTCTAAAATTCAGTTTAAACCTTCCCTGGTGACTCCAGCCAGTGCCTGACCACCTTTCCAGGAAAAATCCCATCCTAAAATCCACTTTAAACCTTCTCTGGTGACTCCAGCCAGTGCCTGACCATCATTCCCAGGAAAAACCCCATCCTAAAATCCACTTTAAACCTTCTCTGGTGACTCCAGCCACACCTCCCAGTGCCTGACCACCCTTCCCATGAAGAATTTCAGTCTAAAATCCACTTTAAACCTTCCCTGGTGACTCCAGCCAGGAAAAATCCCATCGTAAAATCCAGTTTAAACCTTCCCTGGTGACTCCAGCCACACCTCCCAGTGCCTGACCATCATTCCCATGAAGAATTCCATCTTAAAATCCAGTTTAAACCTTCTCTGGTGACTCCAGCCACACCTTCCAGTGCCTGACCATCATTCCCAGGAAAAATCCCATCCTAAAATCCATTTAAACCTTCTCTGGTGACTCCAGCCAGTGCCTGACCACCCTTTCCAGGAAGAATTCCGGTCTAAAATCCAGTTTGATCCTTCTCTGGTGACTCCAGCCACACCTCCCAGTGTCTGACCACCTTTCCCATGAATAATTCCATTCTAAAAATCAGTTTAAACCTTCTCTGGTGACTCCAACCACAGCTCCCAGTGCCTGACCACCCTTTCTAGGAAAAATCCCATCCTAAAATCCACTTTGGTGACTCCAGCCACACCTCCCAGTGTCTGACCCAATTCTTCCCAGGAAAAATTCCAGTCTAAAATTCAGTTTAAACCTTCTCTAATGACTCCAGCCACACCTCCCAACACTTGACTACCTTTCCCAGGAAGAATTCCAGTCTAAAATCCACTTTAAACCTTCTCTGGTGACTCCAACCACACCTCCCCATCCTTGACCACCTTCCCAGGAAAAATCCCATCCTAAAATCCACTTTAAACTTTCTCTGGTGGAAGGTTTAAAAAAACCTTCCTGGAAATTTTTTTTAAAAAATTCCTGGAAATTTTCGATTTCCTCCCTATTCCCAGGGGGAAAAAAAAATCTATCAGGAAAGCAAGACCACAGCAAGTACCACCAAACCTCATTTGTGTGACATTCCAAAATCCTGGAATTCTAAAATTGTTTGGGTTAAAAGGACTTTAAAGACCCTCTGGTTTCATGCCACAACCAGGGACATCTCCCTGTGGAATTGTGACTTTCAGGGTGAAAAATAATTCCTCCCAGTGCAGTATTTGATATCCCAGCTGGAAAAAAAAATATTTTAGCAGCTGAATGAATTTAACTCACAGAAAAAACTCAGGAGTGGATTTTCCTGCAGGAATAGGAAAAAAGAACCTCCCAGAGCCTCCCAGAGCCTCCCAGAGCCTCTCAGAACTTCCCTGAGCCTCCCAGAGCCTCCCAGAGCCTTCCAGAGCCTCCCTGAGCCTCCCAGAACTTCCCAGAACCTCCCAGAGCCTCCCAGAGCCTCCCAGAACTTCCCAGAACCTCCCAGAGCCTCCCAGAGCCTCCCAGAATCTCCCAGAACCCCCCAGAGCCTCCCAGAACTTCCCAGAACCTCCCTGAGCCTCCCAGAGCCTCCCTGAGCCTCCCAGAGCCTCCCAGAGCCTCTCAGAACTTCCCAGAGCCTCCCAGAGCCTCCCAGAGCCTCTCAGAGCCCCCCAGAACCTCCCAAAGCCTTCCAGAGCCTCCCAGAACTTCCCAGAACCCCCCAGAGCATCCCAGAGCCTCCCAGAACCCCCCAGAATGTCCCAGAGCCTCCCAGAACCTCCCAGAACCCCCCAGAGCCTCTCAGAACCTCCCAGAGCCTCCCAGAGCCTCCCAGAACCTCCCAGAGCATCCCAGAACATCCCAGAGCCTCCCTGGGCTCTGCCTGCTGGGATCCAGCTCTGCCCCAGCTCCCTGCACAGCTGGATCCCACATCTGTTCCCATCTGATCAATGACAGAATCCCAGACTTGGGTTTGGGTCAGGAGGGACCTTAAATCCCACCCAGTGTCACCCCTGCCATGGGGACACCTCCCACTGTCCCAGGTGGATCCAAAGCCCAAAGTCCAGATTGGGATTTTCCTGCCTTGGGGAGAAATCCAAACTCCGTGCTGGGATCCCTCAGTGAGGACAGAAAATCCCAGAGTGACCCTTGAACCTTCTGGATTTTCCTGCTCATCATCCTCAGGATTGGCTTGGAGGGACCTTAAAGTTCATTTATTCCCCCCCTGGGATGGGTGGGGACACCTCCCACTGTCCCAGGTGGATCCAGCCTGGCCTGGGACACTCCCAGGGATCAGCCCCAGTGTGAAAAACAGAATTTACTTTTTTTGGTTAATTTTAAGAAATAGGTTTAATAAGAAAAAAAAAAAATTAAACAATTAAGAAACAGATGAAGCAAAAGGAAATTTGGTCAGTGTTCAACCAAGTGCACAACTTGCTGTTTCAGAAGTTTTCTTTAAATCCTCTTTCCTTGGCCCCAGTCCCTCTCCAGCTCTCCTGGAGTTTTCCCCTTCAGGGACTCGGAGCATTCCCTGCACTTTTCCCTTCTCCAGGGGAACATTCCCAGCTCTCCCAGAGCAGAGGGGCTCCAGAACCCTGGAATGGTTTGGTTTGGAAAAGACCTTAAATCCCAACAGTTCCACCCTTTCCATGGATAAGGACACTCCCACCGTCCCAGGTGGATCCAGCCTGGCCTTGGACATTCCCAGGGATCCAGGGGCAGCCCCAGCAAATGTGGGAATTCCATTGCCAGCAATTCCTGCCCAAGATCCCAGCCCAATGTCCCCTTTCCCAGTGGGATCCATTCCCTGTGTCCTGTCCCTGCAGCCCTTGGCCCCAGTCCCTCTCCAGCTCTCCTGGAGTTTTCCCCTTCAGGGACTCGGAGCATTCCCTGCACTTTTCCCTTCTCCAGGGGAACATTCCCAGCTCTCCCAGCCTGGTTTCCCATTACATTTCCATTCTCTATAAACCTGTGAGTGTTTACAAATTACATTCCCCCCGTTCTCCAAAACCTTTTTCGAGATTTCTATGGGGATGCTCAAGAGGGTCTGACCTGGAACAACCTCTCTGGATCCATTCCTGGATGGGAAATCTCCCTGCAGGGAATATTTCTCAAAACCCATTAATTTTTTAGTAAATCAGGGAGCAAACACAGAGGCTGATGTGTCATTTCCTGGTTGTTTTTGGGGCCAGGAGTTTTTGTGGCCAACTTTGATCTTCTCTCCTAACGGGGCTCAAACCCACAATTGGTTTTCCAGCTGAACTGAAGCCTTGCAATAGTTGAATAAATTTTGATAAATGCTTTGGATTGGGATAAATGCTTTGGATTTTGATAAATGCTTTGGGTTGGGATAAATGCTTTGGGGTTGGGATAAATGCTTTGGGTTTGGGATAAATGCTTGTCCCATCCAGCTCTGGAGTTATTCCTGTTTTTACAACAACTCCAGTGAAATCAGAGCTCAGCAAACAGAGGCACCAGTGTCAGGGAAAGGGATTTTTGCAGGTGAGGAGCAACTTCCACCTGCTGGGAAGGTCAAACCCACAATTGGTTTTTCAGCTGAACTGAAGCCTTGCAATAATTGAATAAATTTGGATAAATGCTTGTCCCATCCAGCTCTGGAGTTATTCCTGTTTTTACAACAACAACTTCAGTGAAATCAGAGCTCAGCAAAGAGGCACCAGTGTCAGGGAAAGGGATTTTTGCAGGTGAGGAACAACCTCCTCATACTGGAAAAATTAAACCCATTTTGAGCCTTTTCTGGGGTCGATATCCAGCCTGGCTTTGGGAGGGATGAAATTTCTGCAGTGGTTCTCCAGAATCCCAGCTGGTTTCTGGATATTGTGGCTTTAAAGAGAACATGACAAAAATAAAAGCCACAAAATCAAAGATATACTCGTGGCTGGAGCTGCAGAGAAACGTTCTTGTCACCCCAGGCTGGTGTGAACTGTGGGACCCAAACCCCATCAATGTGCATCGAGTAACTCACTGTGCTCTTCAGTTTAGGAGAAAACATGGAGTTAAATGCTGAACTGAGGCCTTGCAATGGGTTGAGTAAATTCGGATTGGGATAAATGCTTTGGGTTTGGGATAAATGCTTTGGGTTTGGATAAATGCTTTGGATTGGGATAAATGCTTTGGATTGGGATAAATGCTTTGGGTTTGGGATAAATGCTTGTCCTATCCAGCTCTGGAGTTATTCCTGTTTTATAACAACAACTCCAGTGAAATCAGAGCTCAGCAAACAGAGGCACCAGTGTCAGGGAAAGGGATTTCTGCAGGTGAGGAACAACCTCCTCCTACTGGAAAAATTAAACCCATTTTGAGCCTTTTCTGGGGTCGATATCCAGCCTGGCTTTGGGAGGGATGAAATTTCTGCAGTGGTTCTCCAGAATCCCAGCTGGTTTCTGGATATTGTGGCTTTCAAGAGAACGTTACAAAAATAAAAGCCACAAAATCAAAGATATACTCGTGGCTGGAGCTGCAGGGAAACGTTCTTGTCACCCCAGGCTGGTGTGAACTGTGGGACCCAAACCCCATCAATGTGCATCGAGTAACTCACTGTGCTCTTCAGTTTAGGGGAAAACATGGAGTTAAATGCTGAACTGAGGCCTTGCAATGGGTTGAGTAAATTTGGATTTTGATAAATGCTTTGGGTTTGGATAAATGCTTTGGATTGGGATAAATGCTTTGGGTTGGGATAAATGCTTTGGGGTTGGGATAAATGCTTTGGGTTTGGGATAAATGCTTGTCCCATCCAGCTCTGGAGTTACTCCTGTTTTTGCAACAACTCCAGTGAAATCAGGGCTCAGCAAACAGAGGCACCAGTGTCAGGGAAAGGGATTTCTGCAGGTGAGGAGCAACTTCCACCTGCTGGGAAGGTCAAACCCACAATTGGTTTTTCAGCTGAACTGAAGCCTTGCAATAATTGAATAAATTTGGATAAATGCTTGTCCCATCCAGCTCAGGAGTTATTCCTGTTTTTACAACAACTCCAGTGAAATCAGAGCTCAGCAAACAGAGGCACCAGTGTCAGGGAAAGGGATTTTTGCAGGTGAGGAACAACCTCCTCGTATTGGAAAAATTAAACCCATTTTGAGCCTTTTTTGGGGTCGATATCCAGCCTGGCTTTGGGAGGGATGAAATTTCTGCAGTGGTTCTCCAGAATCCCAGCTGGTTTCTGGATATTGTGGCTTTCAAGAGAACGTTATAAAAATAAAAGCCACAAAATAAGATATACTCGTGGCTGGAGCTGCAGGGAAACGTTCTTGTCACCCCAGGCTGGTGTGAACTGTGGGACCCAAACCCCATCAATGTGCATCGAGTAACTCACTGTGCTCTTCAGTTCAGGAGAAAACATGGAGTTAAATGCTGAACTGAGGCCTTGCAATGGGTTGAGTAAATTTGGATTTTGATAAATGCTTTGGGTTTGGATAAATGCTTTGGGGTTGGGATAAATGCTTTGGGTTTGGGATAAATGCTTTTTATTGGGATAAATGCTTGTCCCATCCAGCTCTGGAGTTATTCCTGTTTTTGCAACAACAACCCCAGTGAAATCAGAGCTCAGCAAACAGAGGCACCAGTGTCAGGGAAAGGGATTTTTGCAGGTGAGGAACAACCTCCTCATACTGGAAAAATTAAACCCATTTTGAGCCTTTTCTGGGGTTGATATCCAGCCTGGCTTTGGGAGGGATGAAATTTCTGCAGTGGTTCTCCAGAATCCCAGCTGGTTTCTGGATATTGTGGCTTTAAAGAGAACATTACAAAAATAAAAGCCACAAAATCAAAGATATACTCGTGGCTGGAGCTGCAGAGAAACGTTCTTGTCACCCCAGGCTGGTGTGAACTGTGGGACCCAAACCCCATCAATGTGCATCGAGTAACTCACTGTGCTCTTCAGTTCAGGAGAAAACACGGAGTTAGTTAAATGCATTTTTAGCCCACAAACCTTCCCCAAGTGCCTCCCAGGCCCCCCGGGGAATCTCTTCCCTCTCCCCAATCCTGCAGCATCCCCAGTGACAACTCCTACTCAGCGATGCACTGCCAATGGAAACAGCTGTGACAGCTCCAGAGCCGAAAATGGGACTCGTGTGCAAATGAAATTCAGTGTAGCAGCAAGAAGAAACAGCCACGGGGTTGCTCTGTTGGTTTTTTTTTCCTGATGGTTCCTTCAGTGGGGAGGGAAGGTGGAAAAGGTCAGGGGAGAAATGGAGAAATAGTGGAGAAATAGTGGAGAAATGATGGAGAAATGATGGAGAAATAATAGAGAAATAATGGAGAAATGATGGAGAAATGATGGAGAAATGATGGAGAAATAATAGAGAAATAATGGAGAAATGATGGAGAAATGATGGAGAAATGATGGAGAAATAATAGAGAAATAATGGAGAAATGATGGAGAAATGATGGAGAAATAGTGGAGAAATAATAGAGAAATAATAGAGAAATAATAGAGAAATGGTGGAGGAATAATGGAGAAATGATGGAGAAATGATGAAGAAATAGTGGAGAAATGATGGAGAAATGATGGAGAAATAATGGAGAAATTATGGAGAAATGATGGAGAAATGATGGAGAAATAATAGAGAAATAATAGAGAAATGGTGGAGGAATAATGGAGAAATGATGGAGAAATGATGAAGAAATAGTGGAGAAATGATGGAGAAATGATGGAGAAATAATGGAGAAATTATGGAGAAATGATGGAGAAATGATGGAGAAATAATAGAGAAATGATGGAGAAATTATAGAGAAATGATGGAGAAATAATGGAGAAATGATGGAGAAATGATGGAGAAATAATGGAGAAATTATGGAGAAATAATAGAGAAATGGTGGAGAAATAATAGAGAAATGGTGGAGAAATAATAGAGAAATAATAGAGAAATTGTGGAGAAATAATGGAGAAATAATGGAGAAATTATAGAGAAATGATGGAGAAATGATAGAGAAATGATGGAGAAATAAGGGAGAAATGGTGGAGAAATAATAGAGAAATAATAGAGAAATGATGGAGAAATAATGGAGAAATGATGGAGAAATTATGGAGAAATGATGGAGAAATAATAGAGAAATGATGGAGAAATGATGGAGAAATGATGGAGAAATAATGGAGAAATGCTGGAGAAATGCTGGAGAAATGATGGAGAAATAATAGAGAAATAATGGAGAAATTCTGGAGAATTGCAGAGAAACCTTCACCCACCTGAGCATCCCTCCCCTGACCTGGGGAAAATTTAAATTCCTTTTATTTTTATTTTTTTGGGTCTGAGTTTATCTCCTGGAACGAGCTTTGCTTTCATCCTTCCCTTAAAAACAATCTCCCTCTTGGATCTCCAGGACAAGGGGGGAATAAACAGCCTAAAAAAAAAAAACTCCAAGGCTGATCTATTGTTTTCCAATCTGTTTTAGCCTTCATCTCCTTGGCAGGCTGCTTTAGAAAAAAAAACAAAAAAAACCCCAAAAGGTTAATGAGCCAACGTGCAGTGGGATTATTGCAGCAAAAAGATGACAGTGAACCAGTAATTACTAATTAAACGCAGTTTAACAGGAGGAACAAGTGGAAAAATCTCCTCTTCACCAACTGTCAATAATTAGCAGATTTGGTGAGGTTGAAATGTGTCCACAGTTTTTTTTTTTTTTTTTTAAAAAAAAAAAGGCTGATTTTTTTAATGAAATGCCACTTGACAAAAAGAGCTGTGTGGGGGTCACAGCCACAACCCCCATTTCCAGACTTAGGAGGGGAAAAAAATCAGATTAAAATCCAGCAGGGAACCCATCCCTGCTCTGCACAGGGCCAGCAGGAAGGATTTTCTGCAATAAATTTTTGGTCCAAGTTGGATGAGAAGCCATTTGGAAGGGATTTTGCCAGCTGCCATGGTGGTGGTGGTGGTGGTGGGAAAAAAAATTTTATTTTTTTTGAGGAGCGAGAAGTTCCGCTTTGGTTCTGGGGTTGGGGAAAAGGGTTTCCTGCGAGGCTGGGAAGGCTCAGGTGGAGGTTGGGGTTGGAAAGGAGATCCCTCTGAGCTAAAGAAGGGCCTGGCAGGAGGTGGGAGCTCAGGGGGAAGGGTCTCCCAAAGGCTGCGGAGGATCCGAGCTGTGCCCAGAGATGGTTCCTGTCGAGCTGTGCCCAGAGATGGTTCCTGTCGGGCTGTGCCCAGAGGTGGTTCCTATCGAGCTGTGCCCAGAGATGGTTCCTGTCGAGCTGTGCCCAGAGATGGTTCCTGTCGGGCTGTGCCCAGAGATGGTTCCTGTCGAGCTGTGCCCAGAGATGGTTCCTGTCGGGCTGTGCCCAGAGATGGTTCCTGTCGGGCTGTGCCCAGAGATGGTTCCTGTCGGGCTGTGCCCAGAGATGGTTCCTGTCGGGCTGTGCCCAGAGATGGTTCCTGTCGGGCTGTGCCCAGAGATGGTTCCTGTCGGGCTGTGCCCAGAGATGGTTCCTGTCGGGCTGTGCCCAGAGATGGTTCCTGTCGGGCTGTGCCCAGAGATGGTTCCTGTCGGGCTGTGCCCAGAGATGGTTCCTGCTGTTCTGTCAGTGAGAACCGGGGGGTTCATCCGGGGTTCCTCCCCTGAGTGACTGAGGGTGCCCCAGCTCAGCCTCTGCTTTGGCTTCTGGTGCATCTTCTTGTCTTCTGGTTTATCTTTTGGTTTATTTCCTGGTTCATTTTCTGGTTTATCTTCTGGTTTATCTTTTGGTTTCTCTTCTGGTTTATTTTTTGGTTCATCTTTTTGTCTTATCTTCTGGTTTATCTTTTGGTTCATCTTCTGGTTCATCTTCTGGTTTATCTTCTTGCCTTATCTTCTGGTTCATCTTTTGGTTTATTTTCTGGTTTATCTTCTGATTTCTCTTCTGGTTCATCTTTTTGTCTTCTGGTTTATCTTTTGGTTGATTTTCTGGTTCATCTTCTGGTTTATCTTCTGGTTTCTCTTCTGGTTTATCTTCTGGTTCATCTTCTGCCTTATCTTCTGATTTATCTTCTGGTTTATCTTCTTGCCTTTCCCTTGTTGACACAGGCAGGAGCATCTTTGTTCTCCACCAGAACCTCACCTGAGCTTCTTCTGACTTAGAAATGCCGTGATGGGACAGGACAGACATTGCTGGGAGAGAAATGGAGCTGGAAACAAGTTTCAAGGGGTGCCCTTGGAAATAAGACTTTGGATAAATGGAACTGGGAAAAGATATTCCTATTGTAGTTCTATTGATGGTTCTGTTGTAGCAGGACCCACCAGGACTGATTTTAGATGATTGGCTTTAAGGCATTAACAGCACTGAGTGACAGAAGCTGATAGGCCAGAAAACACTTAGAATATATTGGAATTAGGAAATAATTTGGCTTCTGATTGTGATGGTGCGAATTAGAACATCTGTGTTGTCTCATCCTTTGCATGAGACTGAAAATGGAATAAAAGTTTTTAAAACGCCGCTGAGTTGTCCCAGGATCATCCTGAGTGTCCCAAATGTGCCCCAGGATCATCCTGAGTGTCCCAAATGTGCCCCAGGATCATCCTGGGTACCCCAAATGTGCCCCAGAATTGTCCTGAGTGTCCCAAATGTGCCCCAGGATCATCCTGAGTGTCCCAAATGTGCCCCAGGATCATCCTGAGTGTCCCAAATGTGCCCCAGGATCACCCTGAGCATCCCAAATGCGAAGGGATCTGCTCCAGTTCCTGCTCTCTTGGTTTTTTTCTGTTTTTTTCTCACCCGAGATTCCAAGGCTGGTGGTTCCTGTGGGATTTTCCCTCTGAAAATCCTCTGAAGGGTTTGGGCTCTGCTGTCTGACTCTGTGTCTGTGCTGAGCTCGGTGTGAGAAGGATGAGGAGTCTCAAGGTCTTGGTTTTCTGGTTTCTCGTGTTGTTTATTAATTCTGATCTCACAATTCTCTGTGTCTGGCCAAGGTGTTCACAGCAGCCTGGACACGAGGGGACTGCCCCGTGATGGGAGGTCACTGTGCCTTTATACAGATAATTCTGTGGTTATTATTGACCATTCCATACCAATGTCCATCACCTGCACTAACAGGGTCATCTCTACTCTGCCCCAACCCACTGAAACTCCCCTGTGCCCACGTCACTGCAGACAATGGAGGCCAAGGGAGAAGGAGAAGAGCCCAGGGCACCCCCTGAAATCTCCACCTTGTCCCTTTGCATCCACATTCTAAAATCCCAAACTACAAAATCTTCTGCACAGTGATAACCACACCACTGTCGGTCACACATTTGTGACTTGCAATTCTTCTCTCTGTTGGATGTTTTTCTCATGGACCAAAATCAAAGCCTGTGTCCTCCTGGGCTCTGTGCCAGGCAAACCCCCCTGGGCAGACCCCAGACCCCCTGGGCAGACCCCAGACCCCCCTGGACTGACCCCAGACCCTCCTGGGCAGACCCCAGACCCCCTGCACAGACCCCAGACCCCCCTGGACTGACCCCAGACCCCCTGGAGAGACCCCAAACCCCCTGCACAGACCCCAGACCCCCCTAGACTGACCCCAGACCCCCCTGGGCAGACCCCAGACCCCCCTGGACTGACCCCAGACCCCCTGCACAGACCCCAGATCCCCCTGCACAGACCCCAGACCCTCCTGCACAGACCCCAGACCCCCCTGGGCAGACCCCAGACCCTCCTGGAGAGACCCCAGACCCCCTGCACAGACCCCAAACCCCCCTGCACAGACCCCAGACCCCCTGGACAGACCCCAGACCCCCTGGGCAGACCCCAAACCCCCTGGACAGACCCCAGACCCCCTGGGCAGACCCCAAACCCCCTGGACAGACCCCAGACCCCCTGGGCAGACCCCAGACCCCCTGCACAGACCCCAGACCCCCCTGGGCAGACCCCAGACCCCCCTAGACTGACCCCAGACCCCCCTGGGCAGACCCCAGACCCCCTGGAGAGACCCCAGATCCCCCTGCACAGACCCCAGACCCCCTGGGCAGACCCCAGACCCTCTTTTTGGGGTCCCAGCCCTCTCTACTGAGCTCTGTGACTTCCCAGGGCACAAACAGGATTCCTGGGAGGTGTTCAGGGCTGGGCTGGCAGAGGAAGGGAAGGGATTTTTTGGTTTTTCAGGCTCAGATTAAAAGCAGCAAAAAGGCTCAGGAATGGGCAGGGCAGGGTGGGAACCCCTGTGTTTACAGGAGGAGCTGCTGAAAGGTGTCCTGAAGACAGACAGCAATTAACAGCCCTGCACTAAAAAAAAAAAAAATAAATAAAAAATAAAATAAATGGCTTCTTTCCACAAAAAAAAGCCTTTTAAGTCTTGTTTTTGGGCCACCTTAAGGGTTAAATATTTAGCTGTTTATCCGGATGTCAGCTCTTGTCTGGTTTTGGCTCCTAATGGCTTTATGGCCGTCAGGAGGTGAAGGCTCCTCCAAAGGAATGTTTTTATTTCATTTATTCCGTGGCCACCAGCAGCACACACCTGCAGCAGCCCGGGGATGTTTGACATACTTGAACGTGTGTCCCAGGGCCAGGGGAATAAACATGAAACCAGATCTGCTCTGGCTGAGCTGCAGGAGCCCCTGGGCTCTGCTGACCACAAACAAACAACACCTTGGCTCAGGCCTCTGACTTGGGGTTTTCATGGAGATCTTCAGTGCTTTTTTTTTTGGGGTTTTTTTTTTTGTTGTTTTTTTTTTTTTTTGTTTTTTTTTTTTGGTTTTTTTTGGTTTTTTGGGGTTTTTTTGGGGGTTTGCAAGTCACAAGGGCAAGGGTGTAACAGACAGTGGTGTAGTTTATCACTGTGCAGAAGATTTTGTCTGTGCAGGGGGTCTGGGGTCTGTCCAGAGGGTCTGGGGTCTGTGCAGGAGGGTCTGGGGTCTGCCCAGGGGGGTCTGGGGTCTGTGCAGGGGGTTTGGGGTCTGCCCAGGGGGTCTGGGGTCAGTCCAGGGGGGTCTGGGGTCTGTGCAGGGGGTCTGGGGTCTCTCCAGGGGGTCTGGGGTCTGCCCAGGGGGTCTGGGGTCTGTGCAGGAGGGTCTGGGGTCTGCCCAGGGGGGTCTGGGGTCTGTGCAGGGGGTTTGGGGTCTGCCCAGGGGGTCTGGGGTCAGTCCAGGGGGGTCTGGGGTCTGTGCAGGGGGGTCTGGGGTCTGTCCAGGGGGGTCTGGGGTCTGCCCAGGGGGGTTTGCCTGGCACAGAGCCCAGGAGGACACAGGCTTTGATTTTGGTCCATGAGAAAAACATCCAACAGAGAGAAGAATCGCAAGTCACAAATGTGTGACAGACAGTGGTGTGGTTATCACTGTGCAGAAGATTTTGTAGTTTGGGATTTTAGAATGTGGATGCAAAGGGACAAGGTGGAGATTTCAGGGGGTGCCCTGGGCTCTTCTCCTTCTCCCTTGGCCTCCATTGTCTGCAGTGACGTGGGCACAGGGGAGTTTCAGTGGGTTGGGGCAGAGTAGAGATGACCCTGTTAGTGCAGGGGATGGACATTGGTATGGAATGGTCAATAATAACCACAGAATTATCTGTATAAAGGCAGAGTGACCTCCCATCACGGGGCAGTCCCCTCGTGTCCAGGCTGCTGTGAACACCTTGGGGGACACAGAGAATTGTAAGATCAGAATTAATAAACAACACGAGAACCAAAAAAATCAAAACCTTGAGACTCCTCATCCTTCTCACACCAAACTCAGCACAGACACAGACAACAAACCCCAAACCCTTCAAAAGTCAAGAAATAAAATCCCTCCCTCAGAGCCCACACAAACCACCAGCCTTTGGAATCTCAGGTGAGAAAAAACCAAATTAAACTCGAGATCCTGGAATTCCCTGAACTGGGAATAATGAATTATCCACCCAATCTAAATCCTGGCCCTACGCAGGAAATATTAAATCAAAAAATTCCTTTAACATCATCAAGCCCAACCAATTCTTGGTCAGAGATCTCTTTATTTGGTTCACCCCCAAATTTTCCCTGCTTTACCCCTCCCTTGTCACTCAGATTTGGATTTATCCGGTTGTTTTTTTTGGGTTTTTTTTGTGTGTTTGGGGTTGTTTTGGCTCATCTGGAGCAGCTCTGGCTGCCCCAAGAGGTGCAGGATGCAAAGGAAAGGGATCAGTTGTCCAGATTTGACTTAATTAATTAATCACATCTCTCATATATAATTATCTCTAATTGTTTTTTAAATTTCCTGTTCCTGGTGGTCTGAGAGAGAAGGAAATGTAACCAAGGTTGGGATCCAAATTATGGAATTTGTTTCCCTAAATCCTTCTCTCCTCCATCCTCCTCTTCCTCCTGAATAACACAATGAAAGAAATGGAAAGAAATTATTCAGTTCTCATAATAATAATAATAATAATAAAAAATGGTATCAAATCAAAATATTTTTCACAAAACCATAGGAAGGCTCCTGTCAGCTCAGGAGTAAAATCATGGAATGGTTTGGGGTCTCTCTCTCTTTCTGGGCTTTTGGGAGTTATTAAATTCAGGAGTTTTTTGTCCTGGAATATTTGGCTGGTCTGGAATATTTGTTTGTTTGGGCTTTTGGGAGTTATTAAGTTCAGGAGAGTTTTTTGTCCTGGAATATTTGGCTGTTCTGGAATATTCAGTTGTTTTGGCTTTTGAGAGTTATTAAGTTCAGGAGCGTTTTTTTTTTTTTTTCCTGGAATATTTGATGATTTGGACTTTGGGAGTTATTAAGTTCAGGAGATTTTTTTGTCCTGGAATATTTGGTTGTTCTGGAATATTTGGTTGTTTGGGCTTTTGGGAGTCATTAAATTCAGGAGAGTTTTTTATCCTGGGATATTTGTCTGTTCTGGAATATTTTGTGATTTGGGCTTTTGAGAGTTATTAAGTTCAGGAGATTTTTTTGTCCTGGAATATTTGGCAGTTCTGGAATATTTGGCTGTTTGGGCTTTTGAGAGTTATTAAGTTCAGGAGATTTTTTAGCCCTGGAATATTTGGCAGTTCTGGAATATTTGGCTGTTGTGGTTTTTGAAGGTTTTCCATTCCAGGAGACTTTTTTTTTTGTTTCCCAGGGGATGCTTTGCAGGGACATTCCGGAATGGGAATAACCAACTGCCCCAAAGCAGAGCAGATTTCAGGGTTTTGGGGGCAACTTCCCCCAGTTCACTGGACTGGGCAGTGGAATAAAAAGTTGGGATATTTGGTTGTTTTGGCTTCTTAGGGTTATTAAGTTCAGGAGAGTTCTTTGTCCTGGAATATTTGGCAGTTCTGGAATATTTGGTGATTTGGGCTTTTGAGAGTTATTAAATTCAGGACAGTTTTTTGCCCTGGAATATTTGACAATTCTGGAATATTCAGTTGTTTTGAATTTTGGGAGTTATTAAATTCAGGAGAGTTATTTTCCCTGGAATATTTGGCTGTTCTGGAATATTTTGTGATTTGGGCTTTTGGGAGTTATTAAGTTCAGGAGAGTTTTTTGCCCTGGAATATTTGGCTGTTCTGGAATATTTGGCTGTTCTGGCTCCTGAGATTTATCCACTCCAGAAGATTTTTCTGGGAGTTTTTGCCATGGATATTTTGGCCACCAGCACCCACCTCCAGCTGCTGTAGGACAGGGGCAGAAATGAGAGGATTTTTAAGGTCCCCTCCAAGCCAAACCATACCATGATTCTACTCCTGAGCTGATAGGAGTCAAGTTTTTTATTCCTCCTCCCTTCTGCCTTCCCAGAACATCTTTCTCAGACCAAAATTAAAATAAACTAAAATAAAATAAAATAAAATAAAATAAAATAAAATAAAATAAAGTTGGAATATTTGGCAGTTCTGGAATATTTGGTTGTTTGGGCTTTTGGGAGTTATTAAGTCCAGGAGAGTTTTTTGTCCTAGAATATTTGGCTGTTCTGGAATATTCAATTGTTTTGGCTTTTGAGAGTTATTAAATTCAGGAGACTTTTTTTATCCTGGAATATTTGGCTGTTTTGGCTTTTGAGAGTTATTAAGTTCAGGAGCGTTTTTTTTTCCTGGAATATTTGATGATTTGGACTTTGGGAGTTATTAAGTTCAGGAGATTTTTTTGTCCTGGAATATTTGGCAGTTCTGGAATATTTGGTTGTTTGGGCTTTTGGGAGTCATTAAATTCAGGAAAGTTTTTTATCCTGGAATATTTGTCTGTTCTGGAATATTTTGTGATTTGGGCTTTTGAGAGTTGTTAAGTTCAGCAGAGTTTTTTGTCCTGGAATATTTGGCTGTTTTGGCTTTTGAGAGTTATTAAATTCAGGAGAGTTATTTTCCCTGGAATATTTGGCTGTTGTGGCTTTGGGAGTTATTAAGTTCAGGAGATTTTTTTTTTTTGTCCAGGAATATTTGACAGTTCTGGAATATTTGATGATTTGGGCTTTTGAGAGTTATTAAGTTCAGGAGAGTTTTTTGCCCTGGAATATTTGGCAGTTCTGGAATATTTGGTGATTTGGGCTTTTGAGAGTTATTAAGTTCAGGAGAGTTTTTTGCCCTGGAATATTTGGCAGTTCTGGAATATTTGGTGATTTGGGTTTTTGAGAATTATTAAATTCAGGAGAGCTTTTGTCCTGGAATATTTGTTTGTTTTGGCTTTGGGAGTTATTAATTTCAGGAGAGTTATTTTCCCTGGAATATTTGTCTGCTCTGGAATATTCAATTGTTTTGGCTTTTGGGAGTTATTAATTCCAGGAGAGTTTCTGTCTCCCCGTGGGGCACTGGGGGTGGGAGTGCTGGGGATTGTTCTGGGGACGGCCAGGGGCCCCAGGACAGGCTGGGACAGGCAGGACAGGGGTCACCTCCAGCCCAGGTGTGTGGGGTTATTATCCCTTGTTTTATCATCACTCATCCCCTGCTCCAGCCACAAATCCACATTTCCCTTCTTCTCACATCATTAAATGTCTTTGCTGAGTGTTTTTGCTCAAAGGAGCTGAGCTGGGGTGATTCCTCAAAAAAATCAGATTAAAACTCCCACCTTTGATGGCAGAATTGTGAAATTTGGTTGGAAAAAGACTTTTAAGGTTGTCGAGTCCAACCATCAACCCAACAGCACAGAAATAATTTAGGATGGAAAACACAGGATTATTTGGGCTGGGAAAAATCATCAAATCCAACCATGAAATCAGCACTGCCCAGTCCAGTGAAACAGGAGAAGTTGTCCCCCAAAACCCCTGAAATCTGCTCTGCTTTGGGGCAGTTGGTTATTCCCATTCAGGAATGTCCCTGCAAAGCATCCCCTGGGAAACAAAAAAAAAAGTGTCCTGGAATGGAAAACCTTCAAAAACCACAACAGCCAAATATTCCAGAACTGCCAAATATTCCAGGGCTAAAAACTCTCCTGAACTTAATAACTCTCAAAAGCCAAAACAGCCAAATATTCCAGAGCAGCCAAATATTCCAACTTTCCTCTTTTTTTTTTCTTTTTTTTTTTTTTCTTTTTTTTTCTTTTTTTTTTTTTTTTTTTTTTTTTTTTAATTTTATTTTATTTTTAAATTTTATTTTATTTTTGGTCTGAGAAAGATGTTTTGGTCTCCAGCTTTCTGTAGGACAGGGGCAGAAATAAGAAGATTTTTAAGGTCCTTTACAACCCAAACCATTCCATAATTCTACCCCTGAGGTGTCAGGAGACTTTCCATGGTTTTGTGAAAAATAAAAAGGTTTTTTTGTGAAAAACAAAAAGTTTTTTTGTGAAAAACAAAAAAGTTTTTTTACAAAAAACATTTTGACCGAATACAACATTTATTTTTATTTTTTTTTTTAATGAAAACTGAACATTTCTTTCAAAGCCAAAAATCAAAAAGACTTGAGAGAAAATTTAAAATTAAGAGAATTTCTACTGGTCACCTCTTAAATTTAAGTTTTGTTATTAATTTGAAGGAAAACTTCACAAAATTCAGGTTTCTCTCAAATTTCTTTTCCCCCAAAAGAGGGAGATTTTCTGTGATTTGGGCAGAAAACTGAATATCCACCATTCATTAGTCATTAATTTGTATTTCGCTCACAATTTGGGACGTGCCAGGGTAGAAAAAAAATGGGAATTTGTCAGAAAAAAAAAAGATTTAACCCCAAAATTTCAGGAACAATCTGCTTTTCTGAGGAGAACCACGAGTTTTGTCTGTCAGGGTCAACAAAGCTGAGGAAATCTCTGGGGGGAGAGAAATCCTGGGGACAGCAAATGGATAAATGAAGAGCTGGGGTTGTGGATTTAGGAAAATTCCAGCTGTTTCTGGAACCAGGGGCTGGGGATGCTCTGAGAAATCTTTTTGGTTGATTTTTCAGTTGTCTGCAGGGCTGGGACAATTCCAGAGGAATTTCTCAGCCAACGGTGCTGCCCTCGTCTCATCCCTTAGGGATTGATCCATGGGGGGACTTTGGTGGTTTGGGTGGGATGGGACCTGAAATCCCCTTGGATTCCACACCCTGACATGGCCAGGGACACCTTCCATGGCCAGGAACACCTGCCATGGACAGGGACACCTTCCATGGCCAGGGACACCTTCCATGGACACCTTCCATGGTCAGGAACATTTTCCATGGCCAGAGACACTTTCAGTGGACACTTTCCATGGTCAGGGACTCTTTCTGTGGCCAGGGACATCTTCCATGGACAGGGACACTTTCCATGACCAGGGACATCTTCTCCATGGACACTTTCCATGGACACCTTCCATGGTCAGGAACATTTTCCATGGCCAGGGACATCTTCCATGGACATGGACACCTTCTATGGACACCTTCCATGGCCAGGGATACTTTCCATGGCCAGGGACAATCTTCCATGGACACCTTCTATGGACACCTTCTATGGTCAGGAACACTTTCTATGGCCAGGGACATCTTCCATGGATATGGACACTTTCCATGGTCAGGGACATCTTCCATGGTCAGGGACACTTTCCATGACCAGGGACATTTTTCATGGACACCTTCCATGGACAGGAACATTTTCCATGGTCAGGAACACTTTCTATGGCCAGGGACACCTTCCATGGCCAGGGACACTTTCTGTGATCAGGGACACCTTCCATGGGCACTTTCCATGGTCAGGAACATTTTCCATGGCCAGGGACACCTTCCATGGCCAGGGAATACCTTCCATGAGCAAGGACACCTTCCATGGAGATTTTCCATGGTCAGAGACTCTTTTTGTGGCCAGGGACACTTTCCATGGCCAGGGACACCTTCCATGGCCAGGGACACTTTCCATGGACACCTTCCATGGGCACTTTCCATGGACAGGGACATTTTCCATGGACACTCTCCATGGTCAGGAACATTTTCCATGGTCAGGGACAATTTCCATGGGCAGGGACACTTTCCATGGCCAGGGACACCTTCCATGGACAGGGACACTTTCCATGGCCAGGGACACTTTCTGTGATCAGGGACACCTTCCATGGGCACCTTCCATGGCCGTGGACAATTTCCATGGTCAGGAACACTTTCCATGGACACCTTCCATGGCCAGGGAATACCTTCCATGAGCAAGGACACCTTCCATGGGGATTTTCCATGATCAGAGACTCTTTCTGTAGCCAGAGACACCTTCCATGGGCAGGGACACCTTCCATGGACACTCTCCATGGTCAGGGACTCTTTCTTTGGCCAGGGACACTTTCCATGGACACCTTCCATGGCCAGGGACACTTTCCATGGCCAGAAACATCTTCCATGGACACCTTCCATGGTCAGGGACACTTTCTGTGATCAGGGACACCTTCCCCTAGCCCAGGTGCTCCAAGCCCCACAATCCAAGGGGAAACCGTTCAGTGACCTGAAATGCCACCGAGACACCCACAAATCCATGTGGGACAGGATGGATCCATCCCCAGGGGCTGGGAGAGCTGGGGGAAGGGAAGGACTCACAGAGATGTTTCCCATCCTTTATCTGCACTCCTGGAGAGCTGGGGAAGGTCCCAGGTGGCTGGGAATGCAAATGGGTCATGGAGAATTCACGACAAGAAATGGGCTGGAGGGTGTCCAGGACAGGGAAAGGAGCTGGGAAAGGGCTGGAGAATTCCTGAGGGAGCTGGAAAGGGCTGGAGAATTCCTGAGGGAACTGGGAAGGCACTGGAGAATTCCTGAGGGAGATGGGAAGGGAATGGAGAATTCCTGAGGGAGATGGGAAAGGGAATGGAGAATTCCTGAGGAGATGGGAAGGGAATGGAGAATTCCTGAGGGAGATGGGAAGGGAATGGAGAATTCCTGAGGAGATGGGAAAGGGAATGGAGAATTCCTGAGGAGATGGAAAAGGGGCTGGAGAATTCCTGAGGAGATGGGAAAGGGAATGGAGAATTCCTGAGGGAGCTGGGAAAGGGCTGGAGAATTCCTGGGGGAGCTGGGAAGGGGCTGAGCCTGGAGAAAAGGAGGCTCGGGGGGGACCTTGTGGCTCTGCACAAATCCCTGGAATGCTGGAGCCAGGTGGGAGTTGGGATCTGATCCCAGGGAAAAACAGGAAAAGAGGGAACGGCCTCAGGCTGGGCCAGGGGAGGCTCAGGGTGGATTTTGGGGAATTTCCTCATGGAAAGGGTGCTCAGGCCTTGGGAGTGCCCAGGGAGGTTTGGGATCCCCATCCCTGGGGGATTTCAGAGCCCTGGAGATGATGTGGCACTTGGGGACAGGGGACACTGGTGGCCCTGGCACTGCTGGGGGTGGTTTGGGCTTTGTGATCTGGGAGCTCCTTTCCATCCTCAAGCATTCCATGATTCCCTGGTGGTGCCACAGCCTTTCCTCCCCCAGGCTGAGCTTCCCCAGGGCTCTCAGAGCCTGGCCCTGCCCTGGCCCTGCCCTGGTGACCAAAGGCCGGGCAGGAGATGGCCCAGAGCTGCTGGAAGGGCCAGGAGACCCAAAGGAGCCACCACCACCACCAGCAGAAAAAAGACACATTGACCATCCTGATCCTCCCTTCCCCCAGCCTGGATCATCATCCCTCAATCCCCATGACCCTCCCCCTCCCAAAATTGGCTGCTTTCTCCCTTTTTCTCCCCTCCACCTCCCTTTTTTTTTTTTTTTTTTTTTTTTTTTTTTTTTTTTTGGCTGAGCGATGAGCTGTATGCCAAATCCATCTGCTCCTGTCTCCCCTAGCTGCCTTCCATATCGTTCCAGGATCCCTGGCAGGCAGCCTAGACCTATCTCCCTCCCTTTGCACTTCTCCGGGGGGGAGAGCACATTCCTCTCTACACCTTTTCCCCGAGCTGGGATAGAAACGAGTATCAACCCCAAACAAAAAGCATCTGCTTCCTGCCTGCTGCTGCCTCACCGGCCTCCCCTTCACGCTACACCCGTGTCAGGCAGCCTTGGAAAACACACACAACCCTCTCACTCTCAGCCCAGGCTGATGGGATTTTTTTTTTGGGGGGTCTTTGGAGCGCATCATCCCCCCCACCCCTGAGCCCCTCTTTATCTCTGTGCAGCACCAGCTGTGAGCACAGCACCATTTGTTCCTCCAGCCCACGCCAGAAAACTCCCAGCCAGTTCTTTATCACCCCAATTAGCCTTGTCTGAGCTGATGAGAGGAGAGAGGCTTCCACTGCAAGGCAGGGGGAAGGATGGATGGGGGGAAAGAAGAGCTGGAGGAGATGGTGGGTGACCAGGGAGGCGATTCTTGGGTTTGTTTCCCCCAGGGAGGGGATGGGTTTTGTAGGGTCTGGAGTTGTTGCCATCCTGCCCGAGTTACCTGAGTTGTGTTGGTCCATAAACAGGAGCTAAATGAGGTTTATTGGGGTTTTCCCCCTTTTTTTCCCCTTTGTGTTCTTGGTTGTGTCACTTCGGGGAAAGGAGCATCCAACAGAATGAGAGGACACAGTTTTAACCTGCATCAAGGGAAATAGAGGTTGGATATCAGGAAGAAGTTTTTCACAGAAAGAGTGATTAAATACTGGAATAATCTGCCCAGGAGGTGGTGGAGTCACCATCCCTGGATTTACCCGGGGAGGCGATTCCTGGTTTTGTTTTTACCAGGGAGGGGATGGGTTTTGCAGGGTCTGGAGTTGTTGCCATCCTGCCTGAGTTACCTGAGCTGTGCTGGTCCATAAACAGAGGTTAAATGAGGTTTATTGGGGGTTTTTCCCCTTTTTTTTCCCTCTTGTGCTCTTGGTTGTCTCCCTTCAGAGAAAGGAGCATCCGAGAGAATGAGAGGACAAATCTTAAACTGCGTCAAGGGGAATAGAGGTTGGATATCAGGAAGAAGTTTTTCACATAAAGAGTGATTAAATACTGGAATAATCTGCCCAGGAGGTGGTGGAGTCACCATCCCTGGGCTTACCCGGGGAGGCGATTCCTGGTTTTGTTTCCCCAGGGAGAGGATGGGTTTTGCAGGGTCTGGAGTTGTTGCCATCCTGCCTGAGTTACCTGAGTTGTGTTGGTCCATAAACAGGAGCTAAATGAGGTTTATTGGGGTTTTCCCCCTTTTTTTCCCCTTTGTGTTCTTGGTTGTGTCACTTCGGGGAAAGGAGCATCCAACAGAATGAGAGGACACAGTTTTAACCTGCATCAAGGGAAATAGAGGTTGGATATCAGGAAGAAGTTTTTCACAGAAAGAGTGATTAAATACTGGAATGGTCAGCCCAGGAGGTGGTGGAGTCACCATCCCTGGGCTTACCCGGGGAGGCGATTCCTGGTTTTGTTTCCTCCAGGGAGGGGATGGGTTTTGTAGGGTCTGGAGTTGTTGCCATCCTGCCTGAGTTACCTGAGCCATGCTGGTCCATAAACAGGAGCTAAATGAGCTTCATTGGGGTTTTCCCCCCTTTTTTTCCCCTTTGTGTTCTTGGTTGTGTCACTTCAGGGAAAGGAGCATCCAACAGAATGAGAGGATGGGTTTTGTAGGGTTGGGGGAAGCAGGGCTGGAGTTGTTGCCATCCTGCCCGAGTTACCCGAGTTGTGTTGGTCCATAAACAGGGGTTAAATGAGGTTTATTGGGGTTTTCTCCCTTTTTTTTCCCCTCGTGCTCTTGGTTGTCTCCAAGGAGCATCTGACAGAATGAGAGGACACAATTTTAAGCTGCATCAAGGGGAATAGAGGTTGAATATCAGGAAGAAGTTTTTCACAGAAAGAGTGATTAAATATTGGAATGTTCAGCCCAGGGAGGTGGTGGAGTCACCATCCCTGGATGGGCTTAAAAGGAAACTGGATGTGGCACAAAAATGGAACCAAAATGGTCACAAAATGGTCACACAATGGTCACAAAATGGTCACAAAATGGTCACACAATGGTCACAAAATGGTCAGAAAATGGTCACACAATGGACACAAAATGGTCACAAAATGGTCACAAAACGGACACACAATGTCTGACCGGTCAGGAGGTCTGACACTTTTCTAAGTTCTGGTCCATTTGCACTTTGGGGTTGAATTGCCCAGTCCCAGCTCCAGGCTGGGAGGTCCCATCCCTCTTGTCCCTCCCTCCAGCCCCCCTTGTTTGTGCTTTTGGGGCTGAGAGTTGTCCTTGGTGTGCAGCAGGAAAAGGGTTTGTTTTGTGTCCCTGCTGTGAGCAGAGCTCAGTGACACTGACTGCGAGCTCACAGCTCACCCCTGGGCACCAGAACATGAAATACATGAAATATAAAACTTCAGGCATCAGTGGAAGGTTGGCTGAGCAGGCCCAGGATTTTGGACAGCTGGAAAACTGCCTGAAAATGAGTGAAATTACACTTTTCAACAAAAAAAAACACCAACAAGAGAGTCAAAGACTGACCTGGTGCACAGCAGGGTTGGGGTTTGATGTTGTCTGGACACCTGTAACCCACCACCATCTCCCTGCTCTTCTCCATCTGATTTCCAAGTGGGAGGAGTCAATTCCTCCTGGTGGATTTCTGAGCACCTTTCCCAATTTCCTGTCCGTTTTTCCTTGGTGCAGGTGCACCCCTGGGAGCTCCTGAGGCTCTGGAGCAGATTTTAAACCCTCCTTGATTAAAGTCAGCCAGAAGGAGACCTGACTCATCCCTCATTTAGAGAAAGGAGTTGTCTCCCCCTGGACTGGGGTGGGAGTTGAAGCTGGAAGAATCTCCAGACAATTATCTCATCTCTTCCTTCCACCGCGGCAACCTCATCTCTGCCTAAAAAACTCTTCTTGTTGGGTTCCCAAGTAATTTGTGCTGCAAAACTTCCCACCACAGACGCCCCACACCTTCCCCGAGCCGTCGGCTGCGAGATTTTTTTGCTCTTCCCACCAGGATACTCTTCCTGCTGTTCAAACTTGGATTGTGCTCGCTGCTTCTTGAATTGTGTCCCAAGAGAGCGTGAACACAACACTGCTCCTTCCTTCTTTCTTTCCTTCTTCCCTTCATTCCTTCTTTCCTTCCCTCTCCCAGCCTGGTGCTGGTCCCAGTTTGGCGTGTCCCCGTCCCCAGCGCTCCCCAGGGTTTTGGGAGCACAGTCTGGGCAGGTGGGACTCTCCTGGGAGCTCCAGACCCTCAGAGGGAGTGGGACTGGGTGTGTCTCCACCAGGTTTCCATGGAGGTGGCTCTGAGTTCCATCAGGTTTCTGTGGATTTGGGCTGGATTTGGGAAATTTGGATTTCCCAAAAATTTTTTTTGGGGAAAAATTTGGTTTTTCCCAAGCCCCACCATGGACGGTCAGCACTGACCCACCCAATTCCCATGCGGAATTCATTCCAAAGCCCAGAATCCCAGGATGATGAGGTTGGAAAAACCCTCTGAGATCACAGAATCCACCCTGTGACCCACCCCCACCTCATCCATCCACATCCAGCCCTTCCCTGAACCCCCAGACTCATCCACTCCTCTTCCCACCCGCAGATTTTTCCTCCTCTCGAACCCACCCAACCCCAAAACCCGGGAGCTTTTTTTCCCCCCCTCCATCCCCAGCAGAGAAAAAAAAAAATCCCCAGACAATGAGAGAGGAAAAAAAAGCTGCGTCAGAGGCAGGCAGAGCAGAGTTAATCCTGCCTGGAGAGGGATCCGTGGGATCCGGATCTCCTGCACCTTTCCCGGTGCTCACAAAGCTTCACTTTGTGCCGCGGCACCGACAGGAATGGTGAAGTTGCTAATAATGGCACTAAAAAAGAAAATATGCTACATCTGTTATGGATAGCGGTACAAAATTAGCTGATCACACCTCTGACACCCAAGATGTCTTCACTTAAAATACTCGTTTGGCTTTACTTTACATAATTTGCTTGATTATATTTAAAAGAAATACAATTTTTTTTTTTTTTTTTTTTTTTTGCAATTACTGTTCTTTCTGGTGCGCTATCTTATGCGTCGTTTTCTTTTTATGTTTATATATTTCTCCTTCATTAGTGCAGTCTGAAGGGTGATTAGATCCCTTCAAACATTTTACAGAGGTTAAACGTTGATTAAGATTTAATTATTACTGTAAATAGCTTGGAATGACATATGGTGCAAAAACCTGACATATGTGCATTTGAATAAATGAAGTGCTATTTCCCATGATGCTCCAGTAGCTGTTTAACAGCTTTGCTGAAGGGTTATGTTGCACCTCATGTTAAGATTGCTTTGATGTTATATTTTGTTGGGTTTTTGCAGCTGAAAGCTAAGAACAGTTTTTCCAGTTTTTAAAAACATTGAATATTTTAAATACCTAAATTGTTTTGCACAAATTTTTGCTAATTTGTCTAACTAGGTTAAACATTTTCAAAAAGCATTTCGATTTTTTAAAACCCGTGGGCTCCTCGCATTGTGTCGGCACCGGCGTGGGGTTTCCACGGACGGGCTTCCAAAAATTCCAGGTTTTTTCAGGTGTCCCGTCCCAGTGGGGGGATCACAGATCTCTCCTGGGAAGGCAGAAATTCCAAGTGATTTCAGAGCGAGGGAAAGCTTCGGGAAAAGCTGGCAGAGGGTGAAAAAATAATTATGGGAAGGGACGGAGATTTTTGCGGAGATGGAGAAAAGGGGGCAGGAAGGGTTTGGCTGTGAAGGTGGAGCAGAGCGAGGTTTTCTCATGGTGGCACCGCTCAAAGCTGGGCTTTGGCAGGTCCAGCGTTGGGCTGAGGCTCCCTGGGAGCTGCAGGGATGGAAATGTGGGCTGGGTGGGAGCCTCAGACACTCTATAATTCATCGAGCACTGCCAGGCAGCGAACGTGCGGCAGCGTTCCTTCCGCGTGTGCCACAAACCCGTCCAGATCCAGGGAAAAAAACCAGGGGAGGGAGAGGAGGCTGGGGGACTGGAGAACAGCACGTGGAGCACCAGGAGAAGGCGTGATTGACGTGGAATTATTTCCATCTCCACGTTAATCGATCCAGCCCTGGGTCTGATCTCCTCTCTTTGCCTTCGGCAGATCGAGACGTCGCGGCTGGAGCCGGAGATCGCCATGGCCACCACCAGTAAGACTGTGGTCTACAACAAAGGCTTGTGAGGGCAACAAGAGCAACTCCCCAGGCCCCAAAAAGTCTGAGGAGGGAAGAGGAGAAGCTCCAGACTCCACCAAACAACAAACAATAATGAGATGGAATTGTAGAGCTCAGTGATAGGAGCTGCTCCCGGTTAAATTAACACCTGCACAGAACTGACACCTCACACCACTCAAAAAAAAAAAAAATTAATATTAAAAAGTTTTCACTTAGCAACTACAAGAGCAGCGACTACAACAACTAAAAATCACCTTTGAGACACTTTAGAGGTAGCTGAGAGAACTGGGAACTGCTGGCGCTGCACGGAGGGAGGTCAGGGATGGTCACCCAGCACGTCTCGTGCCCAGGGGAGCTCAGTCAGTCCCCACCAACCCTGCAGAGACCAAAGGGCTGCGTGGATGGGATTGAGGAGGTGATTGGGAATGCCCAGTGTTGATCTCCTGCCCGTCAGTCGTGCTCTGAAGAGGAATTCTCCATCTGTGTGTCCCAAAAAGTCTGGGGAGGGAAGAGGGGAAGCTCCAGACTCCACCAAACAAACAACAATAATGAGATGAAATCGTAGAGCTCAGTGATAGGAGCTGCTCCCGGCATGGGAGGTGATTGGCAATGCCCAGTGTTGATCTCCTGCCCGTCAGTCGTGCTCTGAAGAGGAATTCTCCATCTGTGTGTCCAGTGAAGGGCTGGGCTGTGCCCCCTCCATCCTTCCTCCTCCTCCTGGAGACATCCTGCTCTTCACTGTGAGCCTGGATCCCACCACCTGCAATTCCACACGGCTTTTTGGCCTGGATTTTAAGCTCCTGGAAGTCTAAGGACAGGATGTGGTTTAAATTTGGATCAATCCCCAGCTGGGCAGGCAGTTGGACACGGATCATTGCAGGCTCCTTCCCAACTGGAATTTCTCTTCTTTTTTTATTCTCCTCCTCCCTCCCTTCCCTTTTCTTCTCCTTCTTCCTCTTTTTTTTTTTTTTAATTTTTTATTCCTCTCCTCCATTTTTTTGCCAACCCAGCAAAGCTGACTCTGCCCAGGGCAGGTCCTGGCAGCTGTGCAGAGGGGACATCAGTCTGTCTGTCTGTCTGTCTGTCTGTCTGTCCCTCCCATGGCCCTGCTTTGGGGTGTTTAAAGGGGAGAGCTGAGTCACCACGTCCTGCCCTCCCTGGGTTTGGTGTCTCACACCCCAAAAATTGACCCCTGAGGGTCTCCCTGGAGGGTGGGCACCACCAGGGGCAGGATGTCCCTGCAGGATCACCGTGAGGAGGGAGCTGTGCTGGCCCTGCTGGGCTGCCACAGCCTCTCACCCTTTAAATTTAATTTGTCGTGGGCTTGGGGAAGGGTGGGGAGGGAGAAAAAGGGAGAAACCAAATCGCCACTGACACAGAATGTATCTTGATGGATTCGCTGCAATGCCAATGGAATTGGGAGGCCTGAGCCCCCTCCCTGTGTGGGGTCTGACCCCACAAGGGTGGGAATCACACCCTGGGGCAGCTCAGGGTTCCTGATCCTGCCCTGCCCTGGTGTAAATCAGGAGTAGCTGCACAAAAAGGGGTCGATGCTGTGGATTTACACACCAGCAAACAGGACAGGAGGGGCCAACTCCAGGCTCTTCACAGCTGCTGCTCCTGGGACAGCTCCTGGACATCCCAAACACTGCTGGAAACCCCAAAATGGGCCCAGCTCACCCCTGGGGCTGCTCTGGCTTTCCTCCAGCTGGGTTTGCCCCACTGGAGCTCCTTTAATGCACTAGAGATGAATGAATGTACATTCCAGAGGTGAGGCCACCCCTGGCTGGGTTTGGGGAGGTCTCAGGGAGGTCACAGCTGTCCTGAGGACAATTCCAGGTGTCCCTGTCCCACTGGCAGCGCCCTGGGGGTGGAAAACTCATTGCAGGAGGCCAGGGATGGGGAGAAGGGCTGCTGGCAGTGCCCAGCCCTGGCAGAGCTGGGAGGTTCCCCACTCTGGGTGCAGCTTTTCCCCCTTTTCCCCACTGGGTTTGGGCTCCGTTCTGCTCCAAAGCTGCCTCATCCCAGCCTTTTGTTGGGAGGAGAAAGGGATGGGGGCTGCAGGGAGAGGTGGAGAGAGGAGGGAGTGGGGATTTTTGGGGTTATCGGTGATTTACAGATCCCAGGTTTGGTCTCCGAGGTTTTTGGGTGTCATGGTTTGAAAGCAAAACGAGTGAGAGGCTCCAAGTCAGAGATATAATTTAATAAGAAGAAAGGTAAAAAGGTAAAATAAAATAAAATGAATGCAATAACACAAAGGAGCACTGCCAGAGTCAGAACACACCCTGAGCAGGGTGGGGGGAGCAGTCCAGGGGAGGGGCTCTTCCTGAAGCAGTGATCCCACAGAAAGGTCTGGGAGCTCTGCTCCTCTGGGAATCCAGTGGCTCAGGGCTGCTTGTCCTGTCCCAAATCCCAGATTCTCTCCAGGTGGGAATGCTTGGCTCCTCCCCCTGGGCATTGGGAGCATCTCCCAATGGGATGAGGAGTCGTGCAGTGGCTCCTTGATGGCCCATTAAACAGAGAGAGCTCCTGGAGGGAGTTCCCTGTGAGTCCTGGGCAAGGCATTGATGGGCCATGAGCAGAAGAGCCCAAAGGAGGGGCCTGGGAAAACACTGCCCCACCTGGTTCCAACAGCCCATGGGGATGGGGATGGGATAAATACTGTGTGCACATCCTACACCACAACACAGGACAATCCCCAACAGGGGCTGAAGCAGTTTGGAGAAGAGATGGGGGATTTATTAAACCCAGGGAATGCTCATCCCATTAATCTAATGGTCCCAAATAGGGGCTGAAGTGGTTTGGAGAAGATCTCGGGGATTTATTAAACCCAGGGATTTATTAAACCCAGGGATTTATTAAACCCGGGGAATGCAGAGGACCCGACACCTCGGGAGGGGCTCTGGGGATGGCAGAGGAGCTGAGCTCTGAGCAGGGCTCGGCTCAAAGGCAGCTGCTCCTCCTGTCACACAAGTGACAATCAAAGGGCCTAAATGAGTCTGGCTTTGTCGTCTGCCCGCACAAACCCCGGCAGACGTGTTTGTTTGGCTTTTGGGTGGCGGCAGGATGGGATCAGTCAGCTCGGTGGGGTTGGTGCTGAGGAATGAAACATCCTGAGCCAGCCCTTCCCCTGGGGTTACCCTGCTGGCTCCCAAATTTTATCCCAGTGCTGTTCCCCATGCCCAAAGCTCCTGCTGGGAGTTGGGGTGAGCCACCCCCCGTCCTGGGCTGGATTCCCTCCTCCAGCCTCCTCTGGGAGCACAGATTGTGGGGTGTTTTGGGTTGGGAGGCACCTGGAAGGAATCTCATCCCATTCCAACCCCCGGCCAGGGGGTCTCTCCCACCAGACCAGGCTGCCCCAAGCCCCGTCCATGCAGGTCTGGAGTGGGGAGGTGGCCCTGGAGACCCTGAGACTTGTCCCCACATGTCCCAAACCCCTGTGCATCCCCCCTGGGACAATCAGGACGCTGCAGATCCCTCTGTGCTGCCCTTCCCCTCGCTGTCCCCGCCTTGGTGACGAGCAGGACGAGGGATTTGTGTGAGCAGCACGTTGTTCTCCCAAACCCTTGGGCAACCAAGAGTCCTTGGGTGGCACCAAGACCACGACGTCCCCGGCTGAACTCAACTGATTCGGTTCCACCATCCCAACGAGAGCTGGCGTTGAATTTTTTCTCAAAAAAAGCAGCAGAAAAGCTCAGCGGACCCAAAGCTGGTGGAGCTGAAGGTTGGAAGGTCTGAAGGAGCAGCCCCAGCACTGGATGGATGATCCTGGTCCTTGTCCTGGTGATGATGGAGAACAGGGAATGTCCCCTCACCCCTTTTAACGGCGCTGGGAAAGCCGACGGTGCCAGGAAGACTCGGCAGCACCGACGCTAACGATGGCGTTCTGCACGTTCACTTAATTGCTAATTAATGTCCCCGTGCACAGATTGGGGCCTTGGGTCTGCAGGAACAACCCCCAGCGTTCTCATCCCCCCAGTTCCTGTAACGGGGGGAGCGCAGGGGAGGGATGGGGAGCGCTGTGAACATCGAGCCCTGCACCTCAGAGAATAATAATAATAGTAATTAATAATAATAATAATGGTAATAACGAGACGATCGGCTCTCCCGGAGTATTTAATTAGAAATGTCGCGGTTAATTGATTTCTTGGCGCTGTTAATTAAGGGATAATGAGGAGCAGGTTGTGGTGAAAGGTGCCAGCGAGGAGGTTTGAGGCTCTGCTGGAGGAGGAGGAGAGGGGAGGGTTGGCTGGTCCCTGAGCTGGCCAGGGGACATCCAGGGGACACCAGGGGACAACCAGGGGACAACCAGGGGACACCAGGGGACACCAGGGGACATCCAGGGGACACCAGGGGACATCCAGGGGACAACCAGGGGACACCAGGGGACAACCAGGGGACAACCAGGGGACACCAGGGGACACCAGGGGACACCAGGGGACAACCAGGGGACACCAGGGGACAATCAGGGGACAATCAGGGGACACCAGGGGACAACCAGGGGACAACCAGGGGACACCAGGGGACAACCAGGGGACACCAGGGGACACCAGGGGACAACAGGGGACAACCAGGGGACAACACGGGGACACCAGGGAACAACCAGGGGACAACCAGGGGACAACCAGGGGACAACCAGGGGACACCAGGGGACAACCAGGGGACAACCAGGGGACAATCAGGGGCCACCAGGGGACACCAGGGGACAACCAGGGGACACCAGGGGACACCAGGGGACATCCAGGGGACACCAGGGGACATCCAGGGGACAACCAGGGGACAACCAGGGGACACCAGGGGACAACCAGGGGACAGCCAGGGGACACCAGGGGACAACAGGGGACAACCAGGGGACAACCAGGGGACAACCAGGGACAACCAGGGGACAACCAGGGGACAACCAGGGGACATCAGGGGACAACCAGGGGACAACCAGGGGACAACCAGGGGACATCCAGGGGACACGAGGGGACAACACAGGGACAACCAGGGGACAACCAGGGGACAACCAGGGGACACCAGGGGACACCAGGGGACAACCAGGGGACAACCAGGGGACATCCAGGGGACACGAGGGGACAACACAGGGACAACCAGGGGACAACCAGGGGACAACCAGGGGACACCAGGGGACACCAGGGGACAACCAGGGGACAACCAGGGGACACCAGGGGACACCAGGGGACATCCAGGGGACACCAGGGGACAACAGGGGACAATCAGGGGACACCAGGGGACAACAGGGGACAACAGGGGACAACCAGGGGACAGCCAGGGGACAACAGGGGACAATCAGGGGACACCAGGGGACAACCAGGGGACAACCAGGGGACACCAGGGGACAACCAGGGGACAACCAGGGGACAACCAGGGGACAATCAGGGGACACCAGGGGACACCAGGGGACATCAGGGGACAACCAGGGGACAATCAGGGGACACCAGGGGACACCAGGGGACACCAGGGGACAACCGGGGGACACCAGGGGACAGCAGGGGACAACCAGGGGACACCAGGGGACAACCAGGGGACAACCAGGGACAACCAGGGGACACCAGGGGACAGCCAGGGGACAACCAGGGGACACCAGGGGACAACCAGGGGACAACCAGGGACAACCAGGGGACACCAGGGGACAACCAGGGGACAACCAGGGGACACCAGGGGACACCAGGGGACACCAGGGGACAATCAGGGGACAACCAGGGGACAACCAGGGGACAACCAGGGGACACCAGGGGACAACCAGGGGACAACCAGGGGACACGAGGGGACAACCAGGGGACACGAGGGGACAACACAGGGACAACCAGGGGACAACCAGGGGACAACCAGGGGACACCAGGGGACACCAGGGGACAACCAGGGGACACCAGGGGACAGCCAGGGGACACCAGGGGACATCAGGGGACACCAGGGGACAACCAGGGGACACCAGGGGACAACCAGGGGACAACCAGGGGACACCAGGGGACATCAGGGGACACCAGGGGACAACCAGGGGATAACCAGGGGACAACCAGGGGACAACCAGGGGACAACCAGGGGACAACCAGGGGACAGCCAGGGGACACCAGGGGACAACAGGGGACAACCAGGGGACAACCAGGGGACAACCAGGGACAACCAGGGGACAACCAGGGGACAACCAGGGGACATCCAGGGGACACGAGGGGACAACACAGGGACAACCAGGGGACAACCAGGGGACAACCAGGGGACACCAGGGGACACCAGGGGACAACCAGGGGACAACCAGGGGACATCCAGGGGACACGAGGGGACAACACAGGGACAACCAGGGGACAACCAGGGGACAACCAGGGGACACCAGGGGACACCAGGGGACAACCAGGGGACACCAGGGGACACCAGGGGACATCCAGGGGACACCAGGGGACAACAGGGGACAATCAGGGGACACCAGGGGACAACAGGGGACAACAGGGGACAACCAGGGGACAGCCAGGGGACAACAGGGGACAACCAGGGGACAACCAGGGGACACCAGGGGACAACCAGGGGACAACCAGGGGACAACCAGGGGACAATCAGGGGACACCAGGGGACACCAGGGGACATCAGGGGACAACCAGGGGACAATCAGGGGACACCAGGGGACACCAGGGGACACCAGGGGACAACCAGGGGACACCAGGGGACAACCGGGGGACAACCAGGGACAACCAGGGGACAACAGGGGACAACCAGGGGACAACCAGGGGACACCAGGGGACACCAGGGGACAACCAGGGGACACCAGGGGACAACCGGGGGACACCAGGGGACAACCAGGGGACACCAGGGGACAGCCAGGGGACAACCAGGGGACACCAGGGGACAACCAGGGGACAACCAGGGACAACCAGGGGACACCAGGGGACAACCAGGGGACAACCAGGGACAACCAGGGGACACCAGGGGACAACCAGGGGACAACCAGGGGACACCAGGGGACAATCAGGGGACAACCAGGGGACAACCAGGGGACAACCAGGGGACACCAGGGGACAACCAGGGGACAACCAGGGGACACGAGGGGACAACACAGGGACAACCAGGGGACAACCAGGGGACAACCAGGGGACAACCAGGGGACACGAGGGGACAACACAGGGACAACCAGGGGACAACCAGGGGACAACCAGGGGACAACCAGGGGAAAACCAGGGGACAACCAGGGGACACCAGGGGACACCAGGGGACAACCAGGGGACACCAGGGGACAGCCAGGGGACACCAGGGGACATCAGGGGACACCAGGGGACAACCAGGGGACACCAGGGGACAACCAGGGGACAACCAGGGGACACCAGGGGACATCAGGGGACAACCAGGGGACACCAGGGGACAACCAGGGGACAACCAGGGGACACCAGGGGACATCAGGGGACAACCAGGGGACAACCAGGGGACACCAGGGGACACCAGGGGACAACCAGGGGACAACCAGGGGACACCAGGGGACATCAGGGGACAACCAGGGGACACCAGGGGACAACCGGGGGACACCAGGGGACACCAGGGGATAACCAGGGGACAACCAGGGGACACCAGAGGACAACACGGGGACACCAGGGGACACCAGGGGATAACCAGGGGACAACCAGGGGACAACACAGGCTGGTGTCACCCGTGTCCCAAACCTTCCAGCCTGGGCACGACTCAGCTCCTTGTTTTTCCTTGTTGCTCCTTGTCCTGGGGTTTTCCCAGGTCCTGGCAGGGTGGGGCCAGGAGGTCACCGTGGTGTCACCTGGCCCATGATGGACCCTGCCACCCGCTGGGATGTCCCCACCAGTGTCACCTGTGGTGTCCCCTCCTCTTGGAGCCCGGGACATCCTTGGAACATCCTGGGACACCCTGGGACACATCAGGACACCCCAAGACACCGCCAGGACGCTCCTGGGGACATCCAGGGACACATCGGGGCACCCCCAGCACACCCTGGGGACACCCCAGGACACCCCAGGACACCCTGGAACACTTCAGGGACACTCCTGGGTGTCCCATCCCTGCAGGTGACACCCCTGGGTGTCCCATCCCTCAGGTGACACTCCTGGGTGTCCCATCCCTGCAGGTGACACCCCTGGGTGTCCCATCCCTTAGGTGACACTCCTGGGTGTCCCATCCCTGCAGGTGACACCCCTGGGTGTCCCATCCCTTAGGTGACACTCCTGGGTGTCCCATCCCTGCAGGGACATTCCTGGGTGTCCCCTCCCAGCGCTCCCAGTCTCTCCCAGTCACTCCCAGTCACTCCCAGTCTCTCCCAGTCACTCCCAGTGCTCCCAGTGCTCCCAGTCTCTCCCAGTCACTCCCAGTCACTCCCAGTCCCTCCCAGTCTCTCCCAGTCTCTCCCAGTCACTCCCAGTCCCTCCCAGTCTCTCCCAGTCTCTCCCAGTCACTCCCAGTCACTCCCAGTCCCTCCCAGTCACTCCCAGTCACTCCCAGTCCCTCCCAGTCTCTCCCAGTCCCTCCCAGTCCCTCCCAGTCCCTCCCAGTCACTCCCAGTCTCTCCCAGTCTCTCCAGTCACTCCCAGTCACTCCCAGTCTCTCCCAGTCACTCCCAGTCCCTCCCAGTCCCTCCCAGTCTCTCCCAGTCACTCCCAGTCTCTCCCAGTCACTCCCAGTCACTCCCAGTCCCTCCCAGTCCCTCCCAGTCTCTCCCAGTCACTCCCAGTCCCTCCCAGTCCCTCCCAGTCACTCCCAGTCACTCCCAGTCTCTCCCAGTCTCTCCCAGTCCCTCCCAGTCACTCCCAGTCACTCCCAGTCACTCCCAGTCTCTCCCAGTCCCTCCCAGTCCCTCCCAGTCACTCCCAGTCACTCCCAGTCTCTCCCAGTCTCTCCCAGTCCCTCCCAGTCCCTCCCAGTCTCTCCCAGTCTCTCCCAGTCACTCCCAGTCCCTCCCAGTCTCTCCCAGTCTCTCCCAGTCACTCCCAGTCACTCCCAGTCACTCCCAGTCCCTCCCAGTCCCTCCCAGTCACTCCCAGTCTCTCCCAGTCTCTCCCAGTCACTCCCAGTCACTCCCAGTCACTCCCAGTCTCTCCCAGTCCCTCCCAGTCACTCCCAGTCTCTCCCAGTCTCTCCCAGTCACTCCCAGTCTCTCCCAGTCCCTCCCAGTGCTCCCAGTCACTCCCAGTCCCTCCCAGTCCCTCCCAGTGCTCCCAGTCACTCCCAGTCACTCCCAGTGCTCCCAGTCACTCCCAGTCTCTCCCAGTCCCTCCCAGTGCTCCCAGTCACTCCCAGTCCCTCCCAGTCCCTCCCAGTGCTCCCAGTCACTCCCAGTCACTCCCAGTCCCTCCCAGTGCTCCCAGTCACTCCCAGTCCCTCCCAGTCCCTCCCAGTGCTCCCAGTCCCTCCCAGTCACTCCCAGTCCCTCCCAGTCTCTCCCAGTCACTCCCAGTCACTCCCAGTCTCTCCCAGTGCTCCCAGTCACTCCCAGTCCCTCCCAGTCACTCCCAGTCTCTCCCAGTCACTCCCAGTCACTCCCAGTGCTCCCAGTCTCTCCCAGTCTCTCCCAGTCACTCCCAGTCACTCCCAGTCCCTCCCAGTCACTCCCAGTCACTCCCAGTGCTCCCAGTCTCTCCCAGTCTCTCCCAGTCTCTCCCAGTCACTCCCAGTCACTCCCAGTCCCTCCCAGTCCCTCCCAGTCTCTCCCAGTCCCTCCCAGTCACTCCCAGTCCCTCCCAGTCCCTCCCAGTCCCTCCCAGTCCGTCCCAGTCCCTCCCAGTCACTCCCAGTGCTCCCAGTCTCTCCCAGTCCCTCCCAGTCCCTCCCAGTCCCTCCCAGTCCCTCCCAGTCTCTCCCAGTCTCTCCAGTCACTCCCAGTCACTCCCAGTCTCTCCCAGTCACTCCCAGTCCCTCCCAGTCCCTCCCAGTCTCTCCCAGTCACTCCCAGTCTCTCCCAGTCACTCCCAGTCCCTCCCAGTCCCTCCCAGTCACTCCCAGTCACTCCCAGTCTCTCCCAGTCTCTCCCAGTCCCTCCCAGTCACTCCCAGTCTCTCCCAGTCACTCCCAGTCTCTCCCAGTCCCTCCCAGTCCCTCCCAGTCACTCCCAGTCACTCCCAGTCTCTCCCAGTCCCTCCCAGTCCCTCCCAGTCTCTCCCAGTCACTCCCAGTCTCTCCCAGTCACTCCCAGTCCCTCCCAGTCACTCCCAGTCTCTCCCAGTCTCTCCCAGTCACTCCCAGTCTCTCCCAGTCTCTCCCAGTCACTCCCAGTCTCTCCCAGTCTCTCCCAGTCCCTCCCAGTCCCTCCCAGTCACTCCCAGTCCCTCCCAGTCCCTCCCAGTCACTCCCAGTCACTCCCAGTCTCTCCCAGTCACTCCCAGTCCCTCCCAGTGCTCCCAGTCTCTCCCAGTCACTCCCAGTCCCTCCCAGTCCCTCCCAGTCCCTCCCAGTCACTCCCAGTCTCTCCCAGTGCTCCCAGTGCTCCCACTCACTCCCAGTCCCTCCCAGTCCCTCCCAGTCCCTCCCAGTGCTCCCAGTCCCTCCCAGTCTCTCCCAGTCCCTCCCAGTCTCTCCCAGTCACTCCCAGTCCCTCCCAGTCTCTCCCAGTCACTCCCAGTCCCTCCCAGTCTCTCCCAGTCCCTCCCAGTCACTCCCAGTCCCTCCCAGTCTCTCCCAGTCCCTCCCAGTCACTCCCAGTCCCTCCCAGTCTCTCCCAGTCCCTCCCAGTCACTCCCAGTCCCTCCCAGTCTCTCCCAGTCCCTCCCAGTCACTCCCAGTCACTCCCAGTCTCTCCCAGTCACTCCCAGTCTCTCCCAGTCTCTCCCAGTCACTCCCAGTCTCTCCCAGTCCCTCCCAGTCACTCCCAGTCTCTCCCAGTCACTCCCAGTCACTCCCAGTCTCTCCCAGTCTCTCCCAGTCACTCCCAGTCACTCCCAGTGCTCCCAGTCACTCCCAGTCTCTCCCAGTCTCTCCCAGTCACTCCCAGTGCTCCCAGTCACTCCCAGTCACTCCCAGTCTCTCCCAGTCTCTCCCAGTCTCTCCCAGTCACTCCCAGTCACTCCCAGTCTCTCCCAGTCACTCCCAGTCTCTCCCAGTCACTCCCAGTCACTCCCAGTCACTCCCAGTCACTCCCAGTCTCTCCCAGTCTCTCCCAGTCACTCCCAGTGTTCCCAGTCACTCCCAGTCACTCCCAGTGTTCCCAGTCACTCCCAGTCTCTCCCAGTGCTCCCAGTGGCCGCCCCGCAGGGACACCGCTGTCCCCTCCCCCGCAGGAATCCAGGTGAGTTCCCATCTGATTTTTTTACCTTTTATTATCATTATTATTAATATTATTATTATTATTATTAATTATCATTTCCACGCAGTAACACTCACTACAGCTGCTACCTACGGATGGGAACGCACGCACACGGGGCGTGGGGAGAGAGAGAGAATAAAATAAATTAAAATAAACCATTAAAAAAAACACAAAAAAAACCCACCAAAAAAAACCAAAAACAAAACAAAACAAAACAAAAAAATAAAATAAAATAAAATAAACCATTTAAAAAAAAAAAAACACAAAAAAACCCACCAAAAAACAAACAAAGAAAAAAACCCCACCAAAAACCCACAAAATAAAATAAAATAAAATAAAATAAACCATTAAAAAACCCCACAAAAAAAACCCCAAAAAGAAACCCCCCCAAAAAAAACCACCAAAAAACCCCAATAAAATAAAATAAAATAAAATAAAATAAACCATTAAAAAAAAACCCAAACAAACCAAACAAACCAAAAAAACCCACCAAAAAACCACGAAAAAAATTAAAATAAAAATAAAATAAAATAAAATAAAATAAACCATTAAAAAACTACCAGAAACCACCAACCCCCCCCAAAAAAAACCAAAAAAAAACCCCCCACCAAGAAACAACCAAAAAATAAAATAAAATAAAATAAAATAAAATATTCAAAAAAAAAAACAAAAAAAAAACCAAGAAAAAAAACAACACAACAAAAAACCCCCAAAAATTAAAATAAAATAAAATAAACCATTAAAAAAACCCAAAAAACCACCAAAAACATCCAAAAAAGAAAAAAAAAAACCACCAAAAAATTAAAATAAAATAAAATAAACCATTAAAAAAAAAAACAAAAAAAAACCCGCCAAAAACACACACACAAAAAAATCTCACCAAAAAACCACAAAAAATTAAAATAAAATAAAATAAAACAAAATATTAAAAAAAACCACAAAAAAAAACCCAGAACAAAAAACACCCCCAAAAATTAAAATAAAAATTAAATTAAAAAAATAAAATGAAATAAAATAAAATAAACCATTTAAAAAAACCCCAAAAAAAAGCCAAAAATTAAAATAAAAAAATTAAAATAAAACAAAATAAACCATTAAAAAAACCCCAAAAAAACCCAAAAAACCCAACCCTCCTCCCTCCAAAAAAAAAAACCCAAAAACAAAACAAAAAAATAAATTAAAAAAAATAATAATAAAAAAATAATTAAAAAAACACAACCCAAACGATGAACCAACGGTGGTGGGGAAAAAAAAAAAAAAAAAAAAAAAAAAAAAAAAAAAAAAATTTCACATTATGATAAGAACGAGTCACTTCAGCTTTTCTCGGGCTCCAGCCCCGAGGAGGACGCGCTCCCTGCAGCCTCTTCTTCCTCCCGGGCTCAGCCGCATCATCTCCCCATCAACCCCTGGAGGGTCCGCACGGCCCGGGGGGGTCGGGCCCGGTCCCCCCGTGGGGAAACGCCTGGGGCCAGCCCCGGCCCCGCTCCCCTCACTGCCCGGCCTCTGTCCCCCCGTCCTGCCCCGGCCTCCTCCGCACGGCCCCGTGGCCCCGCCTTAGTCGTTGGAGGTGACATCGATGTCCTCCCCGCTGGATTGTTTGGTGGCCAAGCGCCATCGGTTGATGTGGTGGGAGCCTTTTTTCTTCTGCTCCGAGTCTGGGCCTTCCTCTTCCAGCTTTTGCCGTTTGTATTTTGTCCTTCTGTTCTGGAACCAGACTTTTACCTGTGTGGGACAGTGGGGAGGGTGGGCTGGGCTGGGCTGGGCTGGGCTGGAAACTGGCCCTGGCCCTGGCCCTGTCCCATCCCTGTCCCTGTCCCTGGCCCTGGCCCTGGCCCTGGCCCTGTCCCATCCCTGTCCCTGTCCCTGTCCCTGGCCCTGGCCCTGTTCTTGTCCCACTCCCTCTCCTTGTCTCTGTTCCCATCTCTGTCCCATTCCCGTCCCTGTCCCATCCCTGTTCCCATTCCCTTCCCTCTCCCTGTCTCTGTTCCTGGTCCCTGTTCCCATCCCTGTCCCTGTCTGTCCTTGTCTGTCCCTGTTTCTGTCCCCATCCATGTCCCTGTCCCATCCCTGTCCCTGTCCCTGTCCCATCCCTGTCCCTGCCCTCATCTGTATCCCCATCCCTGTCCCTGTCCCATCTCTGTCCCTGTCTGTCCCTGTCCCATCCTTGCCCCTGTCCCTCTTCCCATCCCTGTCTCCATCCCCATCCCCTGTCCCCATCCCTGTCCCTGCCCTCATCCATGTCCCCATCCCCATCCTTGTCCCTGGTTCCATCCCTGTCCCTGTCCCTTTCCCATCCCTGTCCCTGTCCCATCTCTGTCCCTGTCTGTCCTTGTCTATCCCTGTCCCCATCCCTGTCCCACCCCTTTCCCCATCCCTGTCCCTGTCCCTTTCCCATCCCTGTTACTGTCCCTGTCCCTGTCCCTGTCCCACTCCCTCTCCTTGTCTCTGTTCCCGTCTCCGTTCCATCCCCATTCCTATCCCTGTCCTCACCCCCATCCCTATTCCGTTCACATTCCTGTCCCTGTCCCTGTTCCCATCCCTGTCTCTGTCTTCATGCCCGTCTCAGTCCCCATCCTTGTCCCTGTCCCATCCCTGTCCCTGTCTGTCCTTGTCTGTCCCTGTTTCTGTTCCTGTCCCTTTCCCGTCCCTGTCTCTGTCCTCATGCCCATCCCTGTCCCATTCCTGTCCCTGTCCCACCTCTTTCCCCTGTCCCCATCCCTGTCCCTGTTCCCATTCCTTTCCCCTGTCCCCATCCCTGCCCCTGTCCCTGTTCCCATCCCTGTCCCCATTCCTGTCCCATCCCCATCTCTGTCCCATCCCTCCAGGAGCTCTCCCACAGCCACCCTGCCGTGCCTCAGTTTCTCACGGCAAGGTGGGACACAGGGGACAAATGTGATGATTATGGGATCCCTGGATATCCCAGTGTCCCCTCCTGGCTTTGGGGCGATTATGGGATCCCTGGATATCCCTGGGGTGATTATGGGATCCCTGGATATCCCAATGTCCCGTCACAGCTTTGGGGTGATTATGGGATCCCTGGATATCCCGGTGTCCCCTCACAGCTTTGGGGTGATTATGGGATCCCTGGATATCCCTGGGGTGATTATGGGATCCCTGGATATCCCAATGTCCCGTCACAGCTTTGGGGTGATTATGGGATCCCTGGATATCCCGGTGTCCCCTCACAGCTTTGGGGTGATTATGGGATCCCTGGATATCCCTGGGGTGATTATGGGATCCCTGGATATCCCAATGTCCCGTCACAGCTTTGGGGTGATTATGGGATCCCTGGATATCCCAATGTCCCCTCCTGGTTTGGGGATGATTATGGGATCCCTGGATATCCCAATGACCCCTCACAGCTTTGGGGTGATTATGGGATCCCTGGATATCCCTGGGGTGATTACGGGATCCCCGGACACCCCGGTGTCCCCTCCTGGAGCTGTCCCTGCAGGGACAGAGCAGCCCTGGCCGGGGGCTCGGGGCCGGCTGGGAATCCCAGCCACTCTGTGATTAATAATTAATAATTAACAATTAACAATTAACAATTAACGGAGCGAATGCCTGGGAATCGCAGGAGGAGAAAGATGCCCAGATAGAGCAGCAGAGTGGCCCAGGGCTGGCAGTTGTCCCCACCACCCCAAAAACTGTCCCCAACAAACTACTGCCACCTCTCAGCCCTGTAGAAACCCCGGGGGGTGAAGGACATGGGGTGACACCTGTGACAGAGGCCACCAGCCCAGGGGACAGCCCTGACAGCCCCAGAGCCCTCACCCCAGGCTGGGCCGTGCTGGGTGGGGACAGGGGGGTGGCAGGTGCCAATCCCAGCCCTGTCCCGGCTGTCACTGCTGCCAGGATGTGACAGCCACAGCCAGGACCCCTGGGATGACCCTCAGAGCAATCCCCACACTATAGCCAGGGAAATGATGGATTGGGATGGGAATGATGGACTGGGGTGGGAATGATGGATTGGGATGGGAATGATGGACTGGGATGGGAATGATGGCCTGGGATGGGAATGATGGGCTGGGGTGGGAATGATGGGCCAGGGGTGGGAATGATGGACTGGGGTGGGAATGATGGACTGGGGTGGGAATGATGGCCTGGGATGGGAATGATGGACTGGGATGAGAATGATGGACTGGGATGGGAATGATGGGCTGGGGTGGGAATGATGGGCCAGGGTTGGGAATGATGGATTGGGATGGGAATGAGGGACTGGGATGGGAATGCTGGACTGGGGTGGGAATGATGGGCCAGGATGGGAATGCTGGACTGGGGTGGGAATGATGGGCCAGGATGGGAATGATGGACTGGGGTGGGAATGATGACAATGGGATGGGAATGCTGGACTGGGGTGGGAATGCTGGACTGGGATGGGAATGATGAACCAGGATGGGAATGATGGATTGGGATGGGAATTTCAGCCTGGGAATGTTGGCCTGTGCTGCACCAGGAAGGCTCCGGAGCAGGGATCAGGCTGTGCCTGTGGTTGGTGCTCAAGGACAGGGGGAAAGGGCCGATGATCCCGGTCCAGCATTCCCATCCCAGTCCATCATTCCCATCCTGGCCCATCATCCCCATCCCGGTCCAGCATTCCCATCCCAGTCCAGCATTCCCACCCCAGTCCATCATTCCCATCCCATCCATCATTCCCATCCCAGTCCATTATTCCCATCCCAGTCCCTCATTCCCACCCCAATCCAGCATTCCCATCCTGGTCCATCATTCCCAGCTTGGGGTCCAGCATTCCCAGTTCAGGTCCAGCACTCCCCAGCCACAGCCCTTGGCTTTCCCTGCCTCGGGACGTGCCCCGTTCCCTCCTGGGACAGGACCCCCGGCCTTTCCCAGCGCCGGGACAATCCCGGGACAATCCCAGGACAATCCTGGGACAATCCCAGGACAATCCCGGGACAATCCCAGGACAATCCTGGGACAATCCCAGGACAATCCCGGGACAATCCGGGACAATCCCGGGACAATCCCGGGACAATCCCGGGACAATCCCAGGACAATCCTGGGACAATCCCGGGACAATCCGGGACAATCCCGGGACAATCCCGGGACAATCCGGGACAATCCCGGGACAATCCCGGGACAATCCCGGGACAATCCCGGGACAATCCCAGGACAATCCTGAGCCGGCACCTTTCATTCAACTCTCTGTGAACTTTAATCAAAGCTCGCAGGGAGCAGGGGAGTTGCCTCATCCCTAAATTCTGGAAGGGAAACCGAGGCCAAAAGCGATTGAACTGATCCGGAGCGGGGCTGGGGAGCGGCGGGATGAGGCTCCCGGGATTCCCAGGATGTTTCTGGCCTTGGAGGAGCTCCCGGAGCCCAGGGTCACGTCCCGGGGCTGGTTGTGTCCCCCAGGGTCACCTCCCAGCCCTGTCACTCCCGGGGCTGGCTCTGTCCCCTGGGGTCACCTTCCAGCCCAGTTGTGTCCCCTAGGGTCACCTCCCGGGGCTGGCTGTGTCCCCTGGGGTCACCTCCCAGCCCTGCCACTCCCTGGGGCTGGCTCTGTCCCCCAGGGTCACCTCCCGGGGCTGGTTGTGTCCCCCAGGGTCACCTCCTGCCCTGCCACTCCTGGGGCTGGTTCTGTCCCCAAGTGTCACCTCCCAGCCCAGTTGTGTCCCCCAGGGTCACCTCCCAGCCCCTCCATGCTTGGGGCTGGCTGTGTCCCCAAGTGTCACCTTCCAGCCTTGCCATGCCCAGGGCTGACTCTGTCCCCCAGGGTCACCTCCTGGCCCTGTCACTCTGTCCCCAGGGTCACCTCCCAGCCCTGTCACTCCCTGGGGCTGGCTCTGTCCCCCAGGGTCACCTCCCAGCCCTGCCACTCTGTCCCCAGGGTCACCTCCCAGCCCTGTCACTCCCAGAGCTGGCTCTGTCCCCTGAAGGCCACCACGGCCACAGGGACATTGTGCAGAATCAGCCCTGGCCCTGAGGTGTCATTGCCACCACCACGCCAGGGACAATGACAATCCGTGTGGAGCTTTCCCAGGAGGTGACACAAAGGCTGAGAGCACCGGGATGGGGCTGGGTGGGGACAGAGGGGACCTGTCCTGCTGGCACAGGGTGACACCACCCCTGCTGGGTTGTCACCCCAAGTGCCACCACCACAAGTGTCAGTGCTGACCTCGGCCTGTCCCCACTGTCCCCGAGGGGACTTTCCTCCTGAAAACTCCTCAAAATTCTGCTGGGTTTGTTCTTGGGGACAGTTCTCAGGGGGAGGGGACAACTGCCAGCCCTGGGCCACTCTGCTGCTCTATCTGGGCATCTTTCTCCTCCTGTGGTTCCCAGGCATTCGCTCCGTTAATTGTTAATTGTTAATTATTAATTATTAATCACAGAGTGGCTGGGATTCCCAGCCGGCCCCGAGCCCCCGGCCAGGGCTGCTCTGTCCCTGCAGGGACAGCTCCAGGAGGGGACACCGGGGTGTCCGGGGATCCCGTAATCACCCCAGGGATATCCAGGGATCCCATAATCATCCCAAAACTGTAGGGGGACACTGGGATATCCAGGGATTCCATTATTACCCCAGGGATATCCAGGGATCCCATAATCATCTCAAAGCTGTGGGGGGACATTGGGATATCCAGGGATTCTGTAATCATCCCAAAACCAGGAAGGGACATTGGGATATCCAGGGATCCCATCATCACCCCAAAACCAGGAGGAGACATTGGGATATCCAGGGATCCCATAAACACCCCAAAGCTGTGAAGGGACAGTGGGATATTGGGGGATCCCATCATCACCCCAGGGATATCCAGGGATCCCACAATCATCCCAAAACCCGGAGGGGACACTGGGGTATTGAGGGATCCCATAACCACCCCAAAGGCAGGAGGGGACATTGAGATGTCCACGGATCCCATAAACATGCCAATGATGTGAGGGGACACTGGGATATCCAGGGATTCCATTATTACCCCAAAACCAGAAGGGGACACTGGGATATCCAGGGATCCCATAAACACCCCAGGGATATCCAGGGATCCCATAATCACCCCAAAACCAGCAGGGGACACTGGGATATCCAGGGATCCCATTGTCACCCCAAAACCAGCAGGGGACACTGGGCTATACGGAGACTCCATAAAAATCCCAAAGCTGTGGGGGCACCCTGGGATGCACAGTGACTCCACCATCACCCCAAAGCTGTGAGGGGACACTAGGATGTCCAGAGACTCCGTGAACACCCCAAATTCCCTGTGGCAGGAGCCAGGGGGAGGCCTCTGCTTTGGGAATGGAGATTTGGGACCTCAAATGGGGTTTGCCCCGAGAGCTGCTGGGGCTGGAGCGGCTCTGCTGGGGGAATTCTGGGGATCCCACAGGGTTTGGGATCCCTGCTGATCTCACAGAACCCACAGGATTTGGGATCCCTGCTGATCCCACAGATCCCACAAGGGCCTGGGATCCCTGTTGATCCTGGATCATCCATAGGGCCTGGAATCTCTGCTGATCCCAGAGAATTCACAGAGTCTGGGATCCCTCCTGATCCCACAGCACCCAAAGGGTTTGGGATCCCTGCTGATCCTGGATCACCCACAGGGTTTGGGATCCCTGCTGATCCCACAGTCCCTGGGATCCCTCCTGATCTCACAGGGCCTGGGATCCCTGCTGATCCCACAGGGTTTGGGATCTCTCCGGATCCCACAGGGCTGGGATTCCTCCTGATCCTGGATCATCCATAGGGCCTGGAATCTCTGCTGATCCCAGAGAATTCACAGAGTCTGGGATCCCTCCCGATCCCACAGTCCCTGAGATCCCTGCTGATCCTGGATCACCCACAGGGTTTGGGATCCCTGCTGATCTCACAGGGGTTGGGATCTCTCCTGATCCCACAGGATCTGGGATCCCTGCTGATCTGGGATCATCCATAGGGCCTGGAATCTCTGCTGATCCCAGAGGATTCACAGAGTCTGGGATCCCTCCTGATCCCACAGTCCCTGAGATCCCTGCTGATCCTGGATCACCCACAGGGTTTGGGATCCCTGCTGATCCCACAGCACCCACCCTGACTGGGATCCCTCCTGATCCCACGGGGTTTGGGATCCCTGCTGATCCTGGATCACCTACAGGATCTGGGATCCCTGCTGATCCCACAGAACCCACAGGATCTGGGATCCCTCCTGATCCCACAGGATCTGGGATCCCTCCTGATCCCACAGGATCTGGGATCCCTGCTGATCCCACAGAACCCACAGGATCTGGGATCCCTCCTGATCCCACAGGGTTTGGGATCCCTGCTGACCCCACAGAACCCACAGGAGCTGGGATCCCTGCTGACCCCACAGGGTTTGGGATCCCTGCTGACCCCACAGGGTTTGGGATCCCTGCTGATCCCACAGTCCCTGAGATCCCTGCTGATCCCAGTCCCCCCCTGCCCAGCCCCGCACCCCCAGCTCGATGTCCCCCCGGTGTCCCCATCCCACCCCATCCCCCTGTGGCTCCTGTTGCTCAGACCCCCCTCATCCCCTCCCCGCCCCTTCTCCCCCTGACCCCCCCCATGGAACACCTGGATTTGTGCCCTGAGCCGCATTTCCTTCCCCCAATCCCTTTGATTTTGCTGTTGTTCCGCTCTCCCCCCGAATTAATGCAGGGCTGGGAAGGGTTAAACACCTGCACCGTCCCCTCTCCACATCCCAAAGGCATTTCCTGGTGCTGGGCAGGACCTGAGCCCTTCTCACCTTCCCTGGCCTGCTCCAGGTGTTGCTGGCACAGCCCAAAGGGCAAAATTCCCTTTTTTCAAGAGGAAAAGCTGCTGGGAATTAGGGCCAGGCAGAGCCGTGACCTGGGAATTGTTAAATCAGTGAAAAAAATGATAAAAAAAGTCCCAAAAACTGTCAGCTCAGGTGTGAGGCCCCGGGTGAAACCACAGGTGTGTCACACCAGGATGGGTGTCAGGGATGGTTTTGCAGGGAAATTTGATTCCATGCGGGATTTATCACTGAATATTTAATAAATAATAATAAAAATAATAGTTATAATATTCTGGGTTTGGCAGAGTTACTGTCCCACTCCTCCAATCTCAATATTTGGGTGTATCCCATCCCTCGTTACACGGGGATTATTTCCCTGCAGGTAATTAAAAATTAAATTTAAATAAAGATATATATTTTTAAAATTATATTTCCAAAACCACAAAACAGAAGGGAAAAAAATAAAATAAAATAAAATAAAAATAAAAATAAAATAAAATAAAATAAAATAAAATAAAATAAATAAAATAAAATAAATGTTTCCCTGCTGCCTTCAAGCCCCAGATCCATGAGAAGGACAGGAACCTTTCTCGTTTTCCCTGTTCTCTCTCCCTGCCAACAACAGCAGCTTCCCAAAATCCTGGAAAACACCACTCTGCCAAACAAGCTGCAGCACATTAAAAAAAAAAAAAATTAAAATTAAAAAATATTTATGTGACTTCTTTGCACTGGGAAATCTCCCTGGGATTTGGGTCGGGGATGCCGCTGAATTTCCCCAATAAATGACATTGTTGGGTTTAAGGCTCCGGGCGATGCTGGAAAAGGCTGAGCTCCCCCTGGGGCACCCACAGCTGCTTTTCCCACCCCGACAAGTCCTTGGTTGATCTTTGACCTTTGGGTTTTGTCCTTTTTTTCCTCCATTCCGGTAGGAAAGGACTGGAGTCGATATCGGCACCGAGGCCCGAAAGCCGCGGGGTTGGATTGGGACGGCATCACCATTTTTGGGGATCCAAAAACCCTCAGGATTTAAACTCCCTGGGGGATTTTTTGGGGGGCTCAGGGACAGCCACAGCTGCTCCTTCCCGGTGTCCCTGTGGTTGATCTTTGACCTTTGGGTTTTGCCCTTTTTTTTTCCCTTTTTTCCTCCATTCCAGCAGAAAGGGACCAGAGTCGATATCGGCACCGAGGCCCGAAAGCCGCGGGGTTGGATTGGGACGGCATCACCATTTTTGGGGATCCAAAAACCCTCAGGATTTAAACTCCCTGGGGGATTTTTGGGGGGGCTCAGGGACAGCCACAGCTCTGCTCCTTCCCGCTGTCCCCGTGGCGGTGACATTTTTCCCTCCCAGGAACTCCCAGGGATCCGTCTGGAGGTTTTGTTTGGCAGAGCCTGGGCAAGGCTGAGCCAGGCGGGTGCTGGGAACACCCACGGCTCCGGTTTTATTTCCCAATTAAACCAAAGCTTCAAAAAAAATTTCAATTAATTCAACACGCAGGCCCAACCACCTCGGTGGAATTTGGGGAAAACTTTCTCCCTGCCCTCAGCTGCGGGATCTCCCGGGAAATAAATTCTCCTTCCGCTGGAGGGTTTGGGAACAGCCGCTTATGGGGACAGTGAGATGTCAACCCCAAATTCCCTCATTTTTCCCCACTTTTCCTTTCATCCTTGTGCTTCTCCTGGGTCTCCTCATATTGAAATTCCTGAGAATTGTCTGTTCTGATCCCAAAAATCTCACCCAAACCCAGCAGCACCATCACACCCATCCAGAATTCCAGGTGTTGGTGCATGGACAGACCCAAAATCACGATTTTTCCAGCTTTCCAGGGAAACCTTCAAGCTGCTGCTCCTTTCCTAACCAGAATTTTAAACCCAGAAATTCCTCCCAAGGTAAAAAAAAAACCAAAACAAAACATCTCAAACTGGTGAGAAACAAGAGCAGAAAAGCGCTGCGGAGATTGGGACGGTGCTGGGGTTACATTCCCAACCCCAAACCTGCCACAGCTTCTGTAAAACCCTATAAAAACCCCAAATATACCCCAACAAAGCCCGCAGGGTTTGGGGCTTCCTGAGCAATCCCAGCTGGGATTTCACCCAGAGGAGCCGTGCGGGTTTGGGGCTGTTGGCACAGGATTTAACCCAGAGGAGCCGTGCGGGTTTGGGGCAGGAGTTGTGCGGGTTTGGGGCCATTGGCTGTGTGGGTTTGGGGTCACTGGCACAGGATTTCACCCAGAAGAACCGCAGAGTTTGGGGCTGTTGGCACAGGATTTCACACTGGAGAGTTGTGTGTGTTTGGGGCCATTGGTACAGGATTTCACCCAGAGGAGCTGTGCGGGTTTGGGGCCATTGGCTGTGCGGGTTTGGGGTTGTTGGCACAGGATTTCACACAGAAGAACCACAGAGTTTGGGGTTGTTGGCACAGGATTTCACATAGAAGAGCTGTACAGGTTTGGGGCAGGAGCCGTGCAGGTTTGGGGCCGTTGGCACAGGATTTCACCCAGAACAGCCGTGTGGATTTGGGGCGATTCGCCGTGTGGTTTTGCGGCTGTTGGCACAGGATTTCATACAGAAGAACCGCAGAGTTTGGGGCTGTTGGCACAGGATTTCACACAGAAGAGCCGTGTGAGTTTGGGGCTGTTGGCACAGGATTTCACTCAGAAGAGCCGTGTGGATTTAGGGCTGTTGATACAGGATTTCACCCAGAGGAGCCGTGCGGGTTTGGGGCCGTTGGCACAGGATTTCACTCAGAAGAGCCATGCAGGTTTGGGGTCATTGGCCGTGTGGGTTTGGAGTTGTTGGCACAGGATTTCACACAGAGGAGCTGTACAGGTTTGGGGCAGGAGCTGTGTGGATTTCGGGCTGTTGGCACAGGATTTCACCCAGAAGAACCGCAGAGTTTGGGGTTGTTGGCACAGGATTTCACATAGAAGAGCCGTGCGGGTTTGGGGCTATTGGCACAAGATTTCACCCAGAAGTACCGTGTGGATTTGGGACCTTTGGCACAGGATTTCACTCAGAAGAGCTGTACGGGTTTGGGGTTATTGGCACAAGATTTCACCCAGAAGAGCCGCGCAGGTTTGGGACCTTTGGCACAGGATTTCACTCAGAAGAGCCGTGTGGGTTTGGGGTTATTGGTACAGGATTTCACCCAGAAGAGCCGTGCAGGTTTGGGACCTTTGGCACAGCGCGGTTGTGGATCTGGGCCATGCTGGGACACACCGAGGGGACACTTTGGGGACAAACAAGGTGACCCTACCTGTGTCTCGGACAGGCTGAGGCTGCTGGCCAGCTGCTTGCGCTCGGCTCCCACCACGTAGTGATTCTTCTCGAAGGCTCTTTCCAGGCGCAGCAGCTGCGACGGGGAAAAGGCCGTGCGGATGCGCTTGGGCTTGCGGGCAAAGGGGCCGTGCAGCAGGAGACTCTCCTGGGACACCTCGCTCCCTGTGGGAACACACAAAGATCAGGGAAGGTGGTTTTCCTGCCCTCTGATATGGGAAGGGTATAAATAAAAAGGGGATTTTGGTGTTTGGCCTCGGTTGGAAAGTGCGGTTTGGGTCCGCGGGGTTGGTTCTGGTGGTTGGGAGGTTGGAGAGAGAGAGAGAGGGAAAAAGGAAGGGAAAAAATAGAGAAGGGATGGATGGAGAGAGGGAAAGAAGGCGAAAAAACAGAGAAGGGATGGATGGAGAGAGGGGAAAAAAGGTGGGAGGCAGAGGGGAATAAATACTGAGACAGAGAGACGGAGGAAAAAACTGAGACGGAGAAAAAGAAACTGAGATGGAGAAAAAACTGAGACAGAGAAAAAAATTGAGATGGAGAAACAGAGGAAAAAACTGAGACAGAGAGATAGAGAAAAACTGAGACGGAGGAAAAAAACAACTGAGACGGAGGAAAAAAACCTGAGACGGCGGAAAAAACTGAGGTGGAGGAAAAGAAATTGAGACGGAGAAAAAAAACTGAGATGGAGAGACAGAGAAAAACTGAGATGGAGGAAAAGAAACTGAGACGGAGGAAAAAAACTGAAATGGAGAGAAAAAGAAACAGACGGAGGAAAAAACTGAGATGGAGAGAAAAAACTGAGATGGAAGAAAAGAAACTGAGACGGAAGAAAAAAAGAACTGAGATGGAGAGAAAAAAGAAATGATAAAATAGGAGGAAGAGTGAGAAAGTGACGGGGGGAAAATGGAAAAGGAAAACTGAGAAGGAAAAAAGTGGAAGGAGGGAGAAAGAAGGAGGGAAGGGGACGAGGAAAGGGAGGAGAAAAGTGGGAAAGCGATAAAAAAAGAGGGAAAGAAAGAAAAAGGAGGAAAAGAAGGAAAAGAAAGAGACAAGAAATGGGGAAAGGCAAAAAGAAGGAAAGAACGAGAGAAGGAAAGGAGCAAAGCGAGCGGCCAAAACAAGGAGGAAAGAAAGGAAAACAAGGGGAGAAAAAGCAAATTAAAGGCGGCCGGAGGACACAGGACACAGGGACAGGCCCGGGGGCTCCGGGGACACGCCACAGCCTCAACCCCCCGAGGAGCCCCGGGGACAAACCGGGATTTGGTGCCGAGCAGATAAAAATAATCCGGGCTGGGGGAAGCCCCCGGCACCGCGGCGGGATGGAGAGGAAAAAAATAGAGAGAGAAAAAAAAAAAAAAGAAAATTAAAATCAGACAAAATATATATATGAGGGGGGAAAAAAAAAAGGGAAAAAAATGAGGCGGATAAAGAAAGGAGAAGGAGGAAAATAAGGAGAGGAAAGAGCCGAGAGAAGGAAAATAAAGATTTTTTAAAAAAATAGAGATGGGATTGGAAAATTAGGAGAAGGAACGAAGGAAAGAATGAACGGAGCAAAACAAGAAAGTGAAGGAAAGAAAGTGAAGAAAGGAAAGGAAGAAAAGGAAGGAAAGAAAGGAAGGAAGGAAGGAAGGAAGGAAGGAAGGAAGGAAGGAAGGAAGGAAGGAAGGAAGGAAGGAAGGAAGGAAGGAAGGAAAGAAAGAAAGAAAGAAAGAAAGAAAGAAAGAAAGAAAGAAAGAAAGAAAGAAAGAAAGAAAGAAAGAAAGAAAAGAAATAAAGAGAGAAGAGAAGAGAAGAGAAGAGAAGAGAAGAGAAGAGAAGAGAAGAGAAGAGAAGAGAAGAGAAGAGAAGAGAAGAGAAGAGAGAAAAAAGAAATAAAGAGAAAAAAGGAATAAAGAGAAAAAATAAAGAGAAAAAAAAGAAGCGAGAGAGCAAAAAAAAAAAATAAAAAACCCACATAATCAAAGCAGATCCGTGTGCGCAGCCGAGATCCGCCGCACCAAAACCCTTCCTTCTCTCCCGGGAAGGAAAAACCCAAAGCCCAAAGTCCCGGAGGCGGCGGCGGAGCTCGGGGAGAGACGCTGGAATGGGACTGAGAGGGGTCACCCAGACCTGCCACGGGCCTGGCACTGCGGGAAACCACCCAGGGGGTCGGAAAAACAGAGGATTTGGGGATTCGGGATCAGCGGGGATTCACATCACCGGGAATTCGGGATCAGAGGGGATTTGGAAGCACCGGGGATTCGGAAACATAGAGGATTTGGAAGTAGCGGGGATTTGGAAGAACCAGGAATTGGGGATCATAGAGGATTCAAAACACCGGGAATTCGGAAACACGGAGGATTCGGGGATTTGGGATCAGCGGGGATTTGGAAACACAGAGGATTCAAATCACCGGGAAGTCGGAAACACTGAGGATTTGGAATCACAGAGGATTTGGAAGCGCCGGGAGCTTGGAAACACCGAGAATTCACAGACACGGAGGATTTGGAAACACAGAGGATTTGGAGGCACCGGGAATTTGGAAACACTGGGAATTCACAAACACCGAGGATTTGGAAACACAGAGGATTTGGAAACACAGAGGATTTGGAAGTACCGGGGATTCACAAACACGGAGGATTTGGAAACACAGAGGGTTTGGAAACACCGGGGATTCGGAATCAGCGGGGATTTGGAAAAACCAAGGATTCGCAAACACTGAGGATTTGGAAGTAGCGGGGATTCGGAATCAGCAGGGATTTGGAAAAACCAAAGATTCGCAAACACCGAGGATTTGGAAGCACCAGGGATTCACAAACACCAAGGACTCGAAATCACAGAGGATTTGGAAGTACCGAGGATTCAGAACCACCGGGTGCTCGGAAACACCGAGAATTCCCAAACACCGAGGATTTGGAAGTATTGAGGATTCAGAACCACCGAGCGCTCAAAAACACCGACAATCCCCAACCACCGACCCCGGAGCTCCCGCAACACCGACAGCAACAGGTCGTGCCCTACAACCCGACCCCCTAAAAAGAAATAAAAACCCCTTTCCATCCATCCATCCATCCATCCATCCATCCATCCATCCATCCATCCATCCCAAACCCCTCCATCCATCCCAAACCCCCAAATCCCCCCGAATTCTCTCTCACCTTGGAATCGATGACCGAAGAAGCGATTCCGCAGCACCCAGGGGTAAAAGTTGAGCGGATCTCGGTGTTGAGGCCCGAAAAAGGGGTGAGGGGGAGGCAAAGCTGAACCCCCCAATTGGGGAGGCCCTACGGGCAGAGCTGGGTGTCCCACGGCCTCGGGGAAAAGCAGCTCGGAGCTGCCGTAAAGAGCCCGGCCTGATGTTCCTCCGGGAAAGCCGGGGGTGAAGGCGGCGCTGGTGTCGGTGGGAATGGGGTAGGAAAGTGTGGAAGGGCGATTGGGGTCCTCGGGGCCCAGCGGGGTGTCTTTGCCCACCAGGGACTCGATGGTGAAGCAGCGCTTGGAGGATGGTTGGAACATGGTGTGAGCCGGGGGATGAGCGGTTTTGGGTGTGTGTGTGTGTGTGTGTGTAAGAAACCTCCCCCTGGGCACGGTGAGCGCACACACACACACACACACACACACACAGAGCACACACACACACACAGAGCACACACACACACACACACACACAGAGATGAGGCCCGCACCCCTCCCTCCCCTCCCTCCCCTCCCTCTCCCTTCCCTTCCCTTCCCTCCGCCCCCGCCCACCCGTGGGAACCCACGCGGGGCCCCAAAAATACCGGGCGGTACCTGCGGGGACACGGAGGGGCCGCCTCACCTGAGAGCCCGAGGAGGAGAGGGAGGAGGGATGGGAGGGGAGGGCAGGGAGAGAATGAGGGGACGGGATGGGGAGGGCAGGGAATGCGGGGATGGGATAAGGAGAGCAGAGAATGCGGGGACGGGATGAGGAAAGCAGGGATGGGATGAGAACAAGGATGGGGTAAGGAGGGCAGGGATGGGATGGGATGGGATGGGATGGGATGGGATGGGATGGGATGGGATGGGATGGGATGGGATGGGGATGGGATGGGGAGAGCAGAGAATGCGGGGACGGGATGGGGAGGGCAGGAATGGGATGGGGAAAGCAGGGAAGGGATTAGGAGGACAGGCAGAGAATGAGGGGACGGGATAAGGAAAGCGGGGACGGGATGAGGAAAGCAGGGACGGGATGAGGAAGGCAGGAAAGGGATAAGGAAGGCAGGAAAGGTATGAGGAGAGCAGGGAAGGGATGGGGAGAGCAGGGATGGGATGGGGAAGGGAAGGAAGGGATGGGGAGGGCAGGCAGAGAATGCGGGGACGGGATGAGGAAAGCAGGGACGGGATGAGGAAAGCAGGGACGGGATGAGGAAAGCAGGGATGGGGTAAGGAAGGGAAGGAAGGGATGGGGAGGGCAGGGAAGGGATGAGGAAAGTAGGAATGGGGTAAGGAGGGAAGGGATGAGAACAGGGAGGGCAGAAATATAATGGGATTAGGGGGGCAGAGAATGCGGGGACGGGATAAGGAAAGCAGGGATGGGATAAGGAAAGCAGGGATGGGATGAGGAAAGCACGGATGGGATGGGGAAAGCAGGGATGGGATGAGGAAAGCAGGGATGGGATGAGGAAAGCACGGATGGGGTAAGGAAGGGAAGGAAGGGATGGGGAGGGCAGGGAAGGGATGAGGAAAGTAGGAATGGGGTAAGGAGGGAAGGGATGAGGAGGGAAGGAGGGGATGAGGAAGGCAGGGATGGGATGGAGAAGGCAGGGAAGGGATAGGGAGGGCAGGAAAGGGATGAGGAGAGCAGGGAAGCGGATGCAGGGACGGGATGGGGAAAACAGGGACGGGATGGGCAGGGGAGGAAATTAAGGGATGGGATGGGGAGGGCAGGGAAGAGATGAGGAGGGCAAAGAATGCAAGGGCGGGATAGGGAGGGCAGGGAAGGGATGGGGAAGGCAGCGGAGGCAGCGCCGGGATGGAAGAGCAGGAAAAAGTTGGGATGGGAAGGGATGAGCAGGGTCAGGACCAGCAGTGCGAGGCAGAGGAGACAGAGCCGGGTAAGGACGGGCAAAAGGCACCGGGGGAGGACAGGGGGGGACAGGGAAGGGACACAGGGAGGACAGGGGAGGACAGGGGACACAGGGACAGCAGAGAAGGGGCACAGGGGACACAGGGAGGACAGGGGAGGACAGGGGACACAGGGACAGCCGGGAGGGGCACAGGGGACACAGGGAGCCGGGAAAGGCCCGGGGGACACGGGGAGATGGGGCAGGAAGGGCAGGAGGGGCAGGAAAGGGGAGAAAGGGGAGTCACAGGAGGCACAGGAGGCACAGGAGGCTCAGGAGGCAAAAGGACTCAAAGAGCGCCCGAAGAACTGGCCTGGAGCCGCTCCCGCGGGGGCGCCGCCGAGTTCTGGCAAAGGGGCTGCGGCTGCCGGAGGATTTTCCCTCTCTCTTTAAAAAAAAAAACTTAAAAAATATTTTAAAAATCCTCAATTTTTTTTTTCCTTTGGTTTCCTTTTTTTTTTTTTCCTTCTTCTTCTTTTTTTTCTTCTTCTTTTTTTTTCTTCTTTTTTTTTTTCTTTTTTTTTTTCTTTTTTTTTTTTTTTCTTTCTTTTTTTTTTTTTTTTTTTTTTTTTTTTTTTTTTTCTTCTTTTTTTTTTTTTCTTTTTTTTTTTCTATTTAAATAAACCACCCAGCCCTTCCCGGCCCCGCAGGGAGAGGAGAACCAGGTAAAACCTTCCCCCTCCTTCTCCCTCCGCGCAAACTCCGCGTAACCCTTTCCTCCAACGCAAACCTCTGGAAAATTAAAAATAAATTAAAAATAACCCCTCAAATCTCCCGAAAAGCGGCGATTTTTGGCCGATCCGAGTTCACTCCGCACTTTGGTTCTGCTCGGAGTTTTTTTTTTTTGGTTTTTTTTGTCCTTCCCTCCCCTCCCAAAACAAAAGGGGGTTGAAAAGTCCATTTTCCACTTGGATGGATCGAAATAACCCCGGGAGAGAAAAAAGGAAAGGAAAGGAAAGGAAAGGAAAGGAAAGGAAAGGAAAGGAAAGGAAAGGAAAGGAAAGGAAAGGAAAGGAAAGGAAAGGAAAGGAAAGGAAAGGAAAGGAAAGGAAAGG
>NC_139766.1:973436-975936 GCF_965231275.1 Zosterops lateralis
GATATTTAAAATATTTTATAAATAGATTAAAAATATGTATTTTTAAATTTTTTTCTTTTTTCTTTTTTTTTTTTTTTTAAATAGGAAAAGTGGCAATAAAGAAGCGGAGTTGGGTGAGAGGGGAATAACCGCGGGGGGACGGGGGTGGGAAAGGGAAAAGGGAAAAGGGAAAAGGGAAAAAAGAAAAGGGAAAGGGGAAAAGGGGAAAAAGGGGGGAAAAAGGGAAAAGGGAAAAGGGGAAAAGGGAAAAAGGGAAAAAGGAGAAAAGGGAAAAAGGGAAAAGGGAAAAGGGGAAAAGGGAAAAAGGGAAAAAGGAAAAGGGGAAAAGGGAAAAAGGGAAAAGGGAAAAGGGGAAAAGGGAAAAGGGAAAAGGGAAAAAGGGAAAAGGGAAAAGGGAAAAGGGAAAAAGGGGAAAAAGGGAAAAGAGAAAAAGGGAAAAGGGAAAAAGGGAAAAAGGGAAAAAGGAAAAAGGGAAAAAGGGGAAAAGGAAAAGGGGACGCGGGGACAGCGCGGATCAGCCGCGGAAACTGCGCCCGCCTCGGGATTGTTTGTAAAATTTCATTTAAATTAAATCAATTTAATCCGATTGAAAAAAAATTTATTTTCTCTCTTTTTTTTTTTTTGTTTGTTTTTTTTTTTGTTTGTTTGGTTGGTTGGTTTTTGTTTGTTTGTTTGTTTGTTTTGGATTTTTGTTTTGTTTTGTTTTTTTGGAGTTTTTTTGTTGTTGTTTTTTTGTTTGGTTTGGTTTTGGTTTTGGTTTTTTGTGGGTTTTTGTTTTGTTTTTAGTTTGTTTTGATTTTGTTTCGTTTGGGGTTTTTTTCGGGTTTTTTGTTTTTAGTTTGGTTTGTTTTTGTTTTGTTTTTATTTTGTTTTGTTTGGGGTTTTTTGGGGTTTGTTTTTTGTTTTGTTAGTTTTGTTTTTGTTTTTTTTGTTTGGTTTTGGTTTGGTTTGTTTTTGGTTTTGGGTTTTTTTGGGGAGTTTTTGGGGTTTTTTTTGTTTTTGTTTTTTGTTTGGTTTTTTTAATTTATTTTTGGTTTTCTTTTTGTTTTTGTTTTGTTTGTTTTGTTTGTTTTGTTTGTTTTGTTTGTTTGTTTTTGTTTTTGTTGGGGTTTTTTTTGTTTGGTTTGGTTTTGGTTTGGGTTTTGTTTTGTTTTTGTTTTTTCTTTTTTTGGGGAGGGGATTTGTTGTTTTTGGGGTGGTTTTTTTTCCCCCTCGCCTTTTCCCTTCCCCTCCGCCCCTTCCCGGGGGCTCCGCGGGCAGCGGGGCCGGGATTTCGTTTTGTGCGGATTTCCCTCGATTTTCTACGCAAAAAAAAAAAAAAAAAAAAAAAATTTGAAAAACCAACCTAAATAAAATGTGAAAAATCCCTTTTTCCCCTGTTATCCCGCAGCTCCACCAGAACATTTTCCAGGAAGAAGCAGCTTCACTTTGGGGGGTGAATCCCCTTATTAATCTTTATAAATCTGATTTTCTTGATTTTTTTTTTTCCTTTTTCAGTTGGTTTTCAGGCTCCCTCTGATGCTCCAAAGCTGAAACTGACCCTGAACCCCAAATTTATCTTTAAATTCTTTTTTTTCCCCCCTTTTTTCTCCTGGCCTGTCCAGCTCTGGGATAACTCAAACAGAATTTTTATAAATAATAAAAAAGTGCTGGGTCAGGCTCAGGCTTGGAGGTGCCACTGGAGAGAAAAAACTTTATCCAAGAAGAAATTTTTTATGGAGAGAAAAAACTTTATCCAAGGAGAAGAAATTCCGCTGGATTCGGGAGCAAAAAAGAGGGAAAAAATAGGAAAATTTCCTTTTTTTATTATTTTTTAAACCAAAGATCAAAGGCTGGGCTGGCACCGGGATTGAGGGTGGGAAAAATGGGAAAAAAAGGAATTTTTAATCCTAAAATTGGTGTAAAATCGTTTGTTAATGGGTAACGCCGAGCAAAGGGCAGCGATGGATGGAAAAGGAGTTAAAAGTTGACCAGAGTTCAAAGAGTTTTGTGGTTTTATTTCCTTTTCTCCCATCTGATCTTCTCACAGATTCCTTCTCATCACCCAGCCAGGACAGCCCTGAGGGGGAAAAAGGGAATTTAGGGGTGGGAGGTTAAGGAGGTTCATTTTCTTGCTTAATTGGATTTGATTTTTATTTTTTTAATTATTTTTTTTCGGGTCAGGGATGTTCTGGATGGGAATAAATGGTGGGAATAAAGGTGGTGGTTTCCAAAAGGTTGTTTTTGTCAACTTCTTCATAAAAAGGGTTTTGTTGAGGGGATTTTGGGATGGATGGATGGATGGAGGGATGGATGGAGGGATGGATGGATGGATGGAGGGATGGAGGGATGGATGGATGGATGGATGGATGGATGGATGGATGGAGGGAGGGATGGATGGATGGATGGATGGATGGAGGGATGGATGGAGGGATGGATGGATGGATGGATGGATGGATGGATGGATGGATGGATGGAGGGAGGGATGGAGGGATGGATGGATGGATGGATGGATGGATGG
>NC_139766.1:978436-1168436 GCF_965231275.1 Zosterops lateralis
GCCGTGTGCCCACCCTGGGGACACAGTGACACCACCCTGGGGCACACAGGGACCCCAATGTCCCTCCTGGGATACCCAGGGATGCCGTGTGCCCACCCTGGGACACACAGTGACATCACCCTGGGGCACACAGTGACCCCAATGTCCCTCCAGGGATACCCAGGGATGCCGTGACACCATCCTGGGGACACACAGTGACCCTGCTGTCCCTGCAGGGCTGTCAGAGGATGCTGTGACACCGCCCTGGGGACACAGTGACACCACCCTGGGGACACACAGTGACCCTGCTGTCCCTCCTGGGTTACCAGGGAATGCCCTTCACAGCTTTGGGCACAAAAATCCATCCAGAAATCACCCGGAGTGTCACTTCACAGCTTTGGGGACATCTTGGGGACTAAAATTCTTCCAGAAATCACCCAGACTGTCCCTTCCACCTTTAGGGACAAAAATCCATCCAGAAACCACCCAGACTGTCCCTTTCAGCTTTGGGGACACCCTGGGGACAAAATTCCTCCAGAAATCACCCAGACTGTCCCTTCCACCTTTGGGGACAAAAATCCATCCAGAAATCACCCAGAGTGTCCCTTCCAGCCCTGGGGACACTTTGGGGACAAAAATCCATTTAAAAATCACCCAGAGTGTCCCTTCCAGCCCTGGGGACACTTTGGGGACAAAAATCCATTTAAAAATCACCCAGAGTGTCCCTTCCAGCTCTGGGGACTAAAATCCATCCAGAAATCATCCAGACTTGTCCCTTCCAGCTTTGGGGTCTAAAATCCATCCAGAAATCACCCCAGAGTGTCCCTTTTACAGCTTTGGGGACACTTTGGGGACAAAAATCCATCCAGAAATGTCCCTTTACAGCTTTGGGGACACTTTGGGGACAAAAATGCATCCAGAAATCACCCAGACTGTCCCTTCACATCTTTAGGGACAAAAATCCATCCAGAAATGTCCCTTCACAGCTCTGGTGACACTTTGGGGACAAAAATCTATCCAGAAATTGCTCAGGCTGTTCTTTCCAGCTTTGGGGACACTTTGGGGACAAAAATCCATCCAGAAATGTCCCTTCACAGCTTTGGGGACAAAATTCCTCCAGAAATCATCCAAGATGTTTTTTCCAGCTTTGGTGACACCTTGGGGACAAAAAAAAAAATCCATTTAGAAATAACTCAGGCTGTTCTTTCCAGCTTTGGGGACACCTTGGAACACCAAAGTCCATCCAGAAATCAGCCAGAGTGTCCCTTCCAGCTTTGGGGACACCCTGGGGACAAAAATAATGAAGAAATCACCCAGAGCGTCCCTTCACACTTTGGGGACAAAAATCCATCCAGAAATCACCCAGACTGTCCCTTTTACAGCTTTGGGGACACTTTGGGGACAAAAATCCATCCCAAAATCATCCAGGATGTTCTTTCCAGCTTTGGGATTACCTTGGGGACAAAAATCCATCCAGAAATCAGCCAGAGTGTCCCTTGCAGCTTTGGGGACACCTTGGGGACAAAAATAATGAAGAAATCACCCAGAGTGTCCATTCCAGCTCTGGGGACAAAAATAATGAAGAAATCACCCAGCCTGTCCCTTCCACCTTTGGGGGCATCTTTGAGGACAAAAATCCATCCAGAAATGTGCCTTCACAGCTTTGGGGACACTTTGGGGACAAAAATCATTCCAGAAATCACCCAGATTGTCCCTTCACAGCTTTGGGGACAAAAATTCCTCCAGAAATCATCCAAGATGTTTTTTCCAGCTTTGGGGACACCTTGGGGACAAAAAAATCCATTTAGAAATAACTCAGGCTGTTCTTTCCAGCTTTGGGGACACTTTGGGGACAAAACCCATCCAGAAATCACTCAGGGTGTCGCTTCACATCTTTAGGGACAAAAATCCATCCAGAAATCACCCAGACTGTCCCTTCACAGCTCTGGGGACAAAAATCCATTTAGAAATCATCCAGGATGTTCTTTCCAGCTTTGGTGACACCTTGGGGACAAAAATCCATCCAGAAATCACCCAGACTGTCCCTTCACAGCTCTGGTGACACTTTGGGGACAAAAATCCATTCAGAAATTGCTCAGGCTGTTCTTTCCAGCTTTGGGGACACTTTGGGGACAAAATTCCTCCAGAAATCACCCAGAGTGTCCCTTCCCACTCTGGGGACAAAATCCATCCAGAAATCACCCAGACTGTCCCTTCCAGCTTTGGGGACACTTTGGGGACAAAAATCATTCCAGAAATCACCCAGACTGTCCCTTCCAGCTTTGGGGACACTTTGGGGCCAAAAATCCATCCAGAAATCACCCAAATTTTCCCTTCACAACTTTAGGGCCACCTCAGATCAGTGAGGTTATAACCCAATCCCAGCCTGGAGCTGCCCCAAAATTAAAATTTATTTTATTTTCAGGATATTCTGTTGCATCCCAATAAATCCCCAATCTCCCCCTCCCCGGTTGGTCCCCCCTGGCTGAGTCATTTATTTATTTTTTCGGTGCCATATGAAAGGTGCTTCCAACAGTGACATTTTCCAGGAGTAAAATAGGCAGGGAAAGGAAAAGCTGCAGTTTTATTGTGATATCAGAATTTTGGCGTCTCTGAGCAGCAGATGGAAACGCTGCTCTGGGGCCTTGGTGCTGTTTAATGTTGTGTGGGGAGGGGAGATGGAGCCAAGTCTGCGGCGTTGCCGGTGAATGCGCCGCGACGCGCCAGTGCTGGAAGTTTTTTTGGGGGGTTGTATTTTATTTTATTTTATTTTTTTTTCTTTCTTTTTTTTTTTTTTTTTTTTTTTTTTTTTCTTTCCCCTCTTATGTTTTTTCCCCTTTTTTAAAATTTTTTGTTCCCTTTTCTTTTTTTTTTTAATTTATTTTTTTTATTTTTTGTCAATTTTTTCCTTTTTTTAAAATTTTTTTCCCTTTTATTTTTTTTTTCAATTTATTTTCCTTTTTAATTTTTTTCCTTTTTTTTTAATTTGTTTTTTATTTTTTTAATTTTTTTTCTTTTTTTAAAAATTTTTAAAATTTTTTTTCTTTCCCCGCTTTTTTTTTAAATTTTTCCCTTTTTTTATTTTTTCAATTTTTTTCCTTTTTTAAAATTTTTCCTTTTTAAATTTTTTTTTATTTTTTTCAATTTTTTCCTTTCTTTAATTTTTTCCCTTTTCTTTTTTTTTTATTTTTTTCAATTTTTTTTCCTTTTTTTAAATTTTTTTTTCCCTTTTCTAAATTTTTTTTTTAAATTTTTTTTCTATTTTTTTTTTTTTTTTTCGGAAATGGGAAAAAGAGCAGCACCAAAATTCTCCCTCGGACCCTTCCATTGGGTATAAATATAAAATTATATATAAAAATAAATATAAAATTATTTATAAAAATATATATAAAATTATAAAAATATATATAAAAATAAATATAAAATTAAATATAGAATTAAATATAAAAATATAGAATTAAATATAAAATTATATATATAAATAAATATAAAAATATATATAGAATTATATATAAAATTAAATATTAAAGTACATAGAGAATTATATATAGAATTAAATATAAAATTATATATAAAATGAAATATAAAATTAATCATAAAATCAAATATAAAATTAAATACAAAATTAAATACAAAATTAAATACAAAACTCCACAACTTTCTTCCTCCTCCTCCTCCTCCTCCCTCCCTTTGCCGGGATTTTCCGGGAACTCTGTATTTGCTGCAGGATTCCGGTGCGGGGCTGGCAGGGCTGGCGGCTCCAGGCGTTATTGCCGGAAACATTTCCCAGGGAATATTTCACTGCTCCATATTGCGGGGAAATGTGCACATTGCCTGGCACGCGGTACTGCCACGGGCCATACCCTGCCGTGGGCCAGATCCTGCCAAACTGTGCCATAGCCTGCCATGGGCCAGACCCTGCCAAACCGTGCCATACCCTGCCATGGGCCATACCCTGCCAAACTGTGCCATAGCCTGCCATGGGCCAGACCCTGCCAAACCGTGCCATACCCTGCCATGGGCCATACCCTGCCAAACTGTGCCATAGCCTGCCATGGGCCAGACCCTGCCATAGCCTGCCAAACCCTGCCACGGGCCATACCCTGCCACGGGCCTTACCCTGCCAAACTGTGCCATAGCCTGCCATAGCCTGCCATGGGCCAGACCCTGCCAAACCCTGCCAAACCCTGCCACGGGCCAGACCCTGCCATGGGCCATAGCCTGCCATAGCCTGCCATACCCTGCCATGGGCCAGACCCTGCCATAGCCTGCCATGGGCCATAGCCTGCCATGGGCCATAGCCTGCCATAGCCTGCCATACCCTGCCATAGCCTGCCAAACCCTGCCATAGCCTGCCACGGGCCAGACCCTGCCATAGCCTGCCAAACCCTGCCATAGCCTGCCACGGGCCAGACCCTGCCAAACCCTGCCATGGGCCATAGCCTGCCATAGCCTGTACCCTGCCATAGCCTGTACCCTGCCATAGCCTGCCAAACCCTGCCATGGGCCATACCCTGCCATGGGCCATACCCTGCCATGGGCCATACCCTGCCAAACCCTGCCATACCCTGCCAAACCCTGCCATACCCTGCCATGGGCCATACCCTGCCAAACCCTGCCATAGCCTGCCAAACCCTGCCATAGCCTGCCACGGGCCATACCCTGCCATGGGCCATACCCTGCCAAACCCTGCCATAGCCTGCCAAACCCTGCCATAGCCTGCCATGGGCCATACCCTGCCATGGGCCATACCCTGCCAAACCCTGCCATAGCCTGCCAAACCCTGCCATAGCCTGCCACGGGCCATACCCTGCCATGGGCCATACCCTGCCAAACCCTGCCATAGCCTGCCAAACCCTGCCATAGCCTGCCAAACCCTGCCATAGCCTGCCATGGGCCATACCCTGCCATGGGCCATACCCTGCCACGGCTCTGCACTGGGGACAGGCTGGCCTGGGGGGCCTCAGCACCTCTAGGACACCCAAGGGTGCTCACAGGGGTCTGGGTGCCCTCCCTGGTGTCCCACCTGAGTTGGTGGGGACAGCCTGGATAAGCGTCCTGTGCTCTCCATCTCCTCTGTCCCACCCTGAGCACCCAAGGGTGCTCTGAGGGGTCTGGGTGCCCTCCCTGGTGTCTCACCTGAGTTGGTGGGGACAGCCTGGAGGAGCCTCCTGTGCTCCTCAGCACCTCTGTCCCATCCAGGAGCACCCTGAGGTGCTCAGAGGGGTCTGGGTGCCCTCCCTGGTGGCTGCTGAGTGTCCTATGTCCCACCCAAGGGTGCCCTGAGGGGTCTGGATGCTCTCCCTGGTGGCTGCTGTGTTGGTGAGGACAGGGCTGTGCTGGTGCTCCTCAGCACCTCTGTGCCACCCAGGGGTCCTCATAGGGATCTGGGTGCTCTCCCTGTGGCTGCTGAGTGTCCCATGTCCTACCCTGGAGGACCCAGGGGTGCTCAGAGGGGTCTGGGTGCCCTCCCTGCTGGGTGCTGAGTGTCCCAGCTGTGTTGATGGATGACAGAGCTGGATGTGGCTCCTGGAGGGGCTGGTGGAAGCAGCAGCAGCAGCAGCAGCACCCTTGGGTGGGTGCCCAGCCCAGATTTGGGGTGCTGGGACATCCAGCCCTGCCCGGAGCTCTGGGCAGCCTCAGTGATGGGATGGGTGATGGACAGGGTGGGGAAACAGCCAGGGAACAACCTGGGAGCCACTTGGGAATCCAGGTGACACTCAGGGAATGCTCTGAGAGTGAAGTGACACCCAGAAAACACTCAGGGATCCAGGTGACACCCTGGGAACAATCTGGGATCCAGGTGACACTCAGTGAATACTCAGGGATCCAGGTGAAACTCAGGGATCTGGGTGACACACCCACCCTGGAAACACTGAGATCCAGATGACACCCAGGGAACACTCAGGGAATGCTCTGGGATCCAGGCGACACCCAGGGAATGCTCTGGGAGCCAGGTGACACTCAGGGATCCAGGTGACACTCAATGAACACTCTGGGATGCAAATGACACCCAGGGAACACTGGGAGCAAGATGACACAGGCACTCTGAGATCCAGGTGACACTCAGGGAACACTCAGGGATCCAGGTGACACCCAGGGAACAATCTGGGATGTAGGTGACACCCAGGGAATGCTCTGGGAGTGAGGTGACACCCTGGGAACAATCTGGGGTGTAGGCGACACTCAGGGATCCAGGTGACACTCAGTGAACACTCAGGGATCCAGGTGACACCCATGGAACAATCTGGGATCCAGGTGACACCCATGGAACACTCTGGGATGTAGGTGACACTCAGGGATCCAGGTTACACCCATGGAACAATCTGGGATCCAGGTGACACCCAGGGAACACTCTGGGATGTAGGTGACACTCAGGGATCCGGGTGACACACCCACCCTGGAAACACTGAGATCCAGGTGACACTCAGGGAACACTGAGATCCAGATGACAATCTGGGATCCAGGTGACACTCAATAAACACTCCGGGATCCAAGTGACACAGCCACCGTGGGAACACTCAGGGATCCAGGTGACACTCAGGGAACACTCTGGGATGAAGGTGACACAGCCATCCAGGGACCCCTCTGGGACTCGGGTGACACAACCACCCACAGCATCACCACCCACAGGTGACATCGGCCACATCCCTGCAGTGCCGGGGGGATCCAACCCCTTCCTGCCCCATCCTGAAATCCCTATCCCGAAATCCCCATCCTGGGAAAACTCCTGTGGGAACCTCCGACCCCAGAGTGTCCCTTCCAGCTTTGGGGACAAAAATCCATCCAGAAATCACCCAGACTGTCCCTTCCAGCTTTGGGGACACTTTGGGGACAAAATCCCCCTTCTAGCCCCATCCCAAGTGCCCCATCCCAGGAAAACTCTTTTGGGAATCTCCAACCCCTCTCTGACCGCAGAGCTCAACCCAACTCCAGGAAAACCCTCCCTATTCGATGTATCCCACCCCAAATAGATCCCATTCCCATTCCCACTGGAAAAAAATCCCATTTCCCTTTGGGCACCAGCCCCAAACTTTGTCCCAGAGCAGAAAATTCCCATTTCCCTTTGGGGACCAGCCCCAAACTTTATCCCAGAGCAGGAATAGAAAAAATAATCCCATTTCCCTTTGGGGACCAGCCCCAAACTTTGTCCCAGAGCAGAAAAATCCCATTTCCCTTTGGGAACCAACCCCAAACTTTATCCCAGAGCAGAAAAATCCCATTTCCCATTGGGGACCAACCCCAAACTTTGTCCCAGAGCAGAAAAATCCCATTTCCCTTTGGGGACCAACCCCAAACTTTGTCCCAGAGCAGAAAATTCCCATTTCCCTTTGGGGACCAGCCCCAAACTTTGTCCCAGAGCAGGAATAGAAAAAATTCCCATTTCCCTTTGAGGACCAGCCCCAAACTTTATCCCAGAGCAGAAAAATCCCATTTCCCTTTGGGGACCAGCCCCAAACTTTGTCCAGAGAAGGAATAGAAAAAAATCCCATTTCCCTTTAGGGACCAGCCCCAAACTTTATCCCAGAGCAGAAAAATCCCATTTTCCTTTGGGAACCAACCCCAAACTTTATCCCAGAGCAGAAAAATCCCATTTCCCTTTGAGGACCAGCCCCAAACTTTGTCCCAGAGCAGGAATAGAAAAAAATCCCATTTCCCTTTGAGGACCAACCCCAGTCCCAGAGCAGAAAAATCCCATTTCCCTTTGGGGACCAGCCCCAAACTTTATCCCAGAGCAGAAAAATCCCATTTCCCTTTGGGGACCAGCCCCAAACTTTATCCCAGAGCAGAAAAATCCCATTTCCCTTTGAGAACCAACCCCAAACTTTGTCCCAGAGCAGGAATAGAAAAAAATAATCCCATTTCCCTTTGGGGACTAACCCCAACTCTTGTCTCAGAGCAGAAAAATCCCATTTCCCTTTGGGGACCAGCCCCAAACCTTGTCCCAGGGCAGAAATAGAAAAAAATCCCATTTCTCTTTAGGGACCAGCCCCAAACTTTATCCCAGAGCAGAAAAATCCCATTTCCCTTTGGGGACCAGCCCCAAACTTTGTCCCAGAGCAGAAAAATCCCATTTCCCTTTGGGAACCAACCCCAAACTTTATCCCAGAGCAGAAAAATCCCATTTCCCTTTGGGAACCAACCCCAAACTTTGTCCCAGAGCAGAAAAATCCCATTTCCCTTTGGGAACCAACCCCAAACTTTGTCCCAGAGCAGAAAAATCCCATTTCCCTTTGGGAACCAACCCCAAACTTTGTCCCAGAGCAGAAAAATCCCATTTCCCTTTGGGGACCAGCCCCAAACTTTGTCCCAGGGAAGAAAAATCCCATTTCCCTTTGGGGACCAACCCCAAACTTTGTCCCAGAGCAGAAAAATCCCATTTCCCTTTGGGGACCAACCCCAAACTTTGTCCCAGAGCAGAAAAATCCCATTTCCCTTTGGGAACTAAACCCAAGCCTTGTCCCAGAGCAGGAATAGGAAAAAATCCCATTTCCCTTTGGGAACTAACCCCAAACTTTATCCCAGAGCAGAAAAATCCCATTTCCCTTTGGGGACCAGCCCCAAACTTTGTCCCAGAGCAGAAAAATCCCATTTCCCTTTGGGGACCAACCCCAACCCTTGTCCCAGAGCAGAAAAATCCCATTTCCCTTTGGGGACCAGCCCCAAACTTTGTCCCAGAGCAGAAAAATCCCATTTCCCTTTGGGGACCAACCCCAACCCTTGTCCCAGAGCAGAAAAATCCCATTTCCCTTTGAGGACTAACCCCAAACTTTGTCCCAGAGCAGAAAAATCCCATTTCCCTTTGGGGGCCAGCCCCAAACTTTATCCCAGAACAGAAAAATCCCATTTCCCTTTGGGGACCAACCCCAAACTTTATCCCAGAGCAGGAATAGAAAAAAATCCCATTTCCCTTTGGGGACCAGCCCCAAACTTTATCCCAGAGCAGAAAAATCCCATTTCCCTTTGGGGACCAGCCCCAAACTTTGTCCCAGAGCAGAAAAATCCCATTTCCCTTTGGGGACCAACCCCAAACTTTGTCCCAGAGCAGGAATAGAAAAAAATCCCATTTCCCTTTGAGGACCAACCCCAGTCCCAGAGCAGAAAAACCCCATTTCCCTTTGGGAACTAATCCCAAACTTTGTCCCAGAGCAGAAAAATCCCATTTCCCTTTGGGAACTAAACCCAAGCCTTGTCCCAGAGCAGGAATAGGAAAAAATCCCATTTCCCTTTGGGAACCAGCCCCAAACTTTGTCCCAGGGAAGAAAAATCCCATTTCCCTTTGGGGACCAACCCCAAACTTTATCCCAGAGCAGGAATAGAAAAAATTCCCATTTCCCTTTGGGAACCAGCCCCAACTCTTGTCCCAGAGCAGAAAAATCCCATTTCCCTTTGGGGACCAGCCCCAAACTTTGTCCCAGAGCAGAAAAATCCCATTTCCCTTTGGGAACCAACCCCAAAGTTTGTCCCAGAGCAGAAAAATCCCATTTCCCTTTGGGAACCAACCCCAAAGTTTGTCCCAGAGCAGAAAAATCCCATTTCCCTTTGGGGACCAGCCCCAAACTTTATCCCAGAGCAGGAACTGGGGCCCAGGGCTGGGCCTGGAGGGGATTTTGCTGTTCCCAAAGAGCTCCAGGAGCACTTTGGGGCCGGGCTCACCATGGATACCCAGGGCAGGCTGAGGTATGTGAGCTCTGGGGGGAGATGTTGGAAATTCTCTTGTTGGATGTCACCTCTCCCTCCCCTCCCTCCCCTCCCAGCCGAGTGAAAAATCAATTAGGAAGAATTAAAGGGGGTTTGGGGAGGTGGGCCATGGCCCTGCTGTCCCTGTTGTCCCTGTTGTCCCTGCTGTCCCTGTTGTCCCTCCCCAGGGGATGGGCAAGACCCCAAATCCTTCCCCAAAAACTCTGGGGTCACTCCCTGGCCTTGATTTCTCCATCCCTGAGTGAGGTTTTTGGTTGTATCGAATTTTGGTTTGCATCAAATCAAATTAAAAATTTGCAGCATCAAAGGCTGGGGGTGAAATTCCCGCCCCTGCAAATCTATATATAAATCTGAAAGTGAAAAAAAATTAAAATAAAATTCCCAAACTCTGATTAAAATCCCTTTTTTTTATTTTTTTTAATTTTTTATTCACCTGCCCATCTTTTCTTCCTGCATCTCCCCTTCCATATATATATAATATATATATAAATCAGAAAGTGAAAAAAAAATTAAAATAAAATTCCCAAACTCTGATTAAAATCCTTTATTTTATTTTATTTTTTTTTATTTTTTATTCACCTGCCCATCTTTCCTTCCTGCATCTCCCCTTCCATATATATATAATATATATATAAATCAGAAAGTGAAAAAAAAATTAAAATAAAATTTCCAAACTCTGATTAAAATCCCTTTTTAAATTTTTTTTTATTTTATTCACCTGCCCATCTTTCCTGCCCGCATCTCCCCTTCCATATATATATATATATGTATAAATCAGAAAATGAAGAAAAAAAATAAAATAAAATTCCCAAACTCTGATTAAAATCCCTTTTTTTTAATTATTTTTTTAAATTTTATTCACCTGCCCATCTTTCCTGCCCTGCATCTCCCCTTCCATATATATATAATATATATATAAATCAGAAAGTGAAAAAAAAATTAAAATAAAATTCCCAAACTCTGATTAAAATTCCTTATTTATTTATTTATATTTTTAAATTTTTTATTCACCTGCCCATCTTTCCTTCCCGCATCTCCCCTTCCATATATATATATATAAAAATCAGAAAGTGAAAAAAAAATTAAAATAAAATTCCCAAACTCTGATTAAAATCTTTTTTTTAAAATTTTTATTTTATTTTTTATTTTTTATTCACCTGCCCATCTTTCCTGCCTTGCATCTCCCCTTCCATATATATATATATATATATATATAAATCAAAAAGTGAAAAAAAATTAAAATAAAATTCCCAAACTCTGATTAAAATCCCTTTTTTTTTATTTTTTTTAAATTTTATTTTATTTTTTATTTTTAATTCACCTGCCCATCTTCCCTTCCTGCATCTCCCCTTCCATCCAAACTCATAATTAATCGCTCAAGGCAAAAAAAAAAAAAAAAAAAAAAAAAAAAAAAAAAAAAAGTAATGAATGTTAATTGGCCATCTGTACAAAGACTAATTAAAATCTACCATGCTGGGGATTAAAACATACCTATAGCAACTGCCTGAATTGAGAGGGGAAAAAAAAAAACAGAGGAGAGAAAAAAAACCCAAAAAAAAACCAGCTGAAAAGGCTTGTGCAAAACCCAATCTCGCTTAGGTGGGAGATGAGTTGCAGCTCTGCAGAGCTGAGATGTTTTATTATTAAATTAAAAAAAAAAAAGGGATAAAAAAAGAAAAAAAAAAGAATAAAAAAAAAAAAAAAGAAAAAAAAAGAAAAAAAAAAGAGAAAAAAAAAGAAAAAAAAGGAATAAAAAAAGAAAAAAAAAAAGAAAAAAAAAGGAAAAAAAAAGAATAAAAAAGAAAAAAAAAAGAAAAAAAAAAGAGGTTGAGGGTGGGGAAAAAAAACCTTGTGAGCTGGGAGAGGTTTAATGGGAATAAAAGGAGGATTTTCAAAGGAAAAGGGACCCCCCAACATTTTGTGTTGGAGGATAAAAAGTGCCTCGTTCCCCTCCCGGCCCCAGGAAATGTTCCCTGGCCTTTGCAGGGTTTGTTTGGTTTGGTGGTTTTTATTTGGGGTTTGTGGGTGTGAATTAACCGGGCTCGGGGTGGGGAGGGGGGATGGGTTTGGGGGTTTGGGGGTTTGGGGGGTGAGGGTGGAGCTGAGCCCTCGCTCTGCCTGTTCCCTCCTTTGGCCTGAATCCACCACATTTTATTTTGTTTTATTTTATATTATTTTATTTTACTTTATTTTATTTTATTTTATTTTATTTTACTTTATTTTATTTTATATTATTTTATTATTTTATTTTATTTTATTTTATTATTTTTTATTTTTTATTTTATTATTTTATTATTATTTCTATTTTTATTTTTTTATTTTATTTTTTATCATTATTATTTTATTTTATTATTTTATTTTATTATTTTATTATTTTATTATTTTATTATTTTATTTTATTTTGCTTTATTATTTTGTTTTATTTTATTATTTTACTATTTTATTTTATTTTGTTTTATTTTATTTTTATTTTATTTTAATATTAATTTTTTAAATTTTTTTATTTATTTTGATTTTTTTTTTCTTTGTTGGGAGCTTTGGAACTTGGGGGGAACATCCCCAAACGAAGAAACGACGCTGAGGATTCCCAGAACTGCTGTTTCCTCCTGAGGACCCGTCTGGTCCCTCCTGTCCCTGGTGTGTCCCCTCCTGTCCCTGGTGTCCCCTCCTGTCCCAGGTGTGTCCCCTCCTGTCCCTGGTGTGTCTCCTCCTGTCCCAGGTGTGTCCCCTCCTGTCCCCTCCTGTCCCTGGTGTGTCCCCTCCTGTCCCTGGTGTGTCCCCTCCTATCCCTTGTGTGTCCCCTCCTGTCCCCTCCTATCCCTTGTGTGTCCCCTCCTGTCCCCTCCTGTCCCAGGTGTGTCCCCTCCTGTCCCTGGTGTCCCCTCCTGTCCCTGGTGTGTCCCCTCCTGTCCCTGGTGTGTCTCCTCCTGTCCCTGGTGTGTCCCCTTCTGTCCCTGGTGTGTCTCCTCCTGTCCCTGGTGTGTCCCCTCCTGTCCCTGGTGTGTCCCCTTCTGTCCCTGGTGTGTCTCCTCCTGTCCCTGGTGTGTCTCCTCCTGTCCCCTCCTGTCCCAGGTGTCCCCTCCTGTCCCTGGTGTGTCTCCTCCTGTCCCTGGTGTGTCCCCTCCTGTCCCCGGTGTGTCCCCTCCTGTCCCCTCCTGTCCCTGGTGTGTCCCCTCCTGTCCCTGGTGTCCCCTCCTGTCCCCTCCTGTCCCAGGTGTGTCCCCTCCTGTCCCTGCTGTCCCCTCCTGTCCCAGGTGTGTCCCCTCCTGTCCCTGCTGTCCCCTCCTGGCCCAGGTGACACCGCTGGAGGTGACAGGAGCAGCCCAAAGCTGGAGAGAAGATGCTGAGGGGTGACAAAGGGGCTCAACCATCACTCCACACAGATCCCCCCATGCTCAGGGCAGGTCTGGGATGTGCAAAACCCCATTTTTTAATATATTAATATATAATTAATATATAATTTTAATATATAGTTAAAAAAACAAAAAACAAACAAACAAAAAAACCCCAAAACCAAAAAAACCACCACCACTACCAACAAAAAAAACCCAAACCAAACTCAAAACCAAAACCAAACCAAAAACAAAAAAAACCCAAAAAAACCCCAAAAAACAGAAACAAACTAACTAACTAAATAAATAAATTGTAAAAAAATCTAAAAAAAAAACCACCAAAAAAAAAAACCAACCCCAAAAAAACCCCACAAAACCAAAAAAAACACCACCACCACCAAAAACACCAACAAAAAAAACAAACCAAACCAAAACCAAAACAAAACAAAACAAAACAAAAAAAAAAAAAAAAAAAAAAAAAAAAAAAAAAAAAACATAAATAAATAAATAAATAAATAAATAATTTTTTTAAAAAATGAAAAAAAAACCCAAAAAAAACCCAAATAAAACCCCCCAAAAAACCCCAAAATCAGAAGGAGTGTTCTGGCCACAGCTGGAGCTGGAAATCACCAAGCACATCCCCAAGCATCCCCAAAAACCCCAAATCCCATCCCAGGAGTGCCGACAATCCCACCCCATCCCTCCCAGGAGCGTTTTTTTATTATTATTATTATTTTCCAAACTGTGATCTGTGGAAGAGGCTGATCTCCCCCCGGGGAGCTGCGGGGGTTTCACAGCAGAGCTCGGGGCTGTGCTCTTGTTTTCTCAGCCGGGGCTGTGTTTACTCCCAACACCAGTGACCCCATTAGGGCGGCTCTGACAGCTCGGCTGACGAGTGCGCTCGCGGCAGGAATGTCAATGCGCCTCCAAAGAGCGGCAAATCCGCCAAAAAAACTGTGATTTGGGATCCCAGGAATGTCAATGCGCCTCCAAAGAGACTCAAATCCGACAAAAACCTGTGATTTGGGATCCCAGGAATGTCAATGCGCCTCCAAAGAGCGGCAAATCCGCCAAAAAACCGCGCTTTGGGATCCCAGGAATGTCAATGCGCCTCCAAAGAGACGCAGATCCGCCAAAAAAACGTGCATTGGGATCCCAGGAATGTCAATGCGCCTCCAAGGCGGCCCCAAAGAGCGGCAAATCTGCCAAAAAACTGAGCTTTGGGATCCCAGAGTAATCCCAGCCCATGTGGGATCCCAGGGCAATCCTATCCCATGTGGGATCCCAGGAATGTCAGTGCGCCTCCAAAGAGACTCAAATCCAAAAAAAACCTGATCTTTGGGATCCCAGGAATGTCAATGCACCTCCAAAGAGACTCAAATCCGAAAAAAAACCCGCGCTTTGGGATCCCAGGAATGTCAATGCGCCTCCAAAGAGACTCAAATCCGAAAAAAACCTGTGATTTGGGATCCCAGGAATGTCAATGCGCCTCCAAAGAGACTCAAATCCGAAAAAAACCTGTGATTTGGGATCCCAGGAATGTCAATGCGCCTCCAAAGAGACTCAAATCCGAAAAAAACCTGAGCTTTGGGATCCCAGGAATGTCAATGCGCCTCCAAAGAGACTCAGATCCGCCAAAAAACCTGTGATTTGGGATCCCAGGAATGTCAATGCGCCTCCAAAGAGACTCAGATCCGCCAAAAAACCTGTGATTTGGGATCCCAGGAATGTCAGTGCGCCTCCAAAGAGACTCAGATCCGAAAAAAACCTGTGATTTGGGATCCCAGGAATGTCAGTGCGCCTCCAAAGAGACTCAGATCCGCCAAAAAACCTGAGCTTTGGGATCCCAGGAATGTCAATGCGCCTCCAAAGAGACGCAGATCCGAAAAAAACCGCGCTTTGGGATCCCAGGAATGTCAATGCGCCTCCAAGGCAGCCCCAAAGAGATGTAAATCTGCCAAAAAAACGCGCGTTGGGATCCCAGAGTAATCCCAGCCCGTGTGGGATCCCAGGACAATCCCAGCCCATGGGGGATCCCAGGGCAATCCTATCCCATGTGGGATCCCAGGAATGTCAATGCGCCTCCACGGCGGCCCCAGAGAGATACAGATCCGCCAAAAAAATTGTGTTTTGGGATCCCAGGGCAATCCCAGCCCATGGGGGATCCCAGAGTAATCCCAGCCCATGGAGGATCCCAGGGCAATCCAAGCCCATGGAGGATCCCTAGTCCCAGTTTGGATCCAGCCCTAGTCCCAGTTTGGATCCAGTCCATCCCAGTTTGGATCCAGCCCCAGTCCCAATTTGGATCCAGCCCCAGTCCCAGTTTGGATCCAGCCCATCCCAGTTTGGATCCAGCCCCAGTCCCAGCTTGGATCTATAGTCCCAGTTTGGATCCAGCCCCAGTCCCAGTTTGGATCCAGCCCCAGTCCCAGTTTGGATCTATAGTCCCAGTTTGGATCCAGCCCATCCCAGTTTGGATCCAGCCCCAGTCCCAGTTTGGATCCAGCCCCAGTCCCAGTTTGGATCCAGCCCCAGTCCCAGTTTGGATCCAGCCCCAGTCCCAGTTTGGATCCAGCCCCAGTCCCAGTTTGGACCCAGCCACAGTCCCAGCTCAGCTGCTCTCCCTGTACCAGCCTGATCTGGTTTAATTAATCACAGATCATTCCTGCACTGCCTCCCCATTAACCTGGGCAGCAAACTAACTAATTACTCATTAAGGCACGGAAAGTCTGTGGGGCAGGAGCCGGGAGCAGAGCCCTGGGCTGGGTTAATCTGTGAGCTCCTCCCTGGCCCTCGTTACTCATTAACGGGGTCCTGACTCATCAAAGCCTTTGGGGTGAGGGAACCTCAAGGATCATCTTGTTCCATGGGCAGGGACAATTCCCACCATCCCAGGGGGATCCAAATCCATCCAGCCTGGCCTGGGACATTCCCAGGGATCAGCAAATGTGGGAATTCCAGCCCAGCCCTTCCCCACCCTCCCAGCCAAGAATTCCTTCATAAAACCTCTTCTAATCCTATTTTTCCCTCACTTTGAAGCCATTCCCTGTGTCCTGTCCCTCCATGCCCTTCTATACACACATACACATATAAATATATTTATATAAAAAATACTGACAGATTTCCACCAAATCACCCCAAACTCGACACTCCAAAGGGGAATTATCCCAAATTCCTCCCCAAAGCTGCTGCTCCATCTCCTACACCTCAGTCTCAGTCCCAGATTTACCCCAGCACCAGATTTTTGGGTTTTTACAACACAAAGTGGCCACCAGTTAATTTTTTTTTTTTTTTTAGTAAAATGAACATTTCTTAAAAATTAACAAAAATCATGGAATGGTTTGAGTGGAAAAGGGACCTTAAATCCCATCCTATCCATGGACAGGGACAATCCCACTGTCCCAGGTGGATCCAGCCTGGCCTTGGACATTCCCAGGGATCAGCCCCAGTGTGAAAAACAGAATTTATTTTTTTGGTTAATTTTAAGAAATAGGTTTAATAAGAAAAAAAATTAAACAATTAAGAAATAGATGAAACAATAGGAAATACGGTCAGCATTCAACCAAATCCACAACTTGCTGTTTCAGAAGTTTTCTTTAAATCCTCTTTCCTTGGCCCCAGTCCCTCTCCAGCTCTCCTGGAGTTTTCCCCTTCAGGGACTCGGAGCATTCCCTGCACTTTTCCCTTCTCCAGGGGAACATTCCCAGCTCTCCCAGCCTGGCTCCAGAGCAGCTCCAGGATTTGCTCCAGCAGCTCCAGCTCCTCCTGGAGTTTGGATCTGGGAGCTGGGGAATCACTTTGGGGGCAGAATCCCCCAGGCTGGAGCTGCTTCTGAGGCCACCAAAACCAGGGGACAGCGAGGAGGGGACTAAAAATGTGTCACTGAGAGTGAGGAGGGACAGGAGGGACAGGAGGGACAGGAGGGACAGGAGGGACGTGCAGGGCTCAGTCCCCATGAGCAGACTCTGGGATGACCCTGCCAGCTCAGCAGAAAACAGATTTATTGCTCCAACACTCTCAGACTCATCCCTTTCACTGCTCCAAAACATCCCAAAAAAAACCTCCTCCTAACTTGGGAGTGAGCAGGATGTGTCCCCATGGGGAAAGGGCAGCTTTGGGGTCCCCTCCAGCCTTTTTTTTTCCCTTTTTCTGGGGACAGCAGCTCCTTTCCCTTTGTCCCTGGAGGCAAAGGCAGCTCGTGGTTGGCAGTGCAGAGCTCAGGGGACTCTGTGTCCCCAGGGAACAGCCCAGCTCAGCATTTCTGAGCATGAGGACACCGAGGTCACCTTTCCCTCTGTGATGGAAAACCTTTGAGGAGGAGGGAAAAATAATTCCCTGCCCAGCCAGGACCAGCTCAGGGGGATTTGGGAGGTCGTGGGGTGAGCTGAGTTTAATTTGGGGGGGGATTTAGGGGTTCAGCATCACTGCTGGCACTGCTCACACCCCAAGAAATAAAACCCAGGCCAGGATTTAGGTTAGTTAAACCTGGTTTAGTTAAACCCAGCCCAGGCTTTGGGTAAGTTAAACTTAGTTAAACTTACTTAGTTAAACCTTAATTAAACCCAGCCCAGGAGTTGGGTCTGAGTTAGTTAAACCCAGCCCAGGCTTTGGGTAAGTTAAACTTAGTTAACCTTACTTAGTTAAACCTTAGTTAAACCCAGCCCAGGATTTGGGTCTGGTTTAGTTAAACCCAGCCCAGGATTTGGGTCTGGTTTAGTTAAACCCAGCCCAGGATTTGGGTCTGAGTTAGTTAAACCCAGCCCAGGCTTTGGATCTGGCTCAGTTAAACCCAGCCCAGGCTTTGGGTAAGTTAAACTTAGTTAAATTTAGTTAAACCTTAATTTAACCCAGCCCAGGCTTTGGGTCTGAGTTAGTTAAACCCAGCCCAGGATTTGGGTAAGTTAAACTGAGTTAAACCCAGGCCAGGATTTGGGTCTGAGTTAGTTAAACCCAACCCAGGATTTGGGTCTGGTTTAGTTAAACCCAGCCCAGGGTTTGGGTCTGGTTTAGTTAAACCCAGCCCAGGATTTGGGTCTGGTTTAGTTAAACCCAGCCCAGGGTTTGGGTCTGGTTTAGTTAAACCCAGCCCAGGCTTTGGGTAAGTTAAACTTAGTTAAACTTACTTAGTTAAACCTTAGTTAAACCCAGGCCAGGCTTTGGGTCTGAGTTAGTTAAACCCAGCCCAGCTTTGGGTCTGAGTTAGTTAAACCCAGCCCAGGATTTGGGTAAGTTAAACTGAGTTAAACCCAGGCCAGGATTTGGGTCTGAGTTAGTTAAACCCAGGCCAGGATTTGGGCCTGAGTTAGTTAAACCCAGCCCAGGTTTGGGTAAGTTAAACTTAGTTAACCTTACTTAGTTAAACCTTAGTTAAACCCAGCCCAGGCCGGGCACAAAGGGCACAGTGTGGGGGCTCAGGGATTGTGTCACCCCAAAATCATCAAACAGATCCTTCTCCTTGTAAAATATTCCTAAAAATGATGGGAATTGTGTATAATTGATTGAGGGGAGGGGGAAATAAAGGTTGAGAAAGGGAACAAAAACCACACCTGGAAATGAAGGTTGGGCTTTGTCTTTACTGGATCAGGGACAGAAGAAACTGCACCTGCATCATCATCATGGTGTGATTGTTAATTGTGATGATTGTTTGGTAATTTAATATGATTATTGTTTAGGAATCATCATGGTGTGATTGTTAATTGTGATGATTGTTTGGTAATTTAATATTATTATTGTTTAGGAATCATCATGGTGTGATTGGTAATTGTGAGGATTGTTTGGTAATTTAATATTATTATTGTTTAAGAATCATCATGATGGGATTGTTAATTGTGATGGTTGTTTGGGGATGGGATGTGATTATTGTCTCTAAAAAGATTCATGAGAAATGATGTTTTGGGGGGTTTGATGGAAATGACAAGGATTCCTGCTTGGATCAGATTAATGTGTACAATAGAATAATATGGGTTTATTAATTAATGTGTGTAGTGGGAAATTTTGTGTGAATTTGTGGGAAAATTTGGGGGAAATTTGTGTGAATTTGTGGGAAATCTGTGGGGAATCTGTGAGAAATTTGTGGGGAAGTTTGTGGGAAGTTTGTGGGGAATTTCTGTGAATTTGTGGGAAATTTGTAGGAAATTCATGGAAGTTTGTGGGAGTTTATGGGAAATCCGTGGGAAATTTGTGGGAAATTTTTGTGGGAAGTTTGTGGGAAATTTGTAGGAATTTTGTTGGAAATATGTGGAAGTTTGTGGGAAGTTTGTGGGAATTCGTGGAAAATTTGGGGGAAATTTTTGTGGGAAATTCGTGGAAATTTGTGAGGAATTTGTGGGAAGTTTGTGGAAAATTTGGGGGAATTTGTGTGAATTTGTGGGGAAATCTGTGGGAAGTTTGTGGGAAGTTTGGGGGAAGTTTGGGGAAGTTTGGGGAAAGTTTGTGGGAATTTGTGGGAAATTTATGGGAAATTTTTGCGGGAAATTCCTGGAAGTTTGTGTTAATTTGGGGGAGTTTGTGGAACTTTGCAGGGAATTTGTGGAAATTTGTGGAATTTGTGGGAATTTGTGGGAATTTGTAGAAATTGGTGGGAAATTTGTAGGAAATTCATGGAAATTCGTGGAAGTTTGTGGAAGTTTATGGGAAATCTGTGGGAAATTCTTGTGGGAAATTCATGGAAATTTGTAAGAAATTTGTGAGAAGTTTGTGGGAAGTTTGTGGGAATTTGTGGAAAATTTTGGGGAATTTGTGGGAAATTCATGGGAAGTTTGTGGGAAATCTGTGGGAAATTTTTGTGGGAAATTTGTGGAAATTTGTGAGGAATTTGTGGGGAATTTGTGGGAATCTGTGGAAAATTTGCAGGAATTTGTGGGGAATTTGTGGAATTTTGTGGGAAGTTTGTGGGAATTTGTGGAAATTTGTAGGAAATCTGTGGAAAGTTTGTGGGAAATTTGTGGGAAATTTATGGGAAATTTTTGTGGGAAATTCATGGAAGTTTGTGGTAATTTGAGGGAGTTTGTGGGAAATTTGTGGAATTTTGTGGGTATTTGTGGGGAATTCCTGGAAGTTTGTGGTAATTTGAGGGAGTTTGTGGAAAGTTTGTGGGGAATTTGTGGAATTTTGTGGGGGTTTTGTGGGTATTTGTAGGAAATTCATGGAAATTCGTGGAAGTTTGTGGAAGTTTATGGGAAATCTGTGGGAAATTTGTGGGAAATTTTTGTGGGAAGGTCGTGGGAAGTTTGTGGGAAATTTGTAGGAATTTTGTTGGAAATATGTGGAAGTTTGTGGGAAGTTTGTGGGAATTCGTGGAAAATCTGGGGGAAAATTTTGTGGGAAATTCGTGGAAATTTGTGAGGAATTTGTGGGAAGTTTGTGGAAAATTTGGGGGAATTTGTGTGAATTTGTGGGGAAATCTGTGGGAAGCTTGTGGGAAGTTTGGGGAAAGTTTGGGGAAGTTTGGGGAAAGTTTGTGGGAATTTGTGGAACTTTGTGGATATTTGTGGGAAATTTGTAGGAAATTCATGGAAATTCGTGGAAGTTTGTGGAAGTTTATGGGAAATCTGTGGGAAATTTGTGGGAAATTTTTGTGGGAAGGTTGTGGGAAGTTTCTGGAAAATTTGGGGGAATTTGTGTGAAATTTAGGGGAATTTGTGGGAAGTTTGTGGAAGTTTGTGGGAAGTTTGGGGAAGTTTGTGGGAATTTTTGGGAAATTTTGGGGAAATTTTGGGGAAATTTGTGGGAAATTTGTGGGAAATACATGGGAAGTTTGTGGGAATTTGTGGAAAGTTTGGGGAAGTTTGTGGGAAATTTGTGGGAAGTTTGTGGGGAATTTCTGTGAATTTGTAGAAATTTGTGGGAAATTTGTAGGAAATTCGTGGAAATTTGTGGAAGTTTATGGGAAATCCGTGGGAAATTTGTAGGAATTTGTGGGAAATTTGCAGGAATTTGTGGGAAGGTTGTGAGAAGTTTATGGGAAGTTTGTGGGAATTTGTGGAAAATTTTGGGGAATTTGTGTGAAAGTTGGGGGAATTTGTGGGCAGTTTGTGGAGATTTCTGGAAGTTTTTGGGAATTTGTGGGAAGTTTTGGGGAATTTCTGTGAATTTGTGGGAAATTTGTAGGGAATTCATGGAAATTCGTGGAAGTTTGTGGGAGTTTATGGGAAATCTGTGGGAAATCTGTAGGAAATTTGCAGGAAATTTGTGGGAAATTTTTGTGGGAATTTGTGGGAAGTTTGTGAGAATTTCTGGGAAATATGTGAGGAATTTGTGGGAAGTTTGTGGGAAGTTTGTGAGAATTTCTGGGAAATATGTGAGGAATTTGTGGGAAGTTTGTGGGAAGTTTGTGGGAAGTTTGTGGGAAGTTTGTGGAAAATCCGTGGGAAATCCGTGGGAAATTTGTGGGAAATTTGTGGGAAATTTGTGGGAAATTTGTGGGAATTTGGGGGAAATTTTTGGGGGAAATTTTTGTGGGAAATTCATGGAAGGTTGTGGGAATTTGTGGAAAATTTGGGGGAAATTTGGGGGAAATTGTGTGAACTGGGAACTCCCTCCTCTGCAACCAGGACATCCCTGGGCACCTCCAAACTCCTTCATTTTTAACCCAATTTTCTATTTCCCCTACAGGCAAAACCCCCTTCGTCACTACACAGTTAATTAAATCAAATTAATTAAAATTAAAACTTGAATTTAAACCCTTAAATCCCCTCCTGAAATCCCAGAGTTTTCCCAGAGGGATTTCCTGGTCTTGGGGCGCCCTCGGGCGGTCACTGAAAACCTCTGCAGAGGGAAATAAAAATATTCCTGGAATTTTATTGGACTTTGCATCACAAAAGGGGCACGGCTGGGATCCCCGGGAAGGGAATGGAAGGATGGAAAGAATGGAAATAATGGAAATAATGGAAATAAATGGAAATAAATTGAAATAATGGAAATAAATTGAAATAATATAAATAAATGGAAATAAATTGAAATAATGGAAATAATGGAAATAATGGAAATAAATGGAAATAATGAAAATAAATGGAAATAAATTGAAATGATGGAAGGAATGGAAATAAATTGAAATAATGGAAATAAATGGAAATAATGGAAATAATGGAAATAAATTGAAATAATGGAAATAATGGAAATAATAGAAATAATTGGAAATAATGGAAATAATGGAAATAATAGAAATAATTGGAAATAATGGAAATAATGGAAATAAATGGAAATAATGGAAATAAATTGAAATAAATGGAAATAATGGAAATAATGGAAATTAATGGAAATAATGGAAATAATGGAAATAAATTGAAATAATGGAAATAATGGAAATAATGGAAATAAATGGAAATAATGAAAATAAATGGAAATAAATTGAAATGATGGAAAGAATGGAAATAAATTGAAATAATGGAAATAAATGGAAATAATGGAAATAATGGAAATAAATTGAAATAATGGAAATAATGGAAATAAATTGAAATAATTGGAAATAATGGAAATAATGGAAATAAATTGAAATAAATGTAAATAATGGAAATAAATGGAAATAATGGAAATAATGGAAATAATGGAAATAAATTGAAATAAATGGAAATAATGGAAATAATGGAAATAATGGAAATAAATTGAAATAAATGGAAATAATGGAAATAATGGAAATAAATTCAAATAATGGAAATAAATGTAAATAATTGGAAATAAATTCAAATAATGGAAAGAAATGGAAATAATGGAAAGAAATGGAAATAATGGAAATAATGGAAATAATGGAAATAATTGGAAATGATGGAAATAATAGAAATAATATAAATAAATGGAAATAAATTGAAATAAATGGAAATAATGGAAATAAATTGAAATAATGGAAATAAATGGAAATAATGGAAATAAATGTAAATAATGGAAATAAATTGAAATAAATGTAAATAATGGAAATAAATTGAAATAAATGGAAATAATGGAAATAAATTGAAATAATGGAAATAAATGGAAATAATGGAAATAAATGGAAATAATGGGAATAATGGAAATAATTGGAAATGATGGAAATAATGGAAATAATATAAATAAATGGAAATAAATTGAAATAATGGAAATAATGGAAATAAATGTAAATAATGGAAATAAATTGAAATAAATGGAAATAAATGGAAATAAACCTAGAGAATCCTGGTACTGGAGTCATGCTGGCACCCAGGGGATTTTGGCACCCAAAGGTGCTGGTGAATGGAGGATTTTGGTACTCAGGGTGATGTTTGTACCCAGGGGATTTTGGCACCCAGGGGATTTTGGCACCCAAAGGTGCTGGTACATGTGGAATTTTGGCACCCAGGGGAGTTTGGCACCCAGGGGATGCTGGTACCTGGAGTGATGTTGGTATCATGGAAATTTTGGTATCCAGGGGATTTTGGTACCCAGGGGATTTTTGGCACCTAAAAACGCTGCTACATGTGGAATTTTGGGGATTTTGGTGCCCGGGGGATCTTGGTCCCCAGGGGATTTTGGTACTCAGGGGATTTTGGTACCTGATGAATGCTGGTGCCCAGGGGATTTTGGCACCCAGGGGATTTTGGTGCCTGGGTGATTTTGATACTCAGGGAATGCTGGTATCAAACCTGGGGGATTTTGGTGCCCAAAGATGCTGGTACATGTGGAATTTTGGCACCCAGGGGGTTTTGGCACCTGGGGGATTTTGATACCCAGGGGATTTTGGTGCCATGGGGATTTTGGTACAGGAGGGATGTTGGTACCCAGGGAATTTTGGTACCCAGGGGATTTTAGTGCATGAGGGATTTTGGTTCCCAGGGGATGCTGGTACATGAGGGATAATGGTACTTGACAAATTCTGGTGCCCAGGGGGATTTTGGTACCCAGGGGATTTTAGTGCATGAGGGATTTTGATCCCTGGGGGATTTTGGTACTCAGGGGTTGCTGGTACATGAGGGATATTGGTACCTGATGAATTCTGGTGCCCAGGGGATTTTGGTCCCCAGGGGATTTTGGCACCCAGGAGATTTTGGTACCTGATGAATTCTGGTACCCAGGGGATTTTGGTACCCAGGGAGTTTTGGTATCCAGGGGATGTTTATCTAAACCCTGGGGGTTTTGGTACCCAGGGGGATTTTGGTACCCAGGGGATTTTGGTACCCAGGGAGTTTTGGTACCCAGGGAGTTTTGGTATCCAGGGGATGTTTATCTAAACCCTGGGGATTTTGGTACCTGATGAATTCTGGTACCCAGGGGATTTTGGTACCCAGGGAGTTTTGATATCCAGGGGATGTTTATCTAAACCCTGGGGGTTTTGGTACCCAGGGGGATTTTGGTACCCAGGGGATTTTGGTCCCCAGGGTGAGGCAGGTCCCTGGAGGATGCTGGTTCCCTGGGGAAAGTGATACCCAGGGGATGTTGACACCTGGGAGTATTTTCCGCAGAAATCCACATCCCCAAAAAAATATTCCTGCCCAATAAGAGATGGGAAAAAAACCCCACATGGATGCAGAGAGGATATTTTAACATCAACCAGTCCAGAGAAACTTCCCTGGCTTCATAAACCCCACAGGGATCAAATCCCAGAACAACATTCCCATTGCCAGGGCTGGGAGCAGCAGAGGAGGAGATTTATTGCTAAAGAAAGTTTCCCAGGCAGGCAGGAAAGCTGAAACCAGGCTGGGAAAGGAGGGATTTAGGAGCTTGACAGGATTAAATGAACACAAAATTAATTAAAGGCCTCAGAGAGGGGAGGACACGACTCCAGGGGGGAATTTTGGTGCCAGTGCTTAACCCAGGATCCCCCTCCCATCCCACCAGGAATTCACAAACTTTGTGATTTTAATGAATTTAGAACTTTTAATGATTGAAAAGCCAGGGGGGACAAACTCTGAGCTGCAGGGTTGGGGTGGAGGGGGCACAGAAAGGCACTGGGCATTTCCAAGGGCTCCAAAACAACTCTCCTGCATCAGCTTTGCAGAAGAAAATATTCTCTGTGTGTCTGTGCCTGCTGGAATCTGATGGGAAAACGACCAAAAAAACCTCATAAATAATTAAAAGGAAGGGGCTGAAGCTCCAAAAAAAGCTTGGACCCAAAATCTGAACTCAGGGCTGTGTCTTTGCTCTGAGCAGGTTCCTGTGAGCTGCTGACCCCAGCCAGGCTCCCAAAATTCCCAATTCCTCCTGGTCCAGCTCCCTCTCCTGGTGATTACAGATCTCTGGGGAAAAAGAGCACAGGGAGAGGCTTTGGTGAGTTTTAACAGAGAATTCTGAGACAACCCCAGGCCTGCAGGAGGAGTGGGAGATTCTGGTGAGCAGGGGACAGAGTGAGGGGGCTCTGGGGGGACATCAATGCCCCAGGAATGGGAATGGCTCCTTGGGGACCTGTCCTGTGGGACAAAGGGGACACACAGGGGACACACAACTCCATGGGGACATCAACACCCCAGGAATGGCTCCTGGGGGACAAAGGGGACACACAGCTCCAGTCAGGGCTCTGGGGGGACATCAACACCCCAGGAATGGCTCCTGGGGGACAAAGGGGACACACACAAGGTCCTAGTTGGGGTTTTATGGGGACATCACCACCCCAGGAACAGGACAGCTCCTTGGGGACAAAAGGGACACAGACAGCTCCAGTCAGGGCTCCAGGGGGACATCCCCACCCCAGGAACAGCCCCTTGGGGACCTGTCCTGTGGCACAAAGGGGACACACAGAGCTCTAGCTGGGCTTTTGGGGGGACATCCCCACCCCAGGAACAGCCCCTTGGGGACCTGCTCCTGTGGGACAAAGGGGACACACACAGGGACAGCTCTGACCCTGCTGTTGGCTCCTTTGGGGCTGGCACAGACCTCGTGTCCCCTCCTGTGTGGGGCAGTTTGAACCTTCCAGGGCCATCCCATTGGGAAAAGCCACCTCTGCTCCCAAATCCCCCAGGAGCTGAGGGATTCCAGCTCCTCCCAGAGAGGGCCCACCAGCAGGAGCTGCTCCTCAACCCCCAAAAAAGGACACCAGGGGTGTTTATAAGGCACACAGAGGTGTCTTAAAATCTCCCCAAATGCCAGGATTTGAACCAGATCCTGCTGGAGGCACCAGGAAAGAGCTGGAAGGCAAAGGTGGAGGGATTCAGATGTCATAGAAATCCACATGGGCTCCAGAGGGGAAGGAATCCTCCTGCAGGAGCCTGAGCAGCTTCTGGGCTGACACAGAGCACTCGATGAGCTGCCCCTTCTCCTGCATCCTCTGGAATTGCTGCCTCAGCACAGGGTCTGCAGTGCTGGTCCGAGCCAGGAGCTGCATGTCTGTGTCCAGAGGGCCTGGGGGAAAGGAAAAAGAAAAAAAAAGAAAAAGAAAAATCAGGAAAAAAAAATAAAAAAAATTCAAAGCAGAAAGGAAAATTCAGAGCTCATTTTCCTCTCTGAGGTTCATGGTCAGGGGATGAGTGCCCAAAAATTCACTGGTTTTGGGAAATATTCCCTGCAAGGAGATTTCCCATCCAGGAATGGATCCAGAGAGGTTGTTCCAGGTCAAACCCTCTCTTTGCTCCCTTGAGCATCCCCACAGAAACCTCCAAAGAGCTTTTGGAGAACGGGGGGAATGTCCTTTGTAAACACTCACGGGTTTATAGAGAATGTAAATGTAACGGGGAAACCAGGCTGGGAGAGCTGGGAATGTTCCCCTGGAGAAGGGAAAAGTGCAGGGAATGCTCCGAGTCCCTGAAGGGGAAAACTCCAGGAGAGCTGGAGAGGGACTGGGGCCAAGGGCTGCAGGGACAGGACACAGGGAATGGATCCCACTGGGAAAGGGGACATTGGGCTGGGATCTTGGGCAGGAATTGCTGGGAATGGAATTCCCACATTTGCTGGGGCTGCCCCTGGATCCCTGGGAATGTCCCAGGCCAGGTTGGATCCACCTGGGACAGTGGGATTGTCCCTGCCCATGGATGGGGTGGGATTTAAGGTCACATCCAATCCAACCCATTCCAGGATTCTGGAGCCCCTCAGCTCTGGGAGAGCTGGGAATGTTCCCCTGGAGAAGGGAAAAGTGCAGGGAATGCTCCGAGTCCCTGAAGGGGAAAACTCCAGGAGAGCTGGAGAGGGACTGGGGCCAAGGGCTGCAGGGACAGGACACAGGGAATGCCCAGAGGGCAGGATGAGATGGGATCTTGGGAAACTCTGAGGTTATTTTATACAGAAAACCAGATCATCCCAAAATAACATTCCTACCCAAGAAAGGATAGATTTTAAAATCCTTCCCCCCCCATCCCAGTCTAGAATTCCCCAATCTCCCTGTCTGAGCCCAGCTCCCCCACCCAGCCCAGGTCACTGAGCTCCCACTGCCCCTGCCCAGAGCTGGGGGCACAGGGGCAGGGCTGGACCCCCAAACCCCCATCCCCAGGGGCAGGAGGGGCTCAGGGATGTGATTTAACCCCCATCCCCAGGGGCAGGAGGAGCTCAGGGATGTGATTTAACCCCATCCCCAGGGCCAGGAGAGGCTCAGGGATGTGATTTAACCCCATCCCCAGGCCAGGAGGGGCTCAGGGATGTGATTTAACCCCATCCCCAGGGCCAGGAGGAGCTGGGGGCTCAGGGATGTGATTTAACCCCATCCCCAGGGCCAGGAGGGGCTCAGGGATGTGATTTAACCCCATCCCCAGGGCCAGGAGGGGCTCAGGGATGTGATTTAACCCCATCCCCAGGGCCAGGAGGGGCTCAGGGATGTGATTTAACCCCATCCCCAGGGCCAGGAGGGGCTCAGGGATGTGATTTAACCCCATCCCCAGGGCCAAGAGGGGCTCAGGGATGTGATTTAACCCCATCCCCAGGGCAGGAGGGGCTCAGGGATGTGATTTAACCCCATCCCCAGGCCAGGAGGAGCTGGAGGAGCAGAGTCTGCCCAGGGATGTGATTTAACCCCATCCCCAGGGCAGGAGGAGCTGGAGGAGCAGAGTCTGCCCAGGGATGTGATTTAACCCCATCCCCAGGGCAGGAGGAGCTCAGGGATGTGATTTAACCCCATCCCCAGGGCAGGAGGGGCTGGAGGAGCAGCAGGCAGTCTCTCTCCTCACCAGGGGCATAGCTGAGCACTCGAATCTCAGGCTCCTCCTTGGCCAGCACCCTGAACATCATGTCCCTGGCAGCTTTCCCCGAGCAGTACAGAGCCCAGCTGGGGAAAGGCTCCAGGGCACACAGGGAGGAGATGTTCACCACGGTCCTGCTGCAGCCAGGCCGGGCCCCAAAGGCTCTCAGGGCACTGGAGGTCAGGCACAGAGCGGAGCTGATGTTGAAGGAGAAGTAGGTGTTGATCTCCTCCAGGTCGGTGAGGTCCAGGAAGGATTTGGAGATGTCTCCCAAAGAGCCTGGGGATGGAAAATGGGATGGGATGGCTTGGGTTGGGTGGGGGCTTCAAGTGAAGCATTGATTTAGAAGAATTAAAGATTTTAGTTAAAATAAATACTGTTGAAGTAAGGGAGCAAAAACTTCCCTTTTGTGCACAGAAGTCAGACTGAAGGAACTGATAAATCATGGGAGGAACTGATAAATCATGGGAGGAACTGATAAATCATGGGAGGAACTGATAAATCATGGGAGGAACTGATAAATCATTGAAGGAACTGATAAATCATTGAAGGAACTGATAAATCAGGGAAGGAACTGATAAATCATTGAAGGAACTGATAAATCATGGAAAGAACTGATAAATCATGGAAGAACTGATAAAACATGGGAGGAACTGATAAATCATAAAAGGAACTGATAAATCATGGAAATAACTGATAAATCATGGAAGGAACTGATAAATCATGGAAGGAACTGATAAACCATGGGAGGAACTGATAAATCATGGAAGGAACTGATAAATCATTGAAGGAACTGATAAATCATGGGAGGAACTGATAAATCATGGAAATAACTGATAAATCAGGGAAGGAACTGATAAATCATGGATGGAACTGATAAACCATTGAAGGAACTGATAAATCATGGGAGGAACTGATAAATCAGGAAAGGAACTGATAAATCATTGAAGGAACTGATAAATCATTGAAGGAATTGATAAATCATGGGAGGAACTGATAAATCATGGGAGGAACTGATAAATCATGGGAAGAACTGACAAATCAGGGAAGGAATTGATAAATCATTGAAGGAACTGATAAATCATTGAAGGAACTGATAAATCAGGGAAGGAACTGATAAATCATGGAAGGAACTGATAAATCAGGGAAGGAACTGATAAATCATGGGAGGAACTGATAAATCATGGAAGGAACTGATAAATCATGGGAGGAACTGATAAATCACGGGAGGAACTGATAAATCATGGGAGGAACTGATAAATCATTGAAGGAACTGATAAATCATGGAAGGAACTGATAAATCATTGAAGGAACTGATAAATCATGGGAAGAACTGACAAATCAGGGAAGGAATTGATAAATCATTGAAGGAACTGATAAATCATTGAAGGAATTGATAAATCATGGGAGGAACTGATAAATCATGGGAGGAACTGATAAATCATTGAAGGAACTGATAAATCATTGAAGGAATTGATAAATCATGGGAGGAACTGATAAATCATGGGAGGAACTGATAAATCATTGAAGGAACTGATAAATCATGGAAATAACTGACAAATCAGGGAAGGAATTGATAAATCATTGAAGGAACTGATAAACCATGGAAGGAGCTGATAAATCATGGAAGGAACTGATAAATCAGGGAACCTGTCAAACCAGGCTTTTGCACCCTGAATAATCAATAAACCCCATGAATACAATACAATCATAGATCAAACAGTCCTGGAAAAAAACAGGATTCAGCTGTCAAAGGTTAAAAAGCCAAAGAGAGGAAGACCCATCTTACTTCATCATTTTAGGACCCACCCCATAAAAAAGACCACTGACCCATTTCAGAGAACAAACTCCCCATGCTTAATTAATTTTTGGGCTAATTACTGTACAAAGCGGGGAATGGGATGTACCAGAGTTATGAATGTGCATTTGTGTTTTGGGTATTCAATATTCCTGGACATAAAAGTCCCTGTGATCATCTGTGGATTGAGGTATTTGTGTATTTGGGAGCGATTCTGGTGTCGTAATAAACATAAATAAACACACACTTTCTAACTTTAAACTGTTAGAGAGTCTTTGCCCGTCATAGTTGGATATTGGTATTAAATCAATATCCATAGTTTGTTAATAAATCACAAGGATGTCCAGTCCCCACCCTGCCATGGAAGGGACACTTTTCACTATCTCAAGGTGCTCCAAACCCTGTGCTGGGACAATCCCAAAAAGATGGAAAAAGGAGTTGTTACAGATGTTACACCTCCGCCAGTGCACACCCAAATCCTGGAGCACCCATTCCCTGCTGGCACCCATGGGTGAGTTTTGGGTAAAAAAGGGGCACCGAAAGCATTAAAAACACGAGTAAAAACCCACAAGGAGGTTTGTCTGAAGGTTTGGATTTGGGGAGAAGAAGGTGCAGGAGGGGAACCAACTGTTCCTATGGCACAGGAGAAGCTTGAGAGCAGCCCAGCACTGCCAGGGACAATTAATTCCATTAATAAACTGACCCCGGAATTAATTCCTTTATTAAACCAGCTCCTGGACATGGTGAAATCAGAAAGGGCTGAAATCAGGGTGAAATCAGACAAGGGTGAAATCAGTGTGAAATCAGACAGGGTGAAATCAGACAAAGTGAAATCATGTTGGGAAAGACGGGACAGGAAGGACTTATGGATATGACTGCATGGTAAAAAATACTGCAGATGTAAAACCTGTGAGTGAAATAGGAATGAAAGCCAGTTTGGAGATGTGAGCATGGCAGGCAGGAAGACGGGGATGAGCTGGAGACAGGAAAACAAAAGACAAGAACGTTGCCTTTCCACCTTGGCAAAGACATTTGGGAACAAGGGCATGAGAAAGGAGTCTGTAGAGTTTAGAATATAAAATGACATGGTGATGTAGTAGTTCTCACAGGCTGCAGGCAAAGTCTGTAGGTTTTGTATCTCACGCCGGTTGGTCACTGTAAATTAGAATATTCAACACAAAAAGAGATGGAATGGATTGGAACAAGAGGATCGCTCTCTTGTCCTGGCTCTCCTCCCTTTTGCCCTCACCTCTCTCCTCTGGCCCTCTCACCCTCTTCCCTCACCTCTCTTGGCCCATCCCCTCTCCTCTCTCTCCCCTCACTTGCTCCTGTTTTCTCCCCACGTTTTTCCCCTGCTCCTGCCCCGTTTTTCCCCCTGAGCTCTCTTCTCTCTCTCTCTCCCCATTCTCTCTTTAGGGCTTTGCTCCAGCCCAGGCTGGTGGCTGAAGGCAAAGCCCTCTTTACCCACCACCCTTGGAATAATAAACCCCCGTGTTTCTAGAACATCTCAGCTCTGCAGAGTTCCTTGTCCCTGCCCTCCACGGAAAAAATTTCTACAAAATCAGACGGGATGAAATCAGGGAGAAATCAGACAGGGGTGAAATCAGATAGGGGAGAAATCAGAGAGGGGTGAAATCAGACAAGGTGAAACCCCTGCAGCTCCTTTACGCCCATGGCTCACTTTCTGGCACCCCCAGCCCGCAGCCCCTTTACACTCATGGCTCACTTTCTGGCACCTCAGTCCCGCAGCTCCTTTACACCCATGGTTCACTTTCTGGCACCCCCAGTCCGCAGCCCCTTTACACCCATGGTTCACTTTCTGGCACCCCCAGCCCGCAGCCCCTTTACACTCATGGTTCACTTTCTGGCACCCCCAGCCCGCAGCCCCTTTACACTCATGGCTCACTTTCTGGCACCCCCAGCCCGCAGCCCCTTTACACTCATGGCTCACTTTCCGGCACCCCAAACCCGCAGCCCCTTTACACCCATGGCTCACTTTCTGGCACCCCCAGGCCCGCAGCCCCTTTACACTCATGGCTCACTTTCTGGCACCCCCAGCCCGCAGCCCCTTTACCCTTTGGGCTCACTTTCTGGCACCCCCAGCCCGCAGCTCCTTTACATTCATGGCTCACTTTCTGGCACCCCAAACCCGCAGCCCCTTTACACTCATGGCTCACTTTCTGGCACCCCCAGCCCGCAGCTCCTTTACACTCATGGCTCACTTTCTGGCATCCCAAACCCGCAGCCCCTTTACACTCATGGCTCACTTTCTGGCACCCCAGGCCCGCGGGGAGCCCCGGCAGGGCCGGAACCAGGCAGGGGTGACCCGGCCTCGGCCCGGGGGAGGACAGGGGAGGGGACAGGCGGGGACAGCGCTGTCCTTACCGGCGTTATTGACCAGCAGCAGGCGGCCAAAGGTCCCGTCCTGCAGCAGCTCCCGCAGGGCATCCCCCGCCCTCCGCAGCCCCTCCGGGCAGCCCAGGTCAGCGGGCACGCACTGCACCCGCAGCCCGGTGTCACTCCCGGTGTTAATCCCGGCGGTCCCGGGGCGCAGCTCGGCCGCCAGCTGGGCCAGCGCCTCGGCGGAGCGCGCCAGCAGCACCAGCGCCGAGCCGGGCCCCAGCTGCGGCGCCAGGAGCCGCGCCAGGCTGCGGCCGAAGCCGCGGGAAGCGCCGGTGATCACGCAGGCGGTGGCGGCCCATGGACCCGATCCCGGTCCCGGTCCCGGCTCCATCCCGGAAATCAGCGTGAAGGGGGCGTGGCAATCTGCCCCCCGCCCCATTCAAGCCCCCGCCGATCTCGCTCTGTGATTGGTCGCTCTCAGAGCGCGGGCAGCGCTGACGCATCTGATTGGTCAGCGCAGGGTGGGCTTGGCCCGGCTGAGCGCTGAGGGGGCGCGGTGGGAGAGGGGCGCCCCCTTGCGGACGCTGTGAGGGGATGAGGGTTCCGTGAGGGAGAGGCGGGAACAGAACCGGGAAAAGGAGCGGGAATGGGAAAAGGAGCGGGAATGGACCGGGAAAAGGGGCGGGAACATTTGCTGGGGCTGCCCCTGGATCCCTGGGAATGTCCAAGGCCAGGTTGGATCCCCCTGGGACAGTGGGAGATGTTCCTGCCCATGGCAGGGGTGGAATGGGATGGGATTTAAGATCCCTCCCAACCCAAACCATTCAGTGATTTTAAATTCCAACCTCAGTGATTTGAAATTCCTGTCCCTGTGATTTGAAATTCCTGACTCTGTGATTTGAAATTCCCACCTCAGTGATTTGAAATTCCTGTCCCTGTGATTTGAAATTCTTGTGATTTGAAATTCCCACGATTTGAAATTCCCACCTCAGTGATTTGAAATTCCTGTGATTTGAAATTCCTGTCCCTGTGATTTGAAATTCCCATTTCTGTGATTTGAAATTCCTGTCCCTGTGATTTGAAATTCCTGTGTTTTGAAATTCCTGTGATTTGAAATTCCTGTCCCTGTGTTTTGAATTTCCCACCTCAGTGATTTGAAATTCCTGTCCCTGTGATTTGAAATTCCTGTCTCAGTGATTTGAAATTCCTGTGATTTGAAATTCCTGTCCCTGTGATTTGAAATTCCTGTAATTTGAAATTCCTGTCCCTGTGATTTGAAATTCCTGTGATTTGAAATTCCTGTCCCTGTGATTTGAAATTCCCATTTTGGTGATTTGAAATTCCTGTCCCTGTGATTTGAAATTCCTGTTCCTGTGATTTGAAATTCCCATTTTGGTGATTTGAAATTCCTGTCCCTGTGATTTGAAATTCCTGTTCCTGTGATTTGAAATTCCTGTGATTTGAAATTCCCACCTCAGTGATTTGAAATTCCTGTGATTTGAAATTCCCACCTCAGTGATTTGAAATTCCTGTGATTTGAAATTCCCACCTCAGTGATTTGAAATTCCTGTCCCTGTGATTTGAAATTCCTGTGATTTGAAATTCCCACCTCAGTGATTTGAAATTCCTGTGATTTGAAATTCCCACCTCAGTGATTTGAAATTCCTGTGATTTGAAATTCCTGTCCCTGTGATTTGAAATTCCCATTTTGGTGATTTGAAATTCCCATTTTGGTGATTTGAAATTCCTGTCCCTGTGATTTGAAATTCCTGTCCAGAAATTCCAGAACTCCTCAGCGGTGATATCCAGCCTGGGATTCCAGCTCTCCATCCCACTGCAGCAAGGACAGCACCTGATAAGGGGCACTTTTCCCAACACAAAGTGATAACACCAACACCCAGCTGCTTCCAAAGGAGAAGACCTTGACACTGAGATATCCCTGCAGGAATTCCTGCTGCTGGGTTTTGGGGGAAGATCCCGCTGTGTCCTTGGAGCTCAGAGCTCCCAGCAGGAGCTGGGACAGGGCAGGATCCCTGCAGGAGCTTCTTTATGATGTGTTAATGTCCTTAAAAACAATTAATGTGTTCATGTGTAATGTTAATGTCCTCACAAACAATTAATGTGTTCATATGTAATGTTAATGTCCTCACAAACAATTAATGTGTTCATGTGTGATTTTAATGTCCTCACAAACAATTAATGTGTTCATGTGTAATGTTAATGTCCTTAAAAACAATTAATGTGTTCATGTGTAATGTTAATGTCCTTAAAAACAATTAATGTGTTCATGTGTAATGTTAATGTCCTTACAAATAATTAATGTGTTCATGTGTAATTTTAATGTCCTTACAAACAATTAATGTGTTCATGTGTAATGTTAATGTCCTTACAAACAATTCTCTGCAGGATGGGATGGGTGGGAACGGCTTTGAGATGGGGTTTAGTGTCTCTACCAACTTCAGGGGCTTGTCACAGAGCCTGGACAAACTCCTGAGACTTTGGGGTTAATGTTCCTGAACTTCGGGGTTGATTTCAAGCCTTGGGTTTGTTACAGAGCCCGGACAGAGTCCTGAGACTTTGGGGTTGATGTTCCTGAACTTTGGGGTTGATTTCAAGCCTCGGGTTTGTCACAGAGCCCAAACAGACCCACCCCTGAAACAGACAATTCCAGAACTTTGGGGTTCATTTCAAGCCTCGGGTTTGTCACAGAGCCTGGACAAACTCCTGAAACTTTGGGGTTAATGTTCCTGAACTTTGGGGTTGATTTCAAGCCTTGGGTTTGTTACAGAGCCCAGAGGGTTTGACCCCTGAAACAGACAATTCTGGAACTTTGGGGTTGATTTCAAGCCTCGGGTTTGTTACAGAGCCAGGACAGAGTCCTGAAATATTGAGGTTAATGTTCCTAAACTTTGGGGTTGATTTCAAGCCTCAGTTTTGTCACAGAGCCCGGACAGATTCCTGAAAATTTGGGGTTAATGTTTCTGGACTTTGGGGTTGATTTCAAGCCTCGGGTTTGTCACAGAGCCCAAACAGTCCAACCCCTGAAACAGACAATTCCAGAACTTTGGGGTTGATTTTAAGCCTCAGTTTTGTTACGGAGCCTGGAGAGATTCCTGAGACTTTGGGGTTAATGTTCCTGAACTTTGGGGTTGATTTCAAGCTTCAATTTTGTTACAGAGCCTGGACAAACTCCTGAAATTTTGAGGTTAATGTTCCTGAACTTCGGGGTTGATTTCAAGCCTTGGGTTTGTCACAGAGCCCAAACAGTCCAACCCCTGAAAAAGACAATTCCAGAACTTTGGGGTTCATTTCAAGCCTCGGGTTTGTCACAGAGCCTGGACAAACTCCTGAAACTTTGGGGTTAATGTTCCTGAACTTTGGGGTTGATTTCAAGCCTTGGGTTTGTTACAGAGCCCAGAGGGTTTGACCCCTGAAACAGACAATTCTGGAACTTTGGGGTTGATTTCAAGCCTCGGGTTTGTTACAGAGCCTGGACTGAGTCCTGAAATAGACAATTCCGGAACTCTGGGGTTGATTTCAAACCTCAGTTTTGTCACAGAGCCAGGACAGAGTCCTGAAACTTTGGGGTTAATGGTCCTGGACTTTGGGGTTGATTTCAAGCCTCAGTTTTGTTACAGAGCCTGGACAAACTCCTGAAACTTTGAGGTTAATGTTCCTAAACTTTGGGGTTGATTTCAAGCCTCAGGTTTGTCACAGAGCCTGGAGAGATTCCTGAAACTTTGGGGTTAATGGTCCGGGACTTTGGAGTTGATTTCAAGCCTCAGTTTTGTTACAGACTGTGAAAGGCGCTGTGTCATTTAGAGAGCTGTCTGAGACATGGAGCTGTGTCCCCTCAGGGGAGGACATGGGGCTGTGTCCCCTCAGGGAGGACACTGAGCTGTGTCCCCTCAGGGGAGGACACTGAGCTCTGTCCCCTCAGGGAGGACATGGAGCTGTGTCCCCTCAGGGAGGACACTGAGCTGTGTCCCCTCAGGGGAGGACACTGAGCTGTGTCCCCTCAGGGAGGACACTGAGCTGTGGCCCCTCAGGGGAGGACACTGAGCTGTGTCCCCTCAGGGAGGACACTGAGCTGTGTCCCCTCAGGGAAGGACATGGAGCCGTGTCCCCTCAGGGAGGACACTGAGCTGTGTCCCCTCAGGGAGGACACTGAGCTGTGTCCCCTCAGGGGAGGACACTGAGCTGTGTCCCCTCAGGGAAGGACATGGGGCTGTGTCCCCTCAGGGAGGACACTGAGCTGTGTCCCCTCAGGGAGGACACTGAGCTCTGTCCCCTCAGGGGAGGACATGGGGCTGTGTCCCCTCAGGGAGGACACTGAGCTGTGTCCCCTCAGGGAAGGACATGGAGCCGTGTCCCCTCAGGGAGGACACTGAGCCGTGTCCCCTCAGGGAGGACACTGAGCCGTGTCCCCTCAGGGGAGGACATGGAGCCGTGTCCCCTCAGGGAGGACACTGAGCTGTGTCCCCTCAGGGAGGACACTGAGCTCTGTCCCCTCAGGGAGGACACTGAGCTGTGTCCCCTCAGGGAGGACACTGAGCTCTGTCCCCTCAGGGGAGGACACTGAGCTGTGTCCCCTCAGGGAGGACACTGAGCTGTGTCCCCTCAGGGAGGACACTGAGCTCTGTCCCCTCAGGGGAGGACACTGAGCCGTGTCCCCTCAGGGAGGACACTGAGCTGTGTCCCCTCAGGGGAGGACATGGAGCCGTGTCCCCTCAGGGAGGACACTGAGCTGTGTCCCCTCAGGGAGGACACTGAGCTGTGTCCCCTCAGGGAGGACACTGAGCTCTGTCCCCTCAGGGGAGGACACTGAGCTGTGTCCCCTCAGGGAGGACACTGAGCTCTGTCCCCTCAGGGGAGGACACTGAGCTGTGTCCCCTCAGGGAGGACACTGAGCTCTGTCCCCTCAGGGGAGGACACTGAGCTCTGTCCCCTCAGGGAGGACACTGAGCCGTGTCCCCTCAGGGAGGACACTGAGCTGTGTCCCCTCAGGGGAGGACACTGAGCTGTGTCCCCTCAGGGAGGACACTGAGCTCTGTCCCCTCAGGGAGGACACTGAGCTCTGTCCCCTCAGGGGAGGACACTGAGCTGTGTCCCCTCAGGGAGGACACTGAGCTCTGTCCCCTCAGGGAGGACACTGAGCTCTGTCCCCTCAGGGAGGACACTGAGCTCTGTCCCCTCAGGGGAGGACACTGAGCTGTGTCCCCTCAGGGAGGACACTGAGCTCTGTCCCCTCAGGGGAGGACATGGAGCTGTGTCCCCTCAGGGAGGACACTGAGCTCTGTCCCCTCAGGGGAGGACACTGAGCTCTGTCCCCTCAGGGGAGGACACTGAGCTGTGTCCCCTCATGGCGAGGACACGGTGACTGTGCCATGGCGCTGTGTCATTCAGGGAGGTTTCCGAGCCCTGGAACTGCGTCCCCTCAGGGCTACAACACCATCTCCACTCAATCTCCCGCCGTCTCCTTTAGCCCCGCCGCCTCTCCTGCTCCGTCCCTCCCTCTCAGGGCGGAGCGGCCGCACAGACCCGCCCCTTTTCCGGACTACATCTCCCATGTTACCTCGCGTCTCTGTCCCCTCCTGGATTACATCTCCCATGTTGCCTTGCTGCTCTCCCCTCTCACATACTCCATCTCCCATGTTGCCTTGCTGCTCTCCCCTCTCACATACTCCATCTCCCATGTTGCCTTGCTGCTCTCCCCTCTCACATACTCCATCTCCCATGTTGCCTTGCGGCTCTCCCCTCTCACAGACTACATCTCCCATGTTGCCTTGCGGCTCTCCCCTCTCACAGACTACATCTCCCATGTTGCTTTGCGGCTCTCCCCCTTCACATACTACATCTCCCACGCTGCCACACCCCTACTCAGACTACATCTCCCATGGTTCCCCGCGCGGCGCGGCCCCTCCCGCACTACATCTCCCGTGGTTCCCCGCGCGGCGGAGCGGGGGCCGAGCGGGGAGCCGTGCCGTGCCATACCGGGCCGGGCCGGGCTGTACCGGGCGGGGCCGCGCAGGTGGAGCGGCCCCCATGGAGCGGCCGAAGATGGCGGAGCTGGAGAGCCTGGAGACGGCGGCGGAGCACGAGCGGATCCTGCGGGAGATCGAGAGCACGGACACGGCCTGTATCGGCCCCACGCTCAGGTGGGGGGACAGCGAGGGGGGACAGCCTGTCCCTGGCAGCTCGGGGACCCTGGAGGGTGTTCCTGGGGCTGGGGCTGCGGGGAAGGCGCTGTGCCCTTTGTCACTGTGTGTGTGTGTGTTTGTGTCACCTCCGTCCGCACCGGGGACCCCTCAGTGCTTTGTTCCCCCTCCTTCCCCATCCTTCCCCTTCTCCCCAAGATCACATCTCCAACCTGGGACAGCCCCAACTCCTTCCCTGCTCCGTCATCTCCTTCCCGTCCCTCTGGAACCGCCGCTTTATTATTATTATTATTATTATTATTATTATTATTATTTTGGTGGGGGGCTTTGGCAGCTTTGACCCCTGTGCCTTCTGTTGATGAGGAATCACCCCATTTCTTAAAAAAAAAAAAAAAGGATTATTTTAGATAAATTATCCCCATCCAATCCCCGTTTTGCTGGACCGACTCAGCATCGCTGCCCTGAGATTCCGAGATAATTCAAAGTTCTCCCAAAAAAACCCTTCCGAATCCGCCCCAAATCTTGGCTGAGAGGTGTGTGTGTGTTAGTTCAGATCTATAAAGGATATTTCCAGCTCTTTTTTTAGTTCTGAGAGCCACAGGAGGGATGGGAACACTCGGACGGGAAAGGAAAATCAGCTGCGTTATCTCAGTTTAATTCAGGCTGAGTTTGGTGCCTGTCCCGGGGGGTTTGGGGTTCCAGGTGATGCCCAGGAGGGAATCGGGGCAGGAAACTTTAATTTCTGTGTCTCCACTTTCTTAAAATCCTGGTTTGGAGTTGGGTTTAACTTTAGGAGCTGTTTAACTCATTTGGAAAGGGAGGATTTATCCCCTGGGGCTGATTTCCCAAGGCAGGGCTCAGGGCTGGAGCCTCTCCCTCCTTTCCCCAGGTGGGAATATTTCATTTCTGTATTTCTGTGCTTCCACTTCCCAAAAATCCTGGTTTAGAGCAGGGTTTAGCTTTAGGAATGGCTTAACTCCTTTGGAACAGGAATTTTTTATCTCCTGGGGCTTCTTTCCCAAGCCAGGGCTCAAGGCTGGAGCCTCTCCCTCCTTTCCCCAGGGCAGGAACCTTTTAATTTCCCAAAAATCCTGGTTTAGAATATGGTTTAGCTTTAGGAGCTGTTTAACTCCTTTGGAACAGGAATTTTTTATCTCCTGGGGCTGATTTCCCAAGCCAGGGCTGGAGGGTTGGAGCCTCTCCCTCCTTTCCCCAGGGCAGGAAACTTTAATTTCTGTGTCTCCACTTTCTTAAAATCCTGGTTTAGAACAGGGTTTGGCTTTAGGGGTGGCTTAAATCCTTTGGAACAGGAATTTTTTATCCCCTGGGGCTCCTTTCCCAAGGCAGGGCTTGGGGCTGGAGCCTCTCCCTCCTTTCCCCAGGTGGGAATATTTCATTTCTGTATTTCTGTGCTTCTACTTCCCAAAAATCCTGGTTTAGAACATGGTTTAGCTTTAGGAATGGCTTAACTCCTTTGGAACAGGAGTTTTTATCTCCTGGGGCTTCTTTCCCAAGCCAAGGTTTGGGATTTGCAGCTCCTGGGAAAGAAAAACTGGGAATTTGGAGCTCTGGAGTCACTTCAGCACTGCCCATAAATCCCTCGTTTATTTGGATTTTTTTGTGTTTTTCTTCCTGAACTTTTCCCATGAAGCTTCTCCAGGTGAACCAAACACCTTCTGGAAATGAGATTTATTATTATTATTATTATTTTATTTTTCTGCAGGAGATTTATTATTATTATTATTTTATTTTTATTTTCCTGCAGGAGATTTATTATTATTTTATTTTTATTTTCCTGCGGGAGATTTATTATTATTATTATTATTATTATTATTATTATTATTATTATTATTTTATTTTTCTTTTCCTGCAGGAGCTGGTTTGGTTTGGGTGGGACCTGCCAGGGTGGGGTTTTTATTTTCCTCATTTCAGGGGACAAAGTGCAGCTCCTTCTCCTTCCTCCATATTAAAAGTGGATTTTTGAAGTGGAAAAACACTCCAGAGTGTCTGAGCTCAGAGAAAATTGGGGTTTTATTAATTCTCTGGTGGATGGGGGGATTTAATGAGAATTGACAGAGAATTTAATGAGAATTTCATGAGAATTAACAGAGAATTTCATGAAAATTGACAGGGAATTGACAGGGAATTTCCAGAGAATTTCACGAGAATTTCATGAGAATTGACAGAATTTTATAAAAATTAAAAGAGAATTTCATGAGAGTTAAAAGAGAATTTAATGAGAATTTAATGAGAATTTCATGAGAATTTACAGAGAATTTCATGAGAATTTACAGGGAATTTCACGAGAATTTCACGAGAATTTCACGAGAATTAAGAGAGAATTAAGAGAGAATTTATTGAGACTTGACAGAGAATTTATTGAGAATTTTATGAGAATTGACAGAGGATTTAATGAGAATTTAATGAGAATTAAAAGAGAATTTAATGAAAATTAACAGAGAATTTTGTGGGAATTTTGTGGGAATTTTGTGGGAATTTTGTGAGAATTATCGGAGAATTTAATGAGAATTAACAGAGGATTTCATGAAAATTTCATGAGAATTTCATGAGAATTTGGTTTTATTGGTGCAGAATTGGCTTTTATGGGTTCCTGACCATTTTTGTTACAGAATTTGACTTTTATTGGTGCAGAATTTGGCTCTTATTGGTGCAAAATTGAGCTTTTGTGAGTTTCTGACCCTTTTTGTTGTAGAATTTGGGCTTTTATTGGTGCAAAATTTGGGTTTTGTGGGTTCCTGACCCCTTGGGTTTGTAGAATTGTATTTTTATCACTTCCTGACCCCTTTGGTTTGCAGAATTTGACTTTTATTGGTGCAGAATTTGGGTTTTATTGGTTCTTGATGCCTTTGGTTTGTACAATTGGGGTTTTATTGGTTCCTTTGGTTTGCAAAATTGATTTTTATCAGTTCCTGACCCCTTTGGTTTGCAGAATTGGGGTTTTTTTATCAGTTCCTGACCCTTTTTGTTGCAGAATTTGGGTTTTATTGGTGCAGAATTTGGTTTTTATCGGTGCAAAATTGAGTTTTTATTGGTTCCTGACCCCTTTGGTTTGCAAAATTTGGTTTTTATTGGTCCAAAATTGGGCTTTTCTGGGTTCCTGACCATTTTTGTTACAGAATTTGGCTTTTATTGGTGCAGAATTTGGCTCTTATTGGTGCAAAATTGAGCTTTTGTGGGTTTCTGACCCTTTTTGTTGTAGAATTTGGGCTTTTATTGGTGCAAAATTTGGGTTTTGTGGGTTCCTGACCCCTTGGGTTTGTAGAATTGTATTTTTATCACTTCCTGACCCCTTTGGTTTGCAGAATTTGGTTTTTATTGGCGCAGAATTGGGATTTTATTGGTTGCTGATGCCTTTGGTTTGTACAGTTGGGGTTTTATTGGATCCTTTGGTTTGCAAAATTGATTTTTATCAGTTCCTGACCCCTTTGGTTTGCAGAACTGGTTTTTTAATCAGTTCCAGACCGTTTTTGTTACAGAATTTGGCTTTTATTGGTGCAGAATTTGGCTTTTATTGGTGCAGAATTTGGCTTTTATTGGTGCAGAATTTGGCTTTTATGGGTTCCTTTGGTTTGCAGAATTGTGTTTTTATCCCTTCCTGACACATTTGGTTTGTAGAATTGCACTTTTGTAATTTCCTCACCCTTTTTGTTGCAGAATTTGGTTTTTATTGGTGCAGAATTGGAATTTTATTGGTTCCTGATGCCTCTGGTTTGTGAAATTTGGCTTTTATTGGTGCAAAATTGGGCTTTTATTGGTGCAGAATTTGGGTTTTATGGGTTCCTTTGGTTTGTAGAATTTGTTTTTATAAGTTCCTGGCCCCTGTGGTTTGTAGAATTGTGTTTTTATCACTTCCTGACCCTTTTTGTTGCAGAATTTGGCTTTTATTTGTGCAGAATTTGGTTTTTATTGGTGCAAAATTGAGTTTTTATTGGTTCCTGACCCCTTTGGTTTGCAAAATTTGGTTTTTATTGGTCCAAAATTGGGCTTTTATGGGTTCCTGACCCTTTTTGTTACAGAATTTGACTTTTATTGGTGCAGAATTTGGCTCTTATTGGTGCAAAATTGAGCTTTTGTGGGTTTCTGACCCTTTTTGTTGTAGAATTTGGGCTTTTATTGGTGCAAAATTTGGGTTTTGTGGGTTCCTGACCCCTTGGGTTTGTAGAATTGTATTTTTATCACTTCCTGACCCCTTTGGTTTGCAAAATTTGGCTTTTATTGGTGCAGAATTTGGGTTTTATTGGTTCTTGATGCCTTTGGTTTGTACAGTTGGGGTTTTATTGGTTCCTTTGGTTTGCAAAATTGATTTTTATCAGTTCCTGACCCCTTTGCTTTGCAGAATTGGGTTTTTTTATCAGTTCCTGACCCTTTTTGTTACAGAATTTGGCTTTTTATTGGTGCAGAATTTGGCTTTTCTGGGTTCCTTTGGTTTGCAGAATTGTGTTTTTATCCCTTCCTGACACATTTGGTTTGTAGAATTGCACTTTTGTAATTTCCTCACCCTTTTGGTTGCAGAATTTGGTTTTTATTGGTGCAGAATTGGAATTTTATTGGTTCCTGATGCCTCTGGTTTGCGAAATTTGGCTTTTATTGGTGCAAAATTGGGCTTTTATTGGTGCAGAATTTGGGTTTTATTGGTTCCTTTGGTTTGTAGAATTTGTTTTTATAAGTTCCTGGCCCCTGCGGTTTGTAGAATTGTGTTTTTATCACTTCCTGACCCTTTTTGTTGCAGAATTTGGCTTTTATTGGTGCAGAATTTGGTTTTTATTGGTGCAAAATTGGGTTTTTGTTATTTCCTGACCCTTTTTGTCACAGAATTTGGGTTTTACTGGTGCAGAGCTGGGTTTTTCTGAGCTCCGGGCAGATATTCCCAGAGGGAAAAGGGCAGGAATTGCTGCAAAAAAAAGGAGATTTATTGTAGCCCTGAGGCTGCTCCAGGCAGGAATTGGGACTAAAAATGGGAATTTGGGACTAAAAATGGGAATTTTTGGAGCTCCAGGCAGGAATTGGGACCAAAAATGGGAATTTGGGACTAAAAATGGGAATTTGGGAGCTCCAGGCAGGAATTGGGACTAAAAATGGGAATTTGGGACTAAAACTGGGAATTTTTGGAGCTCCAGGAGGGAATTGGGACTAAAAATGGGAATTTGGGACTAAAACTGGGAATTTTTGGAGCTCCAGGCAGGAATTGGTGGATTTTGTGTTCTCTGGAAATGATTTCCAGGTGATTCTTTTTATTCCCTGCCTGATTTGGTGGATTTTTCTTCTCTTTAAATGATTTCCAGGTGATTCTTGTAATTCCATGACTGTTTTGGTGGCTTTGGAAATGATTTCCAGGTTATTCTTGTTAGTCCCTGCCTGATTTTATGACTTTTTTTGTCTTCTCTAAATGATTTCCAGGTGATTCTTTTTATTCCCTGCCTGATTTGGTGGATTTGGAAATAATTTCCAGGTGATTTTGGTAATTCCTTGTCCAATTCTGTGGCATTTTTGTTCTCTTAAATGATTTTCAGGTGATTCTTTTTATTCCCTGCATGATTTAGTGGCTTTTTCTTCTCTTTAAACAATTTTCAGGAGATTTTTGTAATTCCCTGCCTGATTTGGTGGCTTTGGAAATGATTTCCAGGTTATTCTTGTTAGTCCCTGCCTGATTTTATGACTTTTTTGTCCTCTTAAATAATTTCCAGGTGATTCTTTTTATTCCCTGCCTGTTCTGTGGATTTTGTGTTCTCTGGAAATGATTTCCAGGTGATTTTTGTAGTTTCTTGCCTGATTTAGTGGATTTTTTTGTTCTTTGGAAATGATTTCCAGGTGATTCTTGTTAGTCCCTGCCTAATTTTATGATTTTTTTGTCCTCTTTAAATGATTTCCAGGTGATTCTTTATATTCCCTGCCTGTTCTGTGGCTTTGGAAAAGATTTCCAGGTGATTTTTGTAATTCCCTGTCCAATTTAGTGGGTTTTTCTTCTCTTTAAATGATTTCCAGGCGATTCTTTTTATTCCCTGCCTGATTTAGTGGCTTTTGTGTTCTCTTAAATGATTTCCAGGTGATTTTTGTGATTCCCTGCCTGATTTAGTGGCATTTTTGTCCTCTTTAAATGATTTTCAGGTGATTCTTGGTATTCTCTGTCCAATTTGGTGGCTTTGGAAATGATTTCCAGGTGATTTTTGTGATTCCCTGCCTAATTTTATGATTTTTTTTTTTGTCCTCTTTAAATGATTTCCAGGTGTTTTTTGTAATTCTCTGCCCAATTTGGTGGATTTTGTGTTCCCTGGAAATTATTTCCAGATGATTCTTGTAATTCCCTGCCTGATTTGGTGGCTTTGGAAATGATTTCCAGGTTATTCTTGTTAGTCCCTGCCTGATTTTATGATTTTTTTGTCCTCTTAAATGATTTCCAGGTGATTTTTGTAGTTTCTTGCCTGATTTAGTGGATTTTTTGTCCTCTTTAAATGATTTCCAGGTGATTTTTGTAATTCTCTGCCTGATTTAGTGGATTTGGAAATGATTTCTGGGTGATTTTTGTAATTCCTTGTCCAATTTGATGGATTTTGTGTTCTCTGGAAATGATTTCCAGGTGATTTTTGTAATTCCCTACCTGATTTGATGATTTTTTTTTGTCCTCTTTAACAATTTCCAGGTGATTGTTTTTATTCCCTGCCCAATTCTGTGCCTTTTGTTCCCTGTGCAAACACTCCCCTCCCTGACTTTTATTCCCTCCAGGTGTTTATTTGTTTTCCAGGTTGTTCCCTGGTGCTCCAGGCTTTATCAGGGCTGGTTTTCCTGCTGGGAAAATCAGGAATGTTTGACTCAGGTGGGAATTCATCAGCCAGGCTGGGCTTGATACACAATCCTGAAATGAAAATGGGACTTTGCAGAGCTCAGAGCTGGGATAAGGCCGGAATAAATGAACTTTAAGGTCCCTCCAAGCCAATCCTGAGGATGATGAGCAGGAAAATCCAGAAGGTTCAAGGGTCACTCTGGGATTTTCTGTCCTCACTGAGGGATCCCAGCACGGAGTTTGGATTTCTCCCCAAGGCAGGAAAATCCCAATCTGGACTTTGGGCTTTGGATCCACCTGGGACAGTGGGAATTGTCCCTGCCCATGGATGGGATGGGAATGGGATGGGATTTAAGGTCCTTTCCCAGCCAAACCATCCCAGGATTATTCTGGAGCCCCTCTGCTCTGGGAGAGCTGGGAATGTTCCCCTGGAGAAGGGAAAAGTGCAGGGAATGCTCAGAGTCCCTGAAGGGGAAAACTCCAGGAGAGCTGGAGAGGGACTGGGGCCAAGGGCTGCAGGGACAGGACACAGGGAATGGATCCCACTGGGAAAGGGGAGATTTTTATGGAATATTGGGAAGGAATTGCTGCCTGAGAGAGCTGGAATTCTCACATTTGCTGTGAGTTCTAACTGTATCATATAAATTTGGCTTTTTGCAAGCTGTATGCTCTATGATCAGTAGCTTTGTGGTGAGGATATAAGTTTTTATTTCTGCTTTAGTAAAGAGAATTAGGCACAGTGGCAATAGTTGATATAACGTGCTTAAAGTGTCTGTTTGCTCAGGATAACACTTAAAGAAAATCCTGTTATTGATATAAAAACTCGCAGCATTTACTGTCTGAAGCAAGTATGGACTAAAACCTGAGCTGGAGGTGACAATGAAGACGCTGCTAAAAAACATCCATGCCCTAAAACAGCAGACTCAAAGAAAGACTTATGCAAAACAGTTCTTAGATTATAAAAATTAGTTTATGAAAAAATACGACTGTTCAACAAGACTAATGCAATAGAAAGAGGATTTAAAGAAACTTCTGAAACAGCAAGTTGCGGACTTGGTTGAATGCTGACGGTATTTCCATTTGCTTCTTCTGTTTCTTAATTGTTTTTTTTAATTTTTTTTTTTTCTTAATAAACCCATTTCTTAAAAATTACCAAAAAAAAAAAGTAAACTCTGTTTTTCACACTGGGGCTGGCAGTGCCCAGGGCCTGGGACGGGGGAGGTGTCCCACCCTCCTGATCCCAAATGGGGTCACCTTGCCCATCTCAAATAGGGTCACCCATTGGGGGTGGGATCACTCTCCTGATCCCAAATGGGGCCACCCATGGAGAGTGGGGTCACCTACCCCATCCTAAATGGGGTCACCCATACAGGGTGGGCTCACCCTCCCCATCCCAAATGGGGTCACCCATACAGGGTGGGCTCACCCTCCCCATCCTAAATGGGGTCACCCATACAGGGTGGGCTCACCCTCCCCATCCTAAATGGGGTCACCCATGGAGAGTGGGGTCACCCTCCCCATCCTAAATGGGGTCACCCATACAGGGTGGGCTCACCCTCCCCATCCCAAATGGGGTCACCCATACAGGGTGGGCTCACCCTCCCCATCCTAAATGGGGTCACCCATACAGGGTGGGCTCACCCTCCCCATCCTAAATGGGGTCACCCATACAGGGTGGGCTCACCCTCCCCATCCTAAATGGGGTCACCCATACAGGGTGGGCTCACCCTCCCCATCCCAAATGGGGCCACCCATACAGGGTGGGCTCACCCTCCCCATCCCAAATGGGGTCACCCATGGAGAGTGGGGTCACCCTCCCCATCCTAAATGGGGTCACCCATACAGGGTGGGCTCACCCTCCCCATCCTAAATGGGGTCACCCATGGAGAGTGGGGTCACCTACCCCATCCTAAATGGGGTCACCCATACAGGGTGGGCTCACCCTCCCCATCCTAAATGGGGCCACCCATGGAGAGTGGGGTCACCTACCCCATCCTAAATGGGGTCACCCATGGAGAGTGGGGTCACCCTCCCCATCCTAAATGGGGTCACCCATACAGGGTGGGCTCACCCTCCCCATCCCAAATGGGGTCACCCATACAGGGTGGGCTCACCCTCCCCATCCTAAATGGGGTCACCCATACAGGGTGGGCTCACCCTGCCTGCCCCAATCCCAAACCCTTTTCCCCCCCCCCCCACAGGGAGCAGTGCCAGGGTTTAGGGTTTGGGTTTGCTCAGGGATTTTCTGTCCCCAAAGGATAAACCCCACAGTGGGAAGTGCTGCTCCTCCACCCTAAACCTGAGCTGATCTTTTATCCTGATGGGATAAAACACCCAAACCTCGGTGGGAAAAGGGGTAAAACTGTCCCCACCCCATATCCCAGGGAATTACAGCTCTGTGGGGTTCCAAAAAAAAAGGAATTCCAAAGGAGCAGCTCAAAGCATTAAATGCTGGTGGGTGGCAGCAAAACCATTTCTGTGCTCTGAGGTAACTCTGAAAAGAGAATTTTAACATTCACCCTCCTCTCACTGGGGTTAAACAGCAGCAGAGGAGAATTTTAAGGAATAAAAAGAAAAAAAATAATAATATTCCTACCCTGGAAAATTCAAGAGGTTGGATTGCAGCTAAGCACAAGTGCAAAATTCAAATTATCTTTTATAATTTGAAGAGCTCATTAGTTAATATCAGAATAAATCAGAATAAATCAGGAAAAGCTGCCAGAGGGAGGGAGTGGGAGTTCTCCTTCAGCTCCTCTACATGACTGGGCAAAGTAGAAATAAGGAATTTTTTATTTGTTCTTTTAAGGAATAGTTAATAAATATATTAAAAAGCACAATAGAGCAAAGGAGATTCCCAAATTTCCTTCTGTAGGACTCTTGAGAAGAGCTACATTTTTTTAACCAGAGGGGATGTGGACACCCAAATTAACTATGAAAAAAAAAACCCAAAACCAGAATAAAAATGTAATAATAATAAAATTAATGTGGAGTTTTCCACCAGGGAGGTGACATTCTGCAGAGGACACAGAACCCTGCCCTTGGATGGGCTCCAAAGCCAAAAAGCTGCAGAGGAGCTCTGAGGGAGGATTAAGTGACAAAGGGACAGGGAAAAGTGTCCCAGGGACACTCAGAGGGGACAAACCCTTTTGTCAAGGCTTTAAAAACCCTCCAGAAATGAGAAAATCAGCCCTGGGGACCAGCAGTGCCACCAGCCAGGGGCAAAATTCAGGGCAAACAGGGCAGGGGATGTCCCCAAGGCTCTGGACACATCTCCAGGGAAATAAATTTATATCCTGAGTCCTCTGATCATTCCAGAACATCCCTGGAAGGTCAGAGCCCTCTGATCATTCCAGAATCATCCATGGAAGGTGAGAGACCCCTTAACAGAACCCTCTGATCATTCCAGAACATCCCTGGAGAGTCCAGAACCCCCTGATCATTCCAGAACATCCCTGGAGAGTCCAGAACCCCCTGATCATTCCAGAACATCCCTGGAGAGTCCAGAACCCCCTGATCATTCCAGAACATCCCTGGAGAGTCCAGAACCCTCTGATCATTCCAGAACATCCCTGGAGAGTCCAGAACCCCCTGATCATTCCAGAACATCCCTGAGAAATCAGAGTCCTCTGACCATTCCAGAACATCCCTGGAGAGTCCAGAACCCCCTGATCATTCCAGAACATCCCTGGAGAGTCTAGAACCCCCTGATCATTCCAGAACATCCCTGGAGAGTCCAGAACCCCCTGACCATTCCAGAACATCCCTGGAGAGTCCAGAACCCCCTGATCATTCCAGAACATCCCTGGAGAGTCCAGAACCCTCTGACCATTCCAGAACATCCCTGGAGAGTCCAGAACCCCCTGACCATTCCAGAACATCCCTGGAAGGTGAGAGCTGAGTGAGGAGAGTGGTAAGAACAGCCAGCAAAAAGCTCTGCCAGCAGAAAAATGGGAATTCATTAAAAACCTGTGCCTTGGAAGGCAAAAAATCCAAAATATGAGTGAGTTAAACCTGGTCATAACCCTCTTTGACAGCCTAAACCTGCTGATTATTTCCCAGAAAAAAATTCCTGATTTTTGTTGTGGAATTGCAGCAGGGCTGGAGAAAAGAAGTTCTGGGAATTAAAAGAATTCACATCTTGCAGAATCTCAGCACTGGGGAGGAGAAATTATCCATAAAATCTGGGATAACTCAAGGATATTCCTTCAGACATTGAGCCAGATCATAAATGGTGATTATTTCTCAAGAAAAATTCCTGATATTTGTTCTGGAATTGCAGCAGGGCTGGGAAAAAAGAAGTTCTGGAAATTAAAAGAATTCACATCTTGCAGAATCTCAGCACTGGGGAGGAGAAATTATCCATAAAATCTGGGATAATTTAGGGATATTCCATCACAGGAATAACACATTAAGCCAGACCTGTCTGGACCTTAAATGTCAATTATTTTCCAGGAAAAATTCCTGATTTTCATTCAGGAATTGCAGCAGGGCTGGAGAAAAGGAGTCCTGGGAATTAAAAAAATTCATATCTTGGAGGTGTTTGTAGAATCTCAGCACTGGGGCATGGGGAAATTATCCATAAAATCTGGGATAATTTAAGGATTATTCCTTCAGACATTAAGCCAGACCTGTCTGGATTATAAATGGTGATTATTTCCCAAGAAAAATTCCTGATTTTTGTTGTGGAATTGCAGCAGGGCTGGAGAAAAGGAGTTCTGGGAATTAAAAGAATTTATATCTTGGAGGTGTTTGTAGAATCTCAGCACTGGGGCATGGGGAAATTATCCATAAAAATCTGGGATAATTTAAGGATTATTCCTTCAGACATTAAGCCAGACCTGTCCAGATCAAAAATGCTGATTATTTCCCAGGAAAAAAAAAAAAAAATCAAAAAATCCCTGATTTTTTTTTTTTTTTTCCTCCCCACCAAAAAACGTGGGAGCTGCACAACACCAACCTGAGCAGGAGGGAAAGAAAACACAATTCCAGCAGCACTGCAAAGAACTCTACTTTAAAAATAATTTATTTATAGACACACCAGGCTGCTTTTCAGGAGGGAAAAAAAAAAAAAATCAGGATTTGGGGTGGGTTTTTTTGGTTGTTTGGTTTTTTTTTTTTTTTTTTTTTTTGCAGATTTCCCCGTGTGGGTGGCAGGAAAAACGAGTTGAAAGACTTTTCAAAAGCTCCTGGGAGGTTTTTATGAGCAGACAATTTAAATTTACAGTGGCCAGCGCTGGGTTGTCTAGACAGACTTTGTTGGGAGTTGATATTCCATGAATTATTGCCCAAAAAAAAAAAAAAAAAAAAAAAGAACTGGAGATTGGAAAGTCTGGGGCACTCAGGGTGATTTTTAGCTCTCACCTCTCAGTGGGTTTTACAGATTTCTGGGGATGATTTTTAGATGATTTTTGGGTTGTTTCGATTCCTGGGACAGGCAGGAGCCATTTGTGAGTCCTGGCACGAGGAAAGGAAAAAATCCATTTAATCCCAAAGGGGGTCCAGGGTCTCCTTCCTCTCTGTCACCCAGAGCTGATGGACAAGGCCAGAAAATCCCTGGGAGGATCAGGAATTCCCTCAGCACTCGGGAATAAATCCAGGAATAATCCCAAGGGAATAAATCCAGGGAATGATCACTCAGGAATAAATCCAGGGAATCATCACCCAGGAATAAATCCATGGAATGATCACTCAGGAATAAATCCAGGGAATAATCACTCAGGAATAAATCCAGGAATAATCACACCAGAATAAATCCAGGAATAATCCCAAAGGAATAAATCCAGGGAATGATCACCCCAGAATAAATCCAGGGAATGAACACCCAGGAATTATCCTTCAGGAACAAATCCAGGGAATAATCACTCAGGAATAAATCCAGAGAATGATCCCTCAGGAATAAATCCAGGGAATGATCACACAGGAATTAAACCAGGAATGATCACACAGGAATAAATCCAGGGAATAATCACACAGGAATAAATCCAGGAATAATCACACAGGAATAAATCCAGGGAATAATCACACCAGAATAAATCCAGGGAATAATCACTCAGGAATAAATCCAGGGAATGATTCCTCAGGAATAATCACTCAGGAATAAATCCATGGAATGATCACTCAGGAATTAAACCAGGAATGATCACACAGGAATAAATCCAGGGAATGATCACACAGGAATAAATCCAGGGAATAATCACCCCAGAATAAATCCAGGGAATGATCACTCAGGAATAAATCCAGGGAATGATCACCCCAGAATAAATCCAGGGAATAATCACCCAGGAATAAATCCAGGGAATGATCACCCAGGAATAATCACTCAGGAATAAATCCAGGGAATGATCACCCCAGAATAAATTCAGGGAATAATCACCCAGGAATAAATCCAGGGAATGATCACCCCAGAATAAATCCAGGGAATAATCACACAGGAATAAATCCAGGGAATGATTCCCCAGGAATAATCACTCAGGAATAAATCTAGGGAATGATCACCCCAGAATAAATTTAGGGAATTATCCTTCAGGAATAAATCCAGGGAATCATCACTCAGGAATGATCACTCAGGAATAAATACAGGGAATAATCACCCAGGAATAAATCCAGGGAATGATCACTCAGGAATTATCCTTCAGGAATAAATCCAGAGAATAATCACACCAGAATAAATCCAGGGAACAATCCCTTAGGAATAAATCTAGGTAATGATCACCCAGGAATAAATCCAGGGAATAATGACCCAGGAATAAATCCAGAGAATAATCACTCAGAAATAAATCCAGGGAATTAACACCCCAGAATAAATCCAGGGAATGATCCCTTAGGAAAAAATCCAGGGAATGATCACCCGGGAATAAATCCAGGGAATAATTACACAAGAATGATCACTCAGGAATAATTCCAGAGAGTAATCCTTGGGCAGGGACACCTCCCACTGTCCCAGGTGGATCCAAAGCCCAAAGTCCAGATTGGGATTTTCCTGCCTTGGGGAGAAATCCAAACTCCGTGCTGGGATCCCTCAGTGAGGACAGAAAATCCCAGAGTGACCCTTGAACCTTCTGGATTTTCCTGCTCATCATCCTCAGGATTGGCTTGGAGGGACCTTAAAGTTCATTTATTCCCCCCCTGGGATGGGTGGGGACACCTCCCACTGTCCCAGGTGGATCCAGCCTGGCCTGGGACATTCCCAGGGATCCAGGGGCAGCCCCAGCAAATGTGGGAATTCCATTCCCAGCAATTCCTGCCCAAGATCCCAGCCCAATGTCCCCTTTCCTTCCATCCTTTATCCCCCAATCCTCCTCCTCTTCCTCTTTCTCTCCCTGCAGTAAAATTCTCTAAAAAACCAAAATTTTACCTTTGATTTTTTTCTCCTTGTCAAACCCAACCCCAAATTCCTTTTCTCTGTTCCTTGAGCAGCAAAACTCCAAATTCCCAAATTCCCAGTTTGTGCCAGGCCATGGATGGAGCAGCTCCAGACAATCCTCACCCTCTTTTTCTTGGCACAAAATTCCAAATTTTCTCCCAATCCTCCTCCTCTTCCTCTTTCACAGAAAATTCCAAAATTTTCTCCCAGTTCTCGTCCTCTTCCTCTTTCTGTCCCTGCAGTAAAATTCTCTCAAAACCAAAATTTTTCCTTTGATTTTTTTTCTCCCTGTTAAACCCAACCCCAAATTCCTTTTCTCCTCTTTTCCATTTCTCTGTTCCTTGAGCAGCAAAACTCCAAATTCCCAAATTCCCAAATTTCCCATTCCCAGTTTGTGCCAGGCCATGGATGGAGCAGTTCCAGACAATCCCCTCCCTCTTTTCCTTGGCACAAAATTCCAAAATTTTCTCCAAATCCTCCTCCTCTTTCACAGAAAATTCCAAAATTTTCTCCCAGTTCTCGTCCTCTTCCTCTTTCTCTCCCTGCAGTGAAATTCTCTAAAAAAACAAAATTTTGCCTTTGATTTTTTTCTCCCTGTCAAACCCAACCCCAAATTCCTTTTCTCCTCTGTCCCTTGAGCAGCAAAACTCCAAATTCCCAAATTCCCAGTTTGTGCCAGGCCATGGATGGAGCAGTTCCAGACAATCCCCTCCCTCTTTCCCTTGGCACAAAATTCCAAAATTTTCTCCCAATCCTCCTCCTCTTCCTCTTTCTCTCCCTGCAGTGAAATTCTCTAAAAAACCAAAATTTTACCTTTGATTTTTTTCTCCCTGTCAAACCCAACCCCAAATTCCTTTTCTCTGTTCCTTGGGCAGCAAAACTCCAAATTCCCAAATTTCCCTTTCCCAGTTTGTGCCAGGCCATGGATGGAGCAGCTCCAGACAAACCCCTCCCTTTTTTCCTTGGCACAAAATTCCCAATTTTTCTCTGGAAGGGAAACTCCAGGGCTGACACATCCCTGGATTGGCTAAAACACGTCAGGAGAGTTTTTTAAATAAAATTCTTTCATTATTTTCGTGCAGTTCAAGGAGGGTCAAAGCAGCTAAAAATAGTGGTGGGAGGAAAAACCTACTTTATGTCCTTAAAATATTGAGTTTTTTACACTTAATTTTCATTTCTGGATATTGTTTCTTAACCTAAATTTATGGCGTGACTGAATATTCTCTCCTGGGAAGGAAAATCTAATTTAATTCCTGTTTTGAGTCTCCCCTAATAATAGAACTTCACATAAAATAACCTTGAAATGAAATTTTTTTTAGTTATTTTTTTTTTAAATCATCTGTCTGTTGGTGATCCTGGTGTGGTTGTGGCTTTTTAATATCCAATCCTAAATCAATTTTGGTTTTTTTTAGGTTTTTCTCTCTGGAATTGAGCTTTGTGTCTTATTAATAAAGTTAATAATAAATAAATAAATAAAATTAAATAATTAATAAATAAAAATAATGGGGTTAAAACACAAAATATGAGGGGTGATGATATTTCAGAGCTTGTTTTGCTCCCTGATTATCCTGAATTTTAAAGAGAATAAAACCAAACCCTGATTTAATTCTCCCTGGGGTTAAACTGCACAGCAGGTCGAGAACAAAATCAGAATTATTTTTATTTTCTTTTTTATTTTTAGTGCTGGGTTTGCTGCAGAAGTTTGATGTGCAGGATACTTTGATAAATTCTTCTCCACATCAGGCAGGGCTTGAATTTTTATTGGAAACCCTAAAAAATAATAAAATAATAATAAATAAAAATAATAAATAAATAAATAAATAAAATTAAATAATTAATAAATTAAAATAATGGACTTAAACCACAAAATATGAGGGGTAATGATGTTTCAGAGCTTATTTTGCTCCCTGATTATCCTGAATTTTAGAGAGAATAAAACCAAACCCTGATTTAATTCTCCCTGGGGTTAAACTGCAGAGAGGGTTAAGAGCAAAATCAGAATTATTTTTATTTTCTTTTTTATTTTTAGTGCTGGGTTTGCTGCAGAAGTTTGATGTGCAGGATACTTTGATAAATTCTTCTCCACATCAGGCAGGGCTTGAATTTTTATTGGAAACCCTAAAAAATAATAAAATAATAAATTAAGAAATTTAATAATAAATAAATAAATAAAATTAAATAATTAATAAATTAAAATAATGGACTTAAAACACAAAATATGAGGGGTAATGATGTTTCAGAGCTTGTTTTGCTCCCTGATTATCCTGAATTTTAAAGAGAATAAAACCAAACCCTGATTTAATTCTCCCTGGGGTTAAACTGCCCAGCAGAGGCTGCAGGCAGTGCCCAGACCAGGAAAAGAAATGGAAAACTGGAAATAAAAGCAGGAAATGCTTTTTTAATTTTTTTTTTTAAAAGTGGAGACCCAGCCAGGCCCGGAGCCCAGTGTGGAAAAAATAACAAAAAAATAAAATTTAGGGAGAGAAAATGATCCCAAACAAAGAGTCCTGGTGGGGAAGGTGTTGGCAGCAGGAATTGGTGTGGAAAAATAAAAATAAATAAAATTTAGGGAGAGAAAATGATGCCAAATAAAAAGTCCTGGTGGGGAAGGTGTTGGCAGCGGGAATTGGGGTGGAAAAATAAAAATAAATAAAATTTAGGGAGAGAAAATGATGCCAAATAAAGAGTCCTGGTGGGGTCAGAGCACAGGCAGCAGGAATTGGGGTGGAAAAATAATAAAAAATAAAATCAGGGAGAGAAAATGATCCCAAATAAAGTCCTGGTGGGGTCAGAGCAGGGAAAGGTGTTGGCAGCAGGAATTCCGTGGGGAAATCCTGGTGGGAGGAAATCCAGGGACAGGAGGGATTGGGAAAAGGGTTTGGGATGTTGTGGGTGAGGCTGGAATGGGCAGGATAGTCCAGGATTTTCCTGTGTGGAATATGGAATTTATCCCATTATTACATTCCCAGATTCCTGTGTGAAATATGGAATTTTTCCATCATTGTATTCCCAGATTTACGTGTGAAATATGGAATTTATCCCTTGAGGATATTCCAGGATTTTCCTGTGTGAAATATGGAATTTATTCCATTATTACATTCCCAGATTCCTGTGTAAAATATGGAATTTTTCCATCATTACATTCCCACATTTCTGTGTGCAATATGGAATTTATCCCATTATTACATTCCCAGATTTCTGTGTGGAATACAGAATTTTTTCCATCATTCCATCCCCAGATTTCTGTATAAAACAAGCAGTTCCATCCCTGATTGAAGCACAAACAGGTTCAGGACCCTTTGGCTGAGTTTTTATTTTTATTTTTATTTTTAGCCGGGAATTGCAGCTTTGAGCTCCCCAGGAATTCCAGGCATTTCCCTGTTCCTGGGGCTTGTTTCCTTTTCTGGGCTTTGGGCCTTTCTCTGCTCCCACCTGCCACTGAGATTTTCATTTCTACATCTGCTTTTTCCATTTATACTGCTGAGATTTTCATTTCTACATCTGCTTTTTCCATTTATACTGCTGAGATTTTAATTTATGCATCTGGTTTTTCAATTTATCCTGCTGATATTTTAATTTATTCAATTGGTTTTTTAATTTATGCCGCTGATTTTCCTGATTTATTCAATTGGTTTTTAATTTATGCCACTGAGTTTTTAAATTTCTAATTATGCCATTGATTTTCTTAATTTGTACCCCTGATATTTTAATTTATGCCACTGATATTTTCCTTGAATCCCCTTCTCCCTTTTCCTTCAATCCCCTTTTCCTTGAATCCCTTTCTCCCTTTTCCTTCAATCCCCTTTTCCATAAATCCTTTTCTCCCTTTTCCTTCAATCCCCTTTTCCATAAATCCCTTTTTTCCTTTCCATTAAATCCTTTTTTCCCTTTTCCTTCAATCCTTTTTTCCCTTTTTCTTCAATCCCCTTTTCCCATTTTCATTGACTCCCTTTTCCCCTTTTCTTTCAATTCCCTTTTCCTTCAATCCCCTTTTCCTTCAATCCCCTTTTCCTCCAATCCTTTTTTCCCTTTTCCTTAAATCCTTTTTCCCTTTTTCTTAAATCCTTAAATCCCCTTTTCCTTCAATCCCCTTCCCCCTTTTCCTTGAATCCCCTTTTCCTTGAATCCCCTTCCCACCTTTTCCTTAAATCCCTTTCCCTCTTTTCCTTCAATCCGCTTTTCCTTCAATCCCTTTCTCCGTTTTCTTTCAATCCTTTTTTCCTTTTCCTTCAGTCCTTTTTTCCCTTTCCATTAAATCCTTCAATCCCCCTTTTCCTTCAATCCCCCTTTTCCTTCAATCCCCTTTTCCCTTTTCCTTAAATCCTTTTTTCCCTTTTTCTTAAATCCTTAAATCCTCTTTTCCTTCAGTCAATCTCCTTTTCCTTCAATTCCCCTTTCCTTCAATCTCCTTCCCCCTTTTCCTTGAATCCCCTTTTCCTTGAATCCCTTTCCCTCTTTCCCTTCATTCCCTTTTTCCTTCAATCCCTTTCTCCGTTTTCCTTCAATCCTTTTTTCCTTTTCCTTCAATCCTTTTCTGCCCTTCCATTAAATCCTTAAATCCCCTTTTCCTTCAATCAATCCTCCTTTCCTTCAATCCCCTTTTCCCTTTTCCTCGAATCCCCTTTTCCTCGAATCCCCTTTTCCTCGAATCCCCCTTTCCTTGAATCCCCTTTTCCTTCAATCCCCTTTTCCATAAATCCCCTTTTCCTTCAATCCCCTTTTCCTTCAATCCCCTTTTCCATAAATCCCCTTTTCCTTCAATCCCCTTTTCCCTTTTCCTCGAATCCGCTTTTCCTCGAATCCCCTTTTCCTCGAATCCCCTTTTCCTCGAATCCCCTTTTCCTCGAATCCCCTTTTCCTTCAATCCCCCTTTCCTTCAATCCCCTTTTCCTTCAATCCCCTTTTCCATAAATCCCCTTTTCCTTCAATCCCCTTTTCCTTCAATCCCCTTTTCCTTCAATCCCCTTTTCCATAAATCCCCTTTTCCTTGAATCCCCTTTTCCTTCAATCCCCTTTTCCTTCAATCCCCTTTTCCATAAATCCCCTTTTCCATAAATCCCCTTTTCCTTCAATCCCCTTTTCCATAAATCCTTTTTTCCCTTTCCATTAAATCCTTAAATCCCCTTTTCCTTCAATCAATCCCCTTTTCCTTCAATCAATCCCCTTTTCCTTGAATCCTTCAATCCCTTTTCCTTGACTCCCTTTCCCCCTTTTCCTTCCATCCCCTTTTCCTTCAATCCCCTTTTCCTTGACTCCATTTTCCCCTTTTCCTTGAATCCTTTTCTCCCTTTTCTTTAAATCCTTTTCTCCCTTTTCTTTAAATCCTTTTTTCCCTTTCCATTAAATCCTTAAATCCCCTTTTCCTTCAATCCCTTTCCCTCCAATCCCTTTCCCTGCAGCCCCTCTCCCGTCCCGCTGAGGAGGGTGTATGTCAGGAGTGCAGTGTCCCGATCCTATCAGCAGCCCTATTTTTACACATCCTGTGCCTGGGGCCGCCCTTTTTTTCAGGATTTTTTTATTTTTTTTTTCCCTTTGCCCACTTCCCAAACAGGAAAAAGTCCCGAGTTTATTTTTTCCTCTGGAGGAAAACGCCGGAACCGCCCCGAAGGGCACCGGGTGTGACGGGCCAGGGGAGCCGAGGGCTGGGAGTGGGATTGGGGTCCTTCTTCCCATCCTGGGGTGGGGTTTAGGGAATGAATTCTATAGGATTGTGGGATTTCGTAGGATTGTGGGATTCCCTCCACTTGGGGGGATGAATTCCATGGGATTGTGGAATTGTCTCCATGGGAAGTGGTTTAGGGGGTTGAATTCCATAGGATTGTGGGATTCCCTCCACTTGAGGGGGATGAATTCCATGGGATTGTGGAATTCCTGCCATGGAATGGGATTTAGGGGAATGAATTCCATAGGATTGAAGAATTCCCTTCATTGAATGGGGCTTGGGGGAATGAATTTTGTAGGATCGTGGAATTCCATAGGATTGTGAAATTCCCCCCATGGGATGGGGTTTGGAGAAATGAATTCCATAGGACTGAGGAATTCCCTCCAAGTGGGATTGGGTTTAGGGGAATGAATTCCATAGGATTGAAGAATTCCCTCCATGGAATGGGGTTTGGGGGATTGTGGATTTGCCTCCATGGGATGGGGCTTGGGGGGAATGAGTTCCATAGGATTGAAGAATTCCCTTCGTCAAATGGGGCTTGGGGGAATGAATTCTGTAGGATTGTGGATTTCTCTGCATGGGATGGGGCTTGGGGGGATGAATCCCATAGGATTGTGAGATTCCATAGGATTGTTGGATTCCATAGGAGTGTGGAGTTCCCTCCATATAGGATGGGGTTTGGAGGAATGAATTCCATAGGATTGTGGAATTCTTCCCATGGGATGGGGCTTGGAATGAATTCTATAGGATTGTGGAATTGCCTTCATGAGATGGGTCTTGGGGGGATGAATTCCATAGGAGTGTGGGATTCCCTCTGTGGGATGGGATTTGGGGGAATGAATTCCATAGGATTGTGGAATTCCTCCCATGGGATTGGGCTTGGAGTGAATTCTATAGGATTGTGGAATTCCCTGCATGGGTTTGGGATGGGGCTTGGGGGAATGAATTCCGTAGGATTGTGGAATTGTCTCCATGGGAAGTGGTTTAGGGGGTTGAATTCTATAGGATTGTGGGATTCCCTCCACTTGAGGGGATGAATTCCATGGGATTGTGGAATGGGGCTTGGGGGGGATGAATTCCATAGGATTGAAGAATTCCCTCCATGGAATGGGGTTTGGGAGAATGAATTCCATAGGATTGTGGGATTCCCTGCAAGTGGGATTGGGTTTAGCGGATGAATCCCATAGGATTGTCGGATTCTGTAGGATTGTGGAATTCCCTCCATGGGATGGGGTTTGGAGGAATTATTTCCATAGGATTGTGGAATTCCCTCCAGGTGGGATGGGGCTTGGAATGAGTTCTGTAGGATTGTGGGATGGGACTTGGGGGGATGAATTCCATGGGATTGTGGAATTGTCTGCATGGGAAGTGGTTTGGGGGGGTTGAATTCCATAGGATTGTGGAATTCCATAGGATTGTGGAATTCCATAGGATTGTGGGATTCCGTAAGATTGTGGAATTCCCTCAGCAGTGGCTCCTCTCTTGGCCACCTTTGCTCGGAGGTGACGTGGCTTTGGACACGAGGAAAACTCTGGGATAAGAAGAGTTGTGTCCTGGTGATGTGGTTTGGGCAGAATTCCCTTCTCTTGGATGCTGGGAATTCCCAGGGAATTCCCTCTGATCCCAAAGAATCCGTGAAACAAACGCTTGGAGTGTTCAGAGCAGCTCCAGGTTCTCCATCGCCCCTCACCTCCCGCCTTCCCTGGCTGGAACCAGAATTCCAAACCAGTTTAAATCCCAAAAAAATGAATGAATTCTATAGGATCATGAAATGGGGCTTGGAAGGGATGAATTCCATGGGATTGTGGAATTCCCTCCATGGGATGGGATTTGGGGGAATGAATTCCTGTAGGATTGTGGAATTCTCTCCATGGGATGGGATTTGGGGGAATGAATTCTGTAGGATTGTGGAATTCCTTCCACCTGGGGGGATGAATTCCATAGGATTGTGGTTTGGGGCTGGAGCAGCAATTCCTGGATGGATCCAGGATGATTTTCCCCTCTCTGGGAATGAATTCCTGGCTGTTCTCTGGGCTGGAAGGAGCTCCATGGCCTGGAAACGCCTGGATTTGGTGATAAGGAGCAATTCCAGACCTGAGGAGCAGCTCCAGGAGCTCAGGGGACACAAATTCCGGGCAGAATTCAGAATTCCTTTGTTTTCCACGTGGTGTTGTTGTTGATTTTGTTGTGGTTTTTTTTATTATTATTTTTTTTCCCCATTTTTCCTTAATTTTCCCTGTGGGGACCCCGATGGTTTTGATGGGAATTGGCTGCAGGCCTGAGGCAGGAGATGGTGGCTTTTTAAAATCCCTTGTGTGCACTATCAGCTGGACACAGCGCTCTGGCCTTCCTGTCCTGGGGATCCGCCTCTCCAGGGATCCTGGGGAGCTGCTTCCCTCCTTTTGGGAATCCTCATCTTCCTAAAACACCTTTTTTTAGGCTCTTTTTTAGTGTTTTGTTGCTGTTCCATTGAGTGTAATCCCAAAGTTGCTGCTGGAGTTTGGGAATAGCCAAGGGGGAGTTTGGGATCTTGGCTCTGGGAGCTCAGAGTGTGGGGAACAAATATTTCTTAAATAATTCCAAAAATTCCTTAAATTCCTAAATTTGCTGTTTTATCCGTGGGTTTGTTGGGATTTGTTTGGTCGGTGGTGGATTCCAGGGCTGTGTTTGGGGAGCTCTGGGGAAAGGGAGGCAGAGCCTGGGAGCTGCTGGAGTTGGGAGAGATCAAAGCTCTGCCTGAGGAGGGGAAACTATCGGCGATTGAAGGAGAGACGGGGAGACTGACCATGATCAGAATCCCATTTTACTCAGCTTTTCCAAGAATTTATACACCAAGAATTTATTTACCAAGAATTTATATATATTTATATAATTTATATTTCAGTAAGGTTAATAATTTTACTCCGATTTTACTCAGATTTTCCAAGAATTTATTTACCAAGAATTTCTATATATTTATATAATTTATATTTCAGTAAGGTTAATAATTTCTCCTACAACAATTAGGTTAAAGGGTCATACAAACAACTCATACATTTTTCAACACGTCCATGTAAGGGATTGATTGAATCTTCTTCTCTTGAGCAGATTTCTAATCCCATCTTCTCATGAGCTCCAAGTTGTGTTTGTTCTCTCCAGGGCACCCAGATATCTCTATCCAGCATATCCACATATCTACAAATGCTGATTAAATCTGTCTTACTCTTGTGAATCCCCACACTCCATTGCCACAGCAATTCCAATCCAATCCAGTCCCGATCCTGTCCCAATCCAGTCCCAATCCCAATCCAATCCAGTCCCAATCCCAATTCCAATCCAGTCCCAATTCCAGTCCCAATCTAGTCCACCCCCAATCCAGTCCCAACCCCAATCCAATCCAGTCCCAACCCCAATCCCAGTCCCAATCCAGTCCCAGTCTTCAATCCCAATGCAATCCAGTCCCAATCCAGTCCCATCCCACTTCCAATCCAATCCCAATTCCAGTCCCAATTCCAATCCAATCCACTCCCACTCCCAATCCCAATTCCAGTCCCAATCCCAATCCAGTCCCAACCCCAATCCGAATCCAGTCCAGTCTCAATCCAGTCCCAATTCCAGTCCAATCCCAGTCCCAATTCCAATCCAATCCAGTCCCATCCCACTTCCAATCCCAATTCGAGTCCCAATCCCAATTTGAGTCCCAATCCCAATTCCAGTCCCAATCCCAATTCCAGTCCCAATCCCAATCCGAATCCAGTCCAGTCTCAATCCAGTCCCAATTCCAGTCCCAATTCCAATCCAATCCCAATTCAATCCAGTCCCAATCCAATCCTGTCCCAATTCCAATCCAATCCAGTCCCAATCTGGTTCCAAATCCAGTCCCAAATCAAGTCCCAGTCCAGTCCCAATTCCAATCCAATCCCAATCCCAATTCAATCCAGTCCCAATCCCAATCCCAGCCCCAGGCCTGGATCCCGCCCTGCTCAGCCCTTCCCCAGGCCAAGGGGACATTATCAATCCTCAATCCAATTAAAACCACCCAGAGTTAATCTCTTGCCAAACTCCTGGATTATCCTGAGCCCCCTCAGGCACTTGGAGCATCCCTGGGAAGCCACAAGGGCACAGAAATCCCAGGATCAAGTCCATAAACCCACATGGATGGGGAAAGAATTCCTTCCCTCCCCTGGAACGTGCTGCAGATTCCCTTTGGAAAACTCCCCTGGCACCGCCAGCCTGGATTATCCATCCCCACCTGCTGCTCCACAGGAACCAGAGCAATTCCTGCTTCTCCTGCCACCAGATAAATCCCATCTCCATCCCCTGGCAGGAGGAGAAACCCTGGGAGCCACATCCACATTGATTTCTGCTTCCCACAAACCACCTCAGAGCTGAGCAATTAATAGCCCGGACCGACCACAAACCAAGGGCAGGATTAAATTAGAATAATTAAAAGCCAGGTCAGAGTGTCTGTAAACACAGCCCGTGGCAGGAAATGCTGGGACAGGATCCAGTGGTGCCAGGAATCCGAGGAAAAAGGATTTCCTCATTGGTTTGAAGTGCCAAGAGCATCCAGGAGGATTTGAAATCTCAATTTATTTTTGCTGTTTTTAGACCAAACAGCCTCGTCATTGGAAATCTGCATTAAAAAAAAAAAAAAATCTCCTGAAAATTCTAAGCACAAATCCAAAGGGAGCAGTTCAACTGCAGGGAATCCCAAATCCCCTGCAAATAAAAGCAAATCCCAAAAAATAAATTATTTATCCCACAGGGCTGGTGAGTGCTGCCCTATGGGTGGAGGCTGTGCTCAAACAGGGATTGGGAAGTAGGTGGTGGAAGGATTTAGGGATAAAGAATAAAAAGTAGTTAATATCATTTTTTAAAATTAAATTAATATTTTTTTAAATTAATAATTTTAAAATAAGTTTAATAATGACTTAGAATATAATAAATTTAAAAGAATTTTTGAAAATAATTTTTTTGTGTTCAATTAAAAAATCAACAATAAATTTAAAATTTTTATTAGAAATAAATTATATTAGGGGTATTAAATATTAATATATAGAATAAATATCCGGGATCCCTCAGTGAGGACAGAAAATCCCAGAGTGACCCTTGAACCTTCTGGATTTTCCTGCTCATCATCCTCAGGATTGGCTTGGAGGGACCTTAAAGTTCATTTATTCCCCCCCTGGGATGGGTGGGGACACCTCCCACTGTCCCAGGTGGATCCAGCCTGGCCTTGGACATTCCCAGGGATCCAAGGGCAGCCCCAGCAAATGTGGGAATTCCATTCCCAGCAATTCCTGCCCAAGATCCCAGCCCAATGTCCCCTTTCCCAGTGGGATCCATTCCCTGTGTCCTGTCCCTGCAGCCCTTGGCCCCAGTCCCTCTCCAGCTCTCCTGGAGTTTTCCCCTTCAGGGACTCGGAGCATTCCCTGCACTTTTCCCTTCTCCAGGGGAACATTCCCAGCTCTCCCAGCCTGGCTCAGCCCTGGAACAGCTCTGGGGCTCCTCTGCACTAATTCCCCCAAATCAACAATTTCCCCCAAATCCACAATTTTCTATCTCAGCCCTTGGCTGTGGCTTTTCCCTTTAGGGTTTAGATTTTGCTTTCCCAGAGTTTGGTATCAGGACTGGAGAATTTAGGATTTCCTTTGGTGCCCTCCAGTGGTGAAATCTGGGATTGTGGCTTGGCTGGGGCCGTTCATGGGATGAGTTAAGGAAAATTGGGAAATCAGCCCTGCTAAAAGCTATTTTTATGTATGGGGGTATATATATATATACACATTTATTATATACATATATATATATATATAATATACATATATATAATATAATATTTTATATACATATATATAATATAATATATCAATATATAAAAAGATATATGTATATATGCACACAATAAATATAAATATAAATTTTTATATATCAATTTATATATTTATATACTATATACGTACAGTATATATATATTTACATATATAAATATATATACACAATATTCTTATATGTATATTTATAAATATACTTCAGAAGTAACCATAATATAAAAATATATTTATATTATATTTATATTATATTTATATATAAATATATAATATATATTTATATATATATAATATATATATATTATATTTATATTTTGTATATATTATATTTATATTATTTTATACAGATATAAAAAGAAGTAAATAAAAGTAAGTATATACATTATATAAAAATATAAAATATGTACATTTAATTATATAATATATTTATATATTTATACATAATATAATTATATGATTTATATATTATATAGATTTATATGTACATATTTATAAAATTTTCCTGAAGTTTTGTTCTCCTCATGTTCTCCTTGGTGGTGTTGGGTTTTGGGATGAGCTGGAGGATCTCAGGGGACTTTTCCAGCCTTGATCATTCTGTGTTTTTACAGCAAAAAAGACTTTTCTTGTGGTTTTGTGCTCTCCATGTTCTCCTCAGCCTTTCAGGAGAAGGAGGAGAACATGGGGAGAACAAAATGCTGGTGTTGGGTTTGGGATGAACTGGAGGATCTCAGGGGACTTTTCCAACCTTGATTGTTCTGTGTTTGTAGAGCAAAAAAGACTTTTCCCGTGGTTTTGTTCTCTCCATGTTCTCCAAGGTGATGTTGGTTATTGGGATGAGCTGGAGGATCTCAGGGAGTTTTTCCAACCTTGATCATTCCATGTTTGTAGAGCAGAGGAGACTTTTCCCATAGTTTTTTTTCTCTCCATGTTCTCCTCAACCTTTCAGGAAAAGGAGGAGAACATGGGGAGAACAAAATGCTGGTGTTGGGTTTGGGATGAACTGGAGGATCTCAGGGGCTTTTCCAGCCTTGATTATTCCATGTTTATAGTGCAGAGGAGACTTTTCTCAAAGTTTTGTTATCTCCATGTTCTCCTCAGCCTTTCAGGAAAAGGAGAACATGAGGAGAACAAAATGCTGGTGTTGGGTTCTGGGATGAGCTGGAGGATCTCAGGGGACTTTTCCCGCCTTGATCATTCCGTGTTTTTAGAGCAAAAAAGACTATTCCCGTGGTTTTGTTCTCCTCAGGCTTTCAGCACAGTGTGTTGGGTTTTGGGATGAGCTGGAGGATCTCAGGGGGCTTTTCCAGCCTTGATCATTCCGTGTTTGTAGAGCAAAAAAGACTTTTCTCATGGTTTTTTTCTCTCCATGTTCTCCTCAGCCTTTCAGGAAAAGGAGAACATGGGGAGAACAAAATGCTGGTGTTGGTTTTTGGGATGAGCTGGAGGATCTCAGGGGACTTTTCCAGCCTTGATCATTCCATGTTTGTAGAGCAAAAAAGACTTTTCCCGTGGTTTTGTTCTCTCCATGTTCTCCTCAGCCTTTCAGGAGAAGGAGGAGAACATGAGGAGAACAAAATGCTGGTGTTGGGTTTTGGATGAGCTGGAGGATCTCAGGGGACTTTTCCAACCTTGATCATTTCATGTTTGTAGAGCAGAGGAGAATTTTCCCATAGTTTTGTTCTCCCCACATTCTCCTCGGTGATGTTGGGTTTTAGGATGAGCTGGAGGATCTCAGGGGGCTTTTCCAGCCTTGATCATTCCATGTTTGTAGAGCAGAGGAGACTTTTCCCATGGTTTTGTTCTCTCCATGTTCTCCTCAACCTTTCAGGAAAAGGAGAACATGGGGAGAACAAAATGCTGGTGTTGGGTTTTGGGATGAGCTGGAGGATCTCAGGGGACTTTTCCAGCCTTGATCATTCTGTGTTTGTAGAGCAAAAAATACTTTTCTTGTAGTTTTGTTCTCTCCATGTTCTCCTTGGTGATGTTGGGTTTGTTTGGGATGAGCTGGAGGATCTCAGGGGACTTTTCCAACCTTGATCATTCCATCTTTTTAGAGCAAAAAATACTTTTCTTGGGGTTTTGTTCTCTCCGTCTTCTCCAAGGTGGTGTTGGGTTTGTTTGCGATGAGCTGGAGGATCTCAGGGAGTTTTTCCAACCTTGATCATTCCATGTTTGTAGAGCAGAGGAGACTTTTCCCATAGTTTTTTTTCTCTCCATGTTCTCCTCAACCTTTCAGGAAAAGGAGAACATGGGGAGAACAAAATGCTGGTGTTGGGTTTTGGATGAACTGGAGGATCTCAGGGGACTTCTCCAGCCTTGATCATTCCGTGTTTGTAGAGCAAAAAAGACTTTTCCCGTGGTTTTGTTCTCTCCATGTTCTCCTTGGTGGTGTTGGGTTTTGGGATGAGCTGGAGGATCTCAGGGGCTTTTCCAACCTTGATCATTCCGTATTTTTACAGCAAAAAAGACTTTTCCCGTGGTTTTTTTCTCTCCATGTTCTCCTCAGCTTTTCAGGAAAAGGAGAACATGGGGAGAACAAAATGCTGGTGTTGGGTTTTGGGATGAGCTGGAGGATCTCACGAGGCTTTTCCAGCCTTGATCATTCTGTGTTTTTACAGCAAAAAAGACTTTTCCCGTGGTTTTTTTCTCCCCACGTTCTCCTCAGCCTTTTCCCTCCCAATCCAAACCCAATCCCTTTGTTTTTTCCCGGCTCAGTAAAGGACAAACCGTGTCTGGAGCAGAATTTGGGGTCTCTCCTTCCCTCCCCTGATCCTTTGGGATTCCTGATCCTTCTCCTGCCCTTCCCTTGGACCTCTGCTGACCTTCATCCTCCTTGGGACCTCTCCCATCTTCCCAAATCCTTGGATCCTCAGCTTTGGTGGCCCCGTTGTCACCCCCAGCAGCTTTTGGCTCCCAATTTCCCAATTTCCTCCCGAAACCGCTGAGGAAAACCAGGCCCAGCACAAATCCACGAGGAAAATGTTGAAAAGCTCCTCCTGGCTGAGGTCAGGAAAAATTCCAGGGCGGTTTTTGGGGTGGTTTTGAGAGGAGAAACTGCATGTGGTTTGTGGAAATTGAGGTTTTGGGGTGATTTTTAGGAGGAGAATCTGGATGTGGTTTGTGGGAATTGTGGCCAGAAATATCCTGGAGGTTTTGGGGTGACTTTTGAAAAAATCCCGGAGGTTTTGGGGTGTTTTTGGGGACAATCTGGATGTGGTTTGTGGGAATTGAGGTTTTGGGGTGATTTTTTTGGGACAATCTGGATGTGGTTTGTGGGAATTGAGACCAGAAAAGTCCTGGGGGTTTTGGGGTGGTTTTGGAGGAAAATCTGGATGTGGTTTGAGGGAATTGAAGCCAGAGAAAAGTCCTGGAAATTTTGGGGTGATTTTTGGAAAAATCCTGGAGGTTTTTGGGGTGATTTTTAAAAAAATCCTGGAGGTTTTTGGGGTGATTTTTAGGAGAATCTGGATGTGGTTTATGGGAATTGTGGCCAGAAATATCCTGGAGGTTTTGGGGTGAATTTTGAAAAAATCCTGGAGGTTTTGGGGTGATTTTTGAGGAGAATCTGGATGTGGTTTGTGGGAATTGAAGCCAGAAAAAAATCCTGGAGGTTTTGGGGTGATTTTTGAAAAAATCCTGAAAGTTTTGGGGTGTTTTTTAAAAAATCGTGGAGGTTTTGGGGTGACTTTTGAAAAAATCCTGAAAGTTTTGGGGTGATTTTTGAGGAGAATCTGGATGTGGTTTGTGGGAATTGAAGCCAGATAAATCCTGGAAGTTTTGGGGTGATTTTGGAAAAAATCCTGGAGGTTTTTGGGGAGAATCTGGATGAGGTTTGTGGGAATTGAGGCCAGAAAAATCCTGGAGGTTTTGGGGTGACTTTTGAGAAAATCCTGGAGGTTTTGGGGTGATTTTTTTGGGACAATCTGGATGTGGTTTGTGGGAATTGAGGCCAGAAAAGTCCTGGAGGTTTTGGGGGTGATTTTTGAAAAAATTCTGGAGGTTTTGGGGTGATTTTTGGTGGAATCTGGATGTGGTTTGTGAGAATTGAGAGCAAAAAAATCTTGGAGTTTTTGGGGTGATTTTGGAAAAAATCCCGGAGGTTTTTGGGGAGAATCTGGGTGAGGTTTGTGGGAATTAAGGCCAGAAAAATCCTGGAGGTTTTGAGGTGATTTCTGAAAAAATCTTGGAGGTTTTGGGGTGATTTTTGGTGGAATCTGGATGTGGTTTGTGAGAATTGAGAGCAGAAAAATCTTGGAGTTTTTGGGGTGATTTTGGAAAAAATCCCGGAGGTTTTTGGGGAGAATCTGGATGAGGTTTGTGGGAATTAAGGCCAGAAAAATCCTGGAGGTTTTGGGGTGATTTTTAAAGAGAATCTGGATGTGGTTTGTGGTAATTGAGAGCAGAAAAATCCTGGAGGTTTTGAGGTGATTTCTGAAAAAATCTTGGAGGTTTTGGGGTGATTTTTGAAAAAGTCTTGGAGGTTTTGGGATGATTTTTAGGAGAATCTGGATGTGGTTTGTGGGAATTGAAGCCAGAAAAGTCCTGGAGGTTTTTGGGGCGGTTTTGGAGGAAAATCTGGATGAGGTTTGTGGGAATTGAGGTTTTGGGGTGATTTTTTGGGACAATCTGGATGTGGTTTGAGGGAATTGAAGCCAGAGAAAAGTCCTGGAAATTTTGGGGTGATTTTTGGAAAGATCCTGGAGGTTTTGAGGTGATTTTTGAAAAAATCCTGAAAGTTTTGGGGTGATTTTTGGGGAGGAGAATCTGGATGTGGTTTGTGGGAATTGAGACCACAAAAATCCTGGAGGTTTTTGAGGTGATTTCTGGAAAAACCCTGGAGGTTTTGGGGGTGATTTTTGGGAGAATCTGGATGTGGTTTATGGGAATTGTGGCCAGAAATATCCTGGAGGTTTTGGGGTGAATTTTGAAAAAATCCTGGAGGTTTTGGGGTTATTTTTGAGGAGAATCTGGATGTGGTTTGTGGGAATTGAAGCCAGAAAAATCCTGGGGGTTTTGGAGTGACTTTTGAAAAAATCCCGGAGGTTTTGGGGTGTTTTTGGGGACAATCTGGATGTGGTTTGTGGAAATTGAGGTTTTGGGGTGATTTTTAGGAGGAGAATCTGGATGTGGTTTGTGGGAATTGAAGCCAGAAAAAATCCTGGAGGTTTTTGGGGTGATTTTTGAAAAAATCCTGAAAGTTTTGGGGTGATTTTTGGGGAGGAGAATCTGGATGTGGTTTGTGAGAATTGAAGCCAGAAAAATCCTGGAGGTTTTTGGGGCGATTTCTGAAAAAATTCTGGAGGTTTTGGGGTGATTTTTTAAAAAATCCTGGAGGTTTTGGGGTGACTTTTGAAAAAATCCTGGAGGTTTTGGGGTGATTTTGAAAAAATTCTGGAGGTTTTGGGGTGATTTTTGGGAGAATCTGGATGTGGTTTGTGGGAATTGAAGCCAGATAAATCCTGGAAGTTTTGGGGTGATTTTGGAAAAAATCCTGGAGGTTTTTGGGGAGAATCTGGATGTGGTTTTTGGGAATTGAGGCCAGAAAAATCCTGGAGGTTTTGGGGTGACTTTTGAGAAAATCCTGGAGGTTTTGGGGTGATTTTTTTGGGACAATCTGGATGTGGTTTGTGGGAATTGAGACCAGAAAAGTCCTGGAGGTTTTGGGGTGATTTCTGAAAAAAATCCTGGAGGTTTTGGGGAGAATCTGGATGAGGTTTGTGGGAATTAAGGCCAGAAAAATCCTGGAGGTTTTTGGGGTGATTTTTGAGGACATTCTGGATGTGGTTTCTGAGAATTGAAGCCAGAAAAATCCTGGAGGTTTTGGGGAGAATCTGGATGGGGTTTGTGGGAATTGAAGCCAGAAAAAGTCCTGGAGGTTTTGGGGTGATTTTTTTATTTTTTTATTTTTTTCCATGGAGCTGTTGCACCACTCTTGAAGTATTTTTATTTTTATTTTTATTTTTTTATTTTTTATCTATTTTTTATTTTTTATTTATTTTTTATTTTTATTTTTATTTTTATTTTATTTTTATTTATATTTTATTTTATTTTTATTTTTATTTTTTATTTTTTATTTTATTTTTTATTTATTTTTCATTTTTTTTTTATTTTTATTTTTTATTTTTATTTTATTTTTATTTATATTTTTATTTTATTTTTATTTTTATTTTATTTATTTTTTTTATTTTTATTTTTATTTTTATTTTTCTTTTTTTTATTTTATTTTTATTTTTACTTTTATTTTATTTTTATTTTTACTTTTATTTTTATTTTTATTTTTATTTTATTTTTATTTTTATTTTTTATTTTTATTTTTATTTATATTTTTATTTTATTTTATTTTTATTTTTTTAGTTTTTATTTTTATTTTATTTTATTTTTATTTTTTATTTTTATTTTTATTTTTGATTTTTCTCGAAGCCATTTGTTTTGATTCTGCTGCCGTGCTCAGTAGTTAATTTGTTTATTACAAAAGTTAAGACTAAGATTAAACAAACTGCTGATGCTTTTATGTCTCTTAATGAGAAGAAAATGTTTCGGAGGGGATTCCAAACCACTACAGAGGGTTCAAAATGGGAGGGAAAAATAAGAAAAAAAATCGAAATTCTCAGTAGAGTCAGGAATTTGTTCCTTTTTTAATTGGAAACAAAAGTCACTCGTGTTCACTGTCCCCAGCTCGTCCTCCCTGCATTGTCCCGGAGATCCTTTATTTATTTATTTAAAATTTTTATTTATAATTATAATTATATATAATATATATATAATTATAATTATATATAATATTTATTTATTTTATTTATCCCATCCCCATCCCATTCCATAATCCCATCCCCATCCCATCCCCATCCCATCCCCATCCCCATCCCATGGATCCCATCCCCATCCCATCCCATCCCATCCCCATCCCATCCCCATCCCCATCCCATCCCATCCCATTATCCCCATCCCACCCCATCCCATCCCATGGATCCCATCCCATCCCATCCCATCCTATTATCCCCATCCCATTATCCCCATCCCATCCCATCCCATCCCATCCCCATCCCATTATCCCCATCCCACCCCATCCCACCCCATCCCATCCCATGGATCCCATCCCATCCCACCCCATCCCATCCCATGGATCCCATCTCATCCCATCCCTGTGTTCCCATCCCATCCCTGTGTTCCCATCCCTGTGTTCCCATCCCATCCCATCCCATCCCATGGATCCCATCCCCATCCCATCCCATCCCATCCCCATCCCATCCCCATCCCATCCCCATCCCATCCCATCCCCATCCCATCCCATCCCATTATCCCCATCCCACCCCATCCCACCCCATCCCACCCCATCCCATCCCACCCCATCCCACCCCATCCCATCCCACCCCATCCCATCCCCATCCCCATCCCATCCCATCCCATCCCATCCCATCCCATCCCATCCCATCCCATCCCATCCCCATCCCATCCCCATCCCATCCCATCCCATTATCCCCATCCCACCCCATCCCATCCCACCCCATCCCATCCCCATCCCCATCCCATCCCATCCCATCCCATCCCCATCCCCATCCCCATCCCCATCCCATCCCACCCCATCCCATCCCCATCCCCATCCCATCCCATCCCCATCCCATCCCATCCCATCCCCATCCCATCCCATCCCATCCCATCCCATCCCATCCCATCCCATCCCATCCCCATCCCATCCCATCCCATCCCATCCCATCCCATCCCATCCCATCCCCATCCCATCCCCATCCCATCCCATCCCATCCCATCCCATCCCATCCCATCCCCATCCCATCCCATCCCATCCCATCCCCATCCCATCCCATCCCATCCCCATCCCATCCCCTCCCATCCCCATCCCATCCCCATCCATCCCATCCCATCCCATCCCATCCCCATCCCATCCCCATCCCATCCCCATCCCATCCCATCCCATCCCATCCCATCCCATCCCATCCCATCCCCATCCCATCCCCATCCATCCCATCCCATCCCATCCCATCCCATCCCATCCCATCCCATCCCATCCCATCCCATCCCATCCCCATCCCATCCCATCCCATGGATCCCATCCCCATCCCATCCCCATCCCATCCCATCCCATCCCCATCCCATTATCCCCATCCCACCCCATCCCATCCCATGGATCCCATCCCATGGATCCCATCCCATGGATCCCATCCCATCCCATCCCCATCCCCATCCCATCCCTGTGTTCCCATCCCATCCCATCCCATCCCATCCCATCCCATCCCATCCCATCCCATCCCATCCCATCCCATCCCATGGATCCCATCCCTGCAGATTTTTCCTTCCTCTGGATTTATTGTGGTTCCTGCTTGGGGAATGGAGTTGGGCCAGGGAATGGTTTGGGACCTCAGAAATGTCCAGTGTCACCCCTGGAGGTTTCCCACCAGCCCAGGGGGCTCCAAGCCCTGCCCAAGGTGGTTTTGGACACTTCAGGGATGGGGAAATGTTGATTGGGATGGTGGGAGGTGTCCCTGCCCTTGGGGAGGATGGGGTGGAACAGGGACTGGGCTGAGCTGGAGAATAAAGTAAATATTTATTGAAAGGTCTTTAGGAATCACCTTGGGCAGGGCGAGAGCCTGGTCAGGGCTACACACAAGGTGGACCCAGAATGGGCACAGAAATGGACCCAAATGGTCACAGAATGGTCACAGAATGGTCATAAAATGGACCCAAAATGGTCACACAATGGGCCCAAAATGGTCACACAATGGGCCCAAAATGGTCACACAATGGGCCCAAAATGGTCACACAATGGGCCCAAAATGGACACAAAAATGGTCCCAAAATGGACACAAAAATGGTCCCAAAATGGACACAAAAATGGTCCCAAAATGGACACAAAAATGGTCACAAAAATGGTCCCAAAATGGACCCAAGAATGGTCACAAAATGTTCACCCACCCCTCACCTGGAAAGGACAAAAGGACAAAAGGAACATTCCCAACTCTGCCAGAGCTCCAGGAGAGTTTGGACACACTCCAGGGGTGCCCAGGGTGGGAGTTTGGGGTGTCTGTGCAGAGAATGGGGTTGGCTGGACAGTCCCTGTGGATCTCAGGACATTCCATGGCTTTGTCCCCCGGCACAGGGTGGATTTTGGGGTGTCTGTTTAGGGTCAGGGTTTAGATGGATGATCCCTGTGGATTTCCATTCCTTGGAGAATTCCATGTTATTCCAGATTATTCCATGACTTTGTCCTCTGGCACAGGGTGGGTTTTGGAGTGTCTGTTTAGGGTCAGGGGTTGGATCTCAGGATATTCCATGATTTTCTGCCCCATTGGCACAGGGTGGGATTGTTGGGGTGTCTGTGCAGGGTCAGGGTTTAGATGGATGATCCCTGTGGATCTCCATTCCTTGGAGAATTCCACATTATTCCAGATTATTCCATGACTTTATCAGGGTGTGGATTTTGGGGTGTCTGTGCAGGGTCAGGGGTTGGATCTCAGGATATTCCATGACTTTCTGACCCCTGGCAGATCCCTGTGGATCTCAGGATATTCCATGACTTTTTCCCCTGGCACAGGGTGGATTTTGGGATATCTGTTTAGGGAAAGGGATTGAATGGACAATCCCTGTGGATCTCCATTCCTTGGAGAATTCCATGTTATTCCAGATTATTCCATGACTTTCTGACCCCCGGCACAGGGTGGGATTGTTGGTGTGTCTGTGCAGGGTCAGGGTTTAGATGGACAATCCCTGTGGGTCTCCATTCCTTGGAGAATTCCACATTATTCCAGATTATTCCATGACTTTCTGACCCCTTGCCCTGGGTGTGGATTTTGGGGTGTCTGTGCAGGGCCAGGGGTTGGATCTCAGATTATTCCATGATTTTTTGACCCCTGGCACAGTCAGATCTTTCTCTGCTTCATCCCATTTCTGCTCCAGCTTTGTTCTATCCCCTTTATTTTGGGGGATAAACTTTGCAGGAGCTCCAGGCTGCACGTGGCAGCTCCTGATCCGTTTGTGGCTTTCCTGGAAAGAATTATTTTCTTTTTTTTCCAGTTTGACCTTTTCAGAAAAAAAAAAACCAAAAACCAAAAACACAAACCAACAAAGCCGCCCAAAAATGAAGCTGATTTTTAACGGATGCTGAAATTGTGAAACTCAACAACCCAATCCAAGGAATTTCAAAGCCCTTTTTGTTTTTTTTTTTTCTATAATTTTGTTTAGTGAGTGCACTTAAAAACCCCTAAAAGCAGAGAGATCTGTCAGTGAGCAAAACTTGAGGGAAAAATTACAGCCTGCTCTGGATTTCCCAGATAAATCCATGTGGGACAGGCCCCTTTTCCTCAGACTTTTTCAATCAAAAACCTTTTTGTGGAGCAGCTTTTCTGACCAGAGATATTTTTTAATGACAAAAAAAAAATGATTTTTTTAAAACAACAAACCCCAAAAAAGCCTCCAGGATGGTTTTTTGTAGCTCTGTCCCAGCCTGTTCTTAAAACCAACAGAAAGAACAACCCAAAATGAGCTTTAATTCTTATTTATTCTTGGGGTTTTTTTTATTTTTTTGTTTCCTCCTGGCTGCAGCTTTTGCCTTGTCAGGATTCATTCACGGCCAGGATGATTTCTCTTTTTAGAGTTGATTTTTTGTGGAATTTTTGGTGATTCCAGGAGAATTCCAGGCTGTGTTTGGATCAGGAGAGATTTTCCTGGGGGGTTCAGAAGGAGCTGGAAATGCAGGGGGATCCCAAATATTGGGGGGCAGGAAAAGGGAATGTCCCAAAGGGTGGAAAATTTGGGAATATTTGACAAAGTGAGTGGATCTGGCAGTGCCAGGTGGGTGATGCTGCTCCTGTGGCTCCAAATTTGAGGATTTTGGGGATTTCCAGGAGGATTTTCCAGCTCTGATGGCACCAGAGGAAGCACCAGAACCAGGGGAAAGGTGGGATTTGGGATTTTGCTGGTGGAATTTGGGATTTTTGGGGCGTTGAAGGGGAGAGGTTTGTTCTTTCCACCGTCAAATTGAGTTTTTAATGTTGATTATTTGGAGTTGAGGGTCACCACGGGGTCACTGAGTTCTCCTGGGGGAGAATGTTCCAGAGGCAGAACCATCCCAAAGTGATGGAATGTCCATGGAATGTCCATCCTGCAGATTTGGGGTGTCCATGGATTGTCCATCCTGCAGATTTGGGGTGTCCATGGATTGTCCATCCTGCAGATTTGGGGTGTCCATGGAATGTCCATCCTGCAGATCTGGAATGTCCATCCTGAAGATTTGGGGTGTCCATGGATTGTCCATCCTGAAGATTTGGGGTGTCCATGGATTGTCCATCCTGCAGATTTGGAGTGTCCATGGATTGTCCATCCTGCAGATTTGGGGTGTCCATGGATTGTCCATCCTGCAGATTTGGGGTGTCCATGGATTGTCCATCCTGCAGATTTGGAATGTCCATCCTGAAGATTTGGGGTGTCCATGGATTGTCCATCCTGAAGATTTGGGGTGTCCATGGAATGTCCATCCTGCAGATTTGGGGTGTCCATGGATTGTCCATCCTGAAGATTTGGGGTGTCCATGGAATGTCCATCCTGCAGATTTGGGGTGTCCATGGATTGTCCATCCTGCAGATTTGGATTGTCCATGGAATGTCCATCCTGCAGATTTGGATTGTCCATGGAATGTCCATCCTGCAGATTTGGGGTGTCCATGGATTGTCCATCCTGCAGATTTGGGGTGTCCATGGATTGTCCATCCTGCAGATTTGGACTTCCCTTGGATTGTCCATCCTGCAGATTTGGATTGTCCATGGATTGTCCATCCTGCAGATTTGGGATGTCCTTGGATTGTCCATCCTGCAGATTTGGGGTGTCCATGGATTGTCCATCCTGCAGATTTGGAATGTCCATGGATTGTCCATCCTGCAGATTTGGAATGTCCATCCTGCAGATTTGGGGTGTCCATGGATTGTCCATCCTGCAGATTTGGGGTGTCCATGGAATGTCCATCCTGCAGATTTGGATTGTCCATGGATTGTCCATCCTGCAGATTTGGAATGTCCATGGAATGTCCATCCTGCAGATTTGGATTGTCCATGGATTGTCCATCCTGCAGATTTGGGGTGTCCATGGAATGTCCATCCTGCAGATTTGGAGTGTCCTTGGATTGTCCATCCTGCAGATTTGGATTGTCCATCCTGCAGATTTGGAGTGTCCATGGAATGTCCATCCTGCAGATTTGGAGTGTCCATGGAATGTCCATCCTGCAGATTTGGGGTGTCCATGGAATGTCCATCCTGCAGATTTGGAGTGTCAATGGAATGTCCATCCTGCAGATTTGGAATGTCCATCCTGCAGATTTGTAGTCTTGGATCTGGAGCTTTCCTGGCTGTGCCCTCGTGTTTTGGAAGGAGATGGAGAAAGGATCCTGGAGGATCAGGAAAGCTCAGAAGGGAAAATTCAGGATGGGATTTTCTTGGAAAAGGGATCCTGGAAAGGCCAGGATTGGATTTTCCTGGGAAATGGTCCTGGAGGAGCAGGAGAGCTCAGAAGGGAAGATCCAGGACTCGTTTATTCTGGGAAAAGGATCCTGGAGGATCAGGAGAGCTCAGAAGGGAAACTCCAGGATGGGATTTTCCTGGAAAAGGGATCCTGCACAGGCCAGGGCTGGATTTTCCTGGGAAAGGATCCTGGAGGAACAGGAGAGCTCAGAAAAGAAACTCCAGGATGGGATTTTCCTGGAAAAGGATCCTGGACAGGCCAGGGCTGGATTTTCCTGGGAAAGAGATCCTGGGAGAGCTCAGAAGGAAAGATTCAGGGTTGGTTTATCCTGGAAAAGGGATCCTGGACAGGGCAGGGCTGGATTTTCCCAGGAAATGATCCTGGAGGAGCAGGAGAGCTCAGAAAAGAAATTTCAGGATGGGATTTTCCTGGAAAAGGGATCCTGGAGGAACAGGAGAGCTCAGAAAAGAAACTCCAGGATGGGATTTTCCTGGAAAAGGATCCTGCAGGGATCCTGGACAGGCCAGGGCTGGATTTTCCTGGAAAAGAGATCCTGGGAGAGCTCAGAAGGGAAGATTCAGAACTGGGTTTTCCTGGAAAAGAGATCCTGGAGATCAGGAGAGCTCAGAAGGGAAATTTCAGGATGGGATTTTCCTGGAAAAGGGATCCTGGACAGGCCAGGGCTGGATTTTCCTGGGAAATGATCCTGGAGGAACAGGAGAGCTCAGAAGAGAAAGTCCATTATGAGATTTTCCTGGAAAAGGGATCCTGAAGGGATCCTGGACAGGCCAGGACTGGATTTTCCCGGGAAATGATTCTGGAGGAGCAGGAGATCTCAGAAAGGAAGATTCAAGATGGATTTATCCTGGAAAAGGGATCCTGGACAGGCCAGGGCTGGATTTTCCTGGGAAAGAGATCCTGGAGGAGCAGGAGAGCCCAGAAAAGAAATTTCGGGATGGGATTTTCCTGGAAAAGGATCCTGGAGGAACAGGAGAGCTCAGAAAAGAAACTCCAGGATTTGATTTTCCTGGAAAAGGGATCCTGGACAGGCCAGGGCTGGATTTTCCTGGGAAAGGATCCTGGAGGAGCAGGAGAACTCAGAAGGGAAGATTCAGGGTTGGTTTATCCTGGAAAAGGGATCCTGGACAGGCCAGGGCTGGATTTTCCTGGGAAAGGATCCTGGAGGAGCAGGAGAGCTCAGAATGGAAGACCTTCCCATCACATCCTGGTGTTTCCTTCCTGTCTGACACCAAATTTTATTTTTTCTACACTAAAATTTGGCTAAAAAATAATTAAAAAATATAATTTTTAATAACCAAAAGGTTTTAGTCATCAAACATTTATTTCTTAGCTTTACCACCTCCAAAGGGAATTTTTCCTGGCTATTTTAAATAATTTTGAGCTGTTTTTTCCCCCCTTTATCAGATTAAATCCCAAATTTACCTTTGAACACAAACACACCTTTCCTGCTGCGGGGATTTTATTGTTTCAATTTCTCCCTGAATTCAGACACAACTTCCCCACCTTCATTTTTTAAACTGGAATTCTCCTTTTGGAGCTGAAAATCCTTTGGAAAATCCCTTTCCCTGCTAAGAGCCCATGGAGCACTAGATGGCACTGGGGCTCCAAATTTCACATTTCAGCAGCCAGAACTCCCTGAAACTTGAAAGATTTGAGGGATTTGAGGAAGTTTAATCTCTTTTTTTTCCATCTTTAGACCAGCCAGGAAAAGGCAAAATCCTCCCCATCACTTTCTATGGGTGTCTGGGTTTTTTTATATTGAATTTAAAGAGGTTTTAAAATCCTGGGATTGTTGTTTTGCCACTGAGAATCTTTGACTGAAGCTGCAGAACTGAAATGGCCTGAAAAAATAAGAATTAAAGAGATTTTCTGCAGATTTTTAGCTCTGTCTGGGTATTTTTTCCTGTTTTTTTTCTGAGGTCTGAGTGGGTTGTGGGGATGGGATTGTCCCAAGGGAGACAGAGCTCAGATCCCACTGCAGGAAAAAGGAATTCCTGTGTCCTCCTGGAGTTCTGATTCCTTCTCTCTGCCCATTCCCACCTTTTCTCTCTGCTCATTCCCATCTTTTCTCTCTGCTCAATCCCATCTTTTCTGTCTGCTCATTCCCATCTTTTCTCTCTGCTCAATCCCATCTTTTCTCTCTGCCCATTCCCACCTTTTTGCTCTGCTCATTCCCATTTTTTCTCTCTGCCCATTCCCATCTTTTCTCTCTGCCCATTCCCATCTTTTCTCTCTGCTCATTCCCAACTTTTCTCTGTGTCCATTCCCATTTTTTCTCTCTGCTCATTCCAATATTTTCTCTCAGGTCAATCCCATCTTTTCTCTCTGCTCAACCCCATCTTTTCATTCTTCGCATTCCCATCGTTTCTCTCTGCTCATTCCCATCTTTTCTCTCTGGCCATTCCCAACTTTTTGCTCTGCTCATTCCCATTTTTTCTCTTTGCTCAATCCCATCTTTTCTCTCTGCTCAATCCCATCTTTTCTTTCTTCTCATTCCCGCCTTTTTTTTCTGCTTATTCCCAACTTTTCTTTCTTCTCATTCCCATTTTTTCTCTCTGCTCATTCCCATTTTTTCTCTCTGCTCATTCCCATTTTTTCTCTCTGCCCATTCCTATCTTTTCTCTCTGCTCATTCCCAACTTTTCTCTGTGTCCATTCCCATTTTTTCTCTCTGCTCGTTCCAATATTTTCTCTCAGGTCAATCCCATCTTTTCCTTCTTCTCATTCCCATCTTTTCTTTCTTCTCATTCCCATTTTTTCTCTCTGCTCATTCCCATCTTTTCTCTCTGCTCATTCCAATATTTTCTCTCTGCTCATTCCCAACTTTTCTCTGTGTCCATTCCCATTTTTTCTCTCTGCTCATTCCAATATTTTCTCTCAGGTCAATCCCATCTTTTCTTTTTGCTCAACCCCATCTTTTCTTTCTTCTCATTCCCATCTTTTCTCTTTGCTCAATCCCCTCTTTTCTCTCTGGCCATTCCCAACTTTTCTCTGTGTCCATTCCCATTTTTTCTCTCTGCTCATTCCCATCTTTTCTCTCTGCTCATTCCCATCTTTGCTCATTCCCATCTTTTCTCTCTGCTCGTTCCCATCTTTTCTCTCCAAAATCTGCCTGGAATCTGCCCTATCCCTAATTTTATAACCCTGATATCTGCCCCAAACTCAGATCCATAAACCTCCCTCCAAACTCAACTCCTGGACTGGGAGGGAATTCAGCTTTAGGAGCCAAAATCTTCCCAAAGTCCAAGATTGGAATTACCGCCATCCATTAAAAATATCCATATTTTCTGTAAAAAAACCAGGAAAACAACCCTGGAATTCCCAGAGTGTGGGGTCCTCTTGGGTTGTTCTGGGCTCTCAGGGAACGTGGAATTTGGTGGAAAAGAGAAATTAAAAAGGGTTGAAATAGAAATGTTTTGAGTTTGGTTTGTCTCTCATGGAACACCAAATGGTGGAAAAAGAAAAAAAAGGTTGAAATAGAAACATTTCAGGTGAGGTTTGGGTTGTTCTGGTCTCTCAGGGAGCACCAAAATGGTGGAAAAATGAAAAGATTTGGAATAGAAACATTTTGGGTTTGTTTTGTCTCTTGTGGAACAGAAAATGATGGAAACAGGAGAAGACGACTTGGACGAGAAACATTTTTTGACCCAATTTGGCGCCTGGTTTAGGACCAGTCCCTTTGTCCCTGGAGGGCGTTTTTGGGCTCAGGTTTTGGATATTCCTGGTGAATTCTGGGCTCAGATTTTGGGTATTCCTAGTGAATTCTGGGGTTGAATTTTGGGCATTCCTGGTAGATCCAGACAGGCTCAGGGTGCTGATGTTTGGTGTCCCTGCAGGTCCGTGTACGACGGGGAGGAGGAACATAAAATACTGGACAAAGGAGACGAAGTCTTGGACTAGAAACGCTTTTCAACCCAATTTGGTGTCTGGTTTAGGACCAGTCCCTTTGTCCCTGGAGGGCGTTTTTGGGGTCGGGTTTTGGACATTCCTGGTGAATTCTGGGCTCAGATTTTGACCGTTCCTGGTGAATTCTGGGGTTGAATTTTGGACATTCCTGTCAGATCCAGGTGCTGATGTTTGGTGTCCCTGCAGGTCCGTGTATGACGGGGAGGAGCACGGGCGCTTCATGGAGAAGCTGGAGGGGCGGATCTGCCTCTCAGGGAACACCAGAATGGGGGAAAAAGGGAATTAAAAGGGTTGAAATAGAAACATTTTGGGTTTGGTTTGTCTCTTAGAGAACACCAAAATGGTGGAAAGATGAAGACTCGGAATGGAAATAGTTTGGATTTGGTTTGTCTCTCAGGGAACGCCAAATGGTGAAAAAAGACAGAAAGGTTGGAATAGAAACATTTTGGGTCCTCTTGGGTTGTTCTGGTCTCTCAGGGAGCACCAAAATGGTGGAAAAATGAAAAGATTTGGAATAGAAACATTGTGGGTTTGTTTTGTCTCTTGTGGAACAGAAAATGATGGAAACAGGAGAAGACGACTTGGACGAGAAACATTTTTTGACCCAATTTGGTGCCTGGTTTAGGACCAGTCCCTTTGTCCCTGGAGGGCGTTTTTGGGCTCAGGTTTTGGATATTCCTGGTGAATTCTGGGCTCAGATTTTGGGTATTCCTGGTGAATTCTGGGGTTGAATTTTGGGCATTCCTGTTAGATCCAGGTGCTGATGTTTGGTCTCCCTGCAGGTCTGTGTACGACGGGGAGGAGGAACATAAAATACTGGACAAAGGAGACGAAGTCTTGGACTAGAAACACTTTTCAACCCAATTTGGCGCCTGGTTTAGGACCAGTCCCTTTGTCCCAGGAGGGCGTTTCTGGGGTCGTATTTTGGGCATTCCTGGTGAATTCTGGGCTCAGATTTTGACCGTTCCTGGTGAATTCTGGGGTTGAATTTTGGACATTCCTGGTAAATCCAGACAGGCTCAGGGTGCTGATGTTTGGTGTCCCTGCAGGTCCGTGTACGACGGGGAGGAGGAGCACAAAATGGTGGAAAAAGGAGACGAAGTCTTGGACTAGAAACGCTTTTCAACCCAATTTGGCGCCTGGTTTAGGACCAGTCCCTTTGTCCCTGGAGGGCGTTTTTGGGGTCGGGTTTTGGACATTCCTGGTGAATTCTGGGGTTGAATTTTGGGCATTCCTGGTAGATCCAGGGTGCTGATGTTTGGTGTCCCTGCAGGTCTGTGTACGACGGGGAGGAGGAACATAAAATACTGGACAAAGGAAACGAAGTCTTGGACTAGAAACGCTTTTCAACCCAATTTGGTGCCTGGTTTAGGACCAGTCCCTTTGTCCCAGGAGGGCGTTTTTGGGCTCAGGTTTTGGATATTCCTGGTGAATTCTGGGCTCAGATTTTGGGTATTCCTGGTGAATTCTGGGGTTGAATTTTGGGCATTCCTGGTAGATCCAGGTGCTGATGTTTGGTGTCCCTGCAGGTCTGTCTATGACGGGGAGGAGCTCGGGCGTTTCATGGAGAAGCTGGAGGGGCGGATCTGCCTCTCAGGGAACACCAGAATGGGGGAAAAAGGGAATTAAAAGGGTTGAAATAGAAACGTTTTGAGTTTGGTTTGTTTCTCATGGAACGCCAAATGGTGGAAAAAGATAAAAAGGTTGGAATAGAAACATTTTGGGTTTGGTTTGTCTCTTGTGGAGCACAAAAGGGTGGAAAACGTAGACAAAGTCTTGGAGTAAAAACGTTTTTCAGCCCAATTTGGCGCCTGGTTTAGGACCAGTCCCTTTGTCCCAGGAGGGCGTTTTTGGGCTCAGGTTTTGGATATTCCTGGTGAATTCTGGTCTCAGATTTTGACCGTTCCTGGTGAATTCTGGGGTTGAATTTTGGACATTCCTGGTAGATCCAGGTGCTGCTGTGTGGTGTCCCTGCAGGTCCGTGTACGAGGGGGAGGAGGAACATAAAATACTGGACAAAGGAGACGAAGTCTTGGACTAGAAACACTTTTCAACTCAATTTGGCGCCTGGTTTAGGACCAGTCCCTTTGTCCCTGGAGGGCGTTTCTGGGGTCGGGTTTTGGACATTCCTGGTGAATTCTGGGGTTGAATTTTGGGCATTTCTGGTAGATCCAGGGTGCTGATGTTTGGTGTCCCTGCAGGTCGGTGTACGACGGGGAGGAGCACGGGCGCTTCATGGAGAAGCTGGTGACGCCTCTCAAGGAACACCAGAATGGGTGGAAAAAAGGAATTGAAAGGGTTGGAATAGAATAATTTTGGGTTTCAGACCCAGGGTGCTGATGTTTGGTGTCCCTGCAGGTCGGTGTACGACGGGGAGGAGCACGGGCGCTTCATGGAGAAACTGGAGGGGCGGATCCGTAACCACGACCGCGAGATCGAGAAAATGTGCAACTTCCACTACCAGGGGTTTGTGGATTCCATCACCGAGCTCCTCAAGGTCCGGGGAGAAGCCCAGAAACTCAAGGTGAGGGAAAATCCTACCCCTGGGCATCTCTTTTATTTATTTTTTAGGTGCCTCCGCCTCAAACATCTCTGAGGTTCTTTAGAGCCACGTCGATATTTTTCTCATTTTTATCCATGTTTTAAAAATATAAATATTTGTTTTAATTCTTCCTGGAGCGATGGGTTAGTCACCGAAAATTTAACAATTTTTTGGCCAAACTTGGAGCAGTGTGGGGCATTAAAAGCAGCAAGGAGCTCCGAGCCAAGGTTGTTTTTATTAAGGAAAAATGCTTTTCCTCGTGCATCCATTCCCAGTTTTTGGAGTGAAAATAAATCTCGTGGCCTTTAAAATTGTGCAGGAAGATGAGGGGAAGGTGGGGTTTGTCCAGCTCTTAGAAAAGTGTGGAAAAAGCCTTTTGTAGGATGAGAATGTGGAAGGAAAATGGAGAAACTTCAGGAAAAAGAACCAAGAGGTTGGAGGTGCTTGGGGTTCAAATTTGGTTTTCCTGTGCCTTAAAATATAAATATAAATATAATAGAAATACATAATATTTATAATATAATATAATATAATATAATATAATATAATAATAATTATAATAATATAATATCACATAATATTATATTTATATTTATTTTTATATCTATATTTATTTTTATATTTATTTTTATATAAATATAGATATAGATATTCTATAAATATATAATATTTATAATGTAATATTATATACACTATAATAATTATTATAATATCGTATAGTATTATATTCATATTCATACTTATATAAATATAAATATTATATGAATATATAATATAATAATTATAATAATTATAATTATAATAATATAATATTATATAATTATTTATTATTATTATTATTATTATTATTATTATTACTACTATTATTATATAAATGTAGTAGTTCTCACAGGCTGCAGGCAAAGTCTGTAGGTTTTGTATCTCACGCCGGTTGGTCACTGTAAATTAGAATATTCAACACAAAAAGAGATGGAATGGATTGGAACAAGGGGATCGCTCTCTTGTCCTGGCTCTCCTCCCTTTTGCCCTCCCCTCTCTCCTCTGGCCCTCTCACCCTCTTCCCTCCCCTCTCTTGGCCCATCCCCTCTCCTCTCTCTCCCCTCACTTGCTCCTGTTTTCTCCCCACGTTTTTCCCCTGCTCCTGCCCCGTTTTTCCCCCTGAGCTCTCTTCTCTCTCTCTCTCCCCATTCTCTCTTTAGGGCTTTGCTCCAGCCCAGGCTGGTGGCTGAAGGCAAAGCCCTCTTTACCCACCACCCTTGGAATAATAAACCCCCGTGTCTCTAGAACATCTCAGCTCTGCAGAGCTCCTTGTCCCTGCCATCCACGGAAAAAAAATTCCTACATTTGGCCATCCCACAAATCCCTGGAGTTCTCCTGGTGTCTCATCCCTTCCACCTGTCTGTCTGTCTGTCTGTCTGTCTGGCCTGGCTTAGCAAAGCCCAGTTTAACTGCACAGGGTCTGTGTCAATAATCCCCCAGGCCTGGAGACTCCAGAGAAAATCCCAAACACAACCTCCTTTCCCCCCAAAAAAAACCCCAGGGATCTGCTCCATGCTTTTTCCCTGGAGCTGGGATTGCTGTGCAATTGGAACAGAAACTCCTCAGATTTATTTTTAAGAGCAGTTTTAAATTACCCGACATCAATTCTTTTTTTTTTATTTTTTCCTTTTTTTTTTTTGTTTTGTTTTGTTTTGTTTTTGTTTTTGTTTTGTTTTGTTTTTGGTTTTTTTGGGTGGTTTTTTTTGTTGTTTTTTTTTTTTTTTTTTTGTTCTGTTTTGTTTTGTTTTGCTTTGTTTTGTTTTTGTTTTCTTTTGTTTTGTTTTGTTGTTGTTGTCGTTCCTGGTGGGATTTTCAGGGGGATCTGAACAAATCAAATAATCTTTGGAAGGAGATGCTGGGCTCCTGCTTGTAAAAATAATTTTAAAAAAAATCTCCAAACATGCTAAAGGAAATGAGCAGGTTTTGGGCAGCCCAGGGGGACAGAGATGGGATGCAGATGCTGGAGGGGAAATCATGGATAATTCCTTTTTTCCAGCCTGGGGAGTTCCAAAAGCACCACGGCTGGGCTGGGAATTACAGGGAGATGTGAAGTTGGTGCTGCTGCTGGAAGCACAAAAATCCTTCCTGTGCAAGGGGGGAAATCCTGGTTGTCCGGGATCTTTCTCAATAGGGAAAAAAAGGATCCTGAATCAACTTTATGTGGATGAATCCAAAATTCTGTGAGAATTCAGTTTGGTTCTGCTGCTGGAAACACCAAAACCCTTCCTGTGCAAGGAGGGAAATCTTGGTTACCCAGGATCTTTTCCAATAGGGAAAAAATGGTTCCTGAATTAATTTTATGTGGATGAATCCAAAGTTCTGTGGGAATTCAAGGGACTGTGAGTTTGGATGGTGCTGCTGCTGGAAACACCAAAATCCTTCCTGGTGTGAACTGGACCAGGGGGGGAAATCCTGGTTGTCCAGGATCTTTTCCAGTAGGGAAAAAAAAAGAATCCTGAATTAATTTTATGTGGATGAAAGAAAATTCTGTGGGAATTCAGTTTGGTTCTGCTGCTGGAAACACCAAAATCTTTCCTGCTGAAATCTGGACCAGGGGAGAAATTCTGGTTGTCCAGGACCTTTTCCAATAGGGAAAAAATGGATCCTGAATCAGTTTTATGTGGATGAATCCAAAATTCTGTGAGAATTCAAGAGAGTTGTGAGTTTGGTTCTGCTGCTGGAAGTACCAAAAGCTTTCCTGGTGCAAGAGGGGAAATCCTGGTTGCCCAAGAAATTTTCCAATAGGGAAAAAAAAGAATCCTGAATCAATTTTATGTGGATGAATCCAAAATTCTGAGGGGATTCAAGGGAGATGTGAGTTTGGTGCTGCTGCTGAAAGTACCAAAACCCTTCCTGGTGTGAACTGGACAAGGGGGGAAATCCTGGTTGTCCAGGACCTTTTCCATTAGGTGGAAAAAATGGATCTTGAATCAATTTTATTTGGATGAATCCAAAATTCTGTGGGAATTCAGTTTGGTTCTGCTGCTGGAAACACCAAAACCCTTCCTGTTGCAAAGGGTGCAATCCTGGTTGACCAGGACCTTTTCCATTAGGGAAAAAAAATGGATCCTGAATCAATTTTATGTGGATGAATCCAAAATTACAGAGAGCCATGAGTTTGGTTCTGCTGCAGGAAGAGCCACAAACCTTCCTGTGCAAGCTGGACCAGCAGCATTTTCCAAGATCTTCTCCATTAGGAGGAAAAAAGGGATCCTGAATCAATTTTATGTGGATGAATCCAAAATTCTCCTTCTATGGGAATTCAAGGGAGCTGTGAGCTTGATTCTGCTCCAGGAAACACCAAAACCCTTCCTGGTGCAAGGGGGGAAATCCTGGTTGTCCAGGATCTTTTCCAGTAGGGAAAAAAAAAGAATCCTGAATCAATTTTATGTGGATGAATCCAAAATTCTGTGGGGATTCAGTTTGGTTCTGCTGCTGGAAACACCAAAACCCTTCCTGGTGTGAACTGGACCAGGAGGGAAATTGTGGTTGTCCAGGATCTTTTCCAATAGGGAAAAAATGGATCCTGAATCAGTTTTATGTGGATGAATCCAAAATTCTGTAGGGACTACAGAGAGATGTGAGTTTGGTTCTGCTGCTGGAAACACCAAAACCCTTCCTGGTGTGAACTGGACAAGGGGGGAAATCCTGGTTGCTCAGGGTCTTTTCCATTAGGTGGAAAAAAAATGGATCCTGAATCAATATTATGTGGCTAAATCCAAAATTCTATGGGGAATTGAAGGGAGTTGTGAGTTTGGTGCTGCTGCTGGAAACACCAAAATCCTTCCTGCTGAAATCTGGACCAGGGGGAAATTGTGGTTGTCCAGGACCTTTTCCAATAGGGAAAAAATGGATCCTGAATCAATTTTATGTGGATGAATCCAAAATTCTGTGGAGATTCAGTTTGGTTCTGCTGCTGGAAACACCAAAACCCTTCCTGGTGCAAGGGGGGAAATCCTGGTTGCTCAGGACCTTTTCCAATAGGGAAAAAAAAAAAAGGATCCTGAATCAATTTTATGTGGATGAATCCAAAGTTTCCTTTTTGTGGGAATTAAAGAGAGCTGTGAGCTTGGATGGTTCTGTTGCTGAAAGCACCAAAATCTTTCCTGGTGTGAATTGGACCAGGGAGAAAATCCTGGTTGTCCAGGACCTTTTCCAATAGGGAAAAAAAAAATCCTGAATGAATTTTATGTGGATGAATCCAAAATTCTGTGGGAATTCAGTTTGGTTCTGCTGCTGGAAACACCAAAACCCTTCCTGGTGCAAGGAGGGAAATCTTGGTTACCCAGGATCTTTTCCAATAGGGGAAAAAATGGTTCCTGAATTAATTTTATGTGGATGAATCCAAAGTTCTGTGGGAATTCAAGGGAGCTGTGAGTTTGGTGCTGCTGCTGGAAGCACCAAAATCCTTCCTGGTGTGAATTGGACAAGGGAGAAAATCCTGGTTGTCCAGGACCTTTTCCAATAGGGAAAAAAAAAATCCTGAATGAATTTTATGTGGATGAATCCAAAATTCTGTGGGAATTCAGTTTGGTTCTGCTGCTGGAAACACCAAAACCCTTCCTGGTGCCTGGGGGAAATCGTGATTGTCCAGGATCTTTTCCATTAGGGAAAAAAATGGATCCTGAGTAAATTTATTATGGATGAATCCAAAGTTCTCCTTCTATGGGAATTCAAGGGAGTTGTGAGCTTGATTCTGCTCCAGGAAACACCAAAATCCTTCCTGGTGCAAGGAAGGAAAATCCTGGTTGTCCAGGATCTTTTCCAGTAGGTGGAAAAAATGGATCCTGAATCAATTTTATGTGGATGAATCCAAAATTCTGTGGGGAATTGAAGGGAGTTGTGAGTTTGGTGCTGCTGTTGGAAACACCAAAATCCTTCCTGGAGCTGGACCGGGGGTAAATGTCATTATTAATATTAATATTATTAAATTATCAGAAATTAATTGGAAATATAATATTTTATTATAATAGTTCTATAATATAATATATATAATATAATATACATATTATTATATGTATAATATAGTCTATTATGTATAATATACATATTATAATATTATTATTATATTATATTCTATATTCTATAGTCTATAATCCATATTATATATTATATATATTGCATATAATATTTTATTTATTATATAATTATATATAACTACAAATACATATTTATATATCAGATAAATATAAATGTTATAATATATTATAACTAAATAATATATAATTTATGTTATTTTAAATTTTATTATAATAATATCATAATGTAAGAAAATACATTATTATAAGTTACATTATATCATATTATATTATATCATATTATATTATATTATATTATATTATATATGTTATATATTTATATATAATAAATATAATAATATTATATATATTTTATTATATATAATATATTTATATATATTATATATTTATATATATAATATAAATATATTATATATATTTTATTATATATATGTATATATATAAAATATATATACATATATATATAAAATATGTATTATATCATATCATATTATATTATATATAAAATAATTTATTTTATGACAGAGAAGGGAATGAATTCCTCCCCCCACTCAGATAAAAACTGTAATTTTTCCAACTGAATCCATGAAAACTTCCAGCACTTTCACACTTCCAATCCCCATTTCCTTTCCCTTTTCTCCAGTGGCAAAGAGGAAAATCCCTGAATTTGTCCCCCTGTGACAATGACTGTTAAATCAGCCATAAACAGCCTTTCCTTGGGATGGGAATTTGATGTTGTTCATGGATAATTCATTTGGGATGGGAAGAATCTCCTGATTTATGGGATTTATGTTATTTCTGTGTCCTCCCCAACAGAACCAAGTGACCGACACCAACCGCAAACTGCAGAACGAAGGGAAGGAGGTAAGGGAGGGTCCAGTCCTGGAATCCAACCTGGTCTTGTATCCTTGTTTTTTCCCTTTTTCCACATCCCAGGTTTTTGTCTTGGAGTCTGAGCGCTGAATAATCCCTGTTAACTTTGGGATGTGAGAATTCCCTTCTTGTGTCCTTGTTTTTCCCCTTTTCCACATCCCCAGGATTTCTCCTGGAGTCTGAACGCTGAATAATCCCTGTTGACTTTGGGATGTGAAAATTCCCTTTCCAACCTGGCCTTGTATCCTCATTTTTTTCCTTGATCCCATCCCAGGTTTTTCTCTTGGAGTTTGAGCACTGAATAATCCCTTTTAGCTTTGGGATGTGAAAATTCCCTCCTTGTATCCTTGTTTTCCCTTTTTCCACATCCCAGGTTTTCTCCTGGAGTCTGAGCACTGAATAATCCCTGTAACTTTGGGATGTGAGAATTCCCTCCTTGTATCCTCATTTTTCCCCTTTTCCACATCCCAGGTTTTCTCCTGGAGTCTGAGCACTGAATCATCCCTGTTAAATTAGGGATGTGAGAATTCCCTCCATGTATCCTTGTTTTTCCCCTTGTCCACATCCCAGGTTTTTGTCTTGGAATCTGAATGCTGAGAAATCCCATTTAGCTTTGGGATGTGAGAATTCCCTGTCCAACCTGGTCTTGTATCCTTATTTTTCCCCTTTTCCACATCCCAGATTTTCTCCTGGAGTCTGAGCACTGAATCATCCCTGTAACTTTGGGATGTGAGAATTCCCTCCTTGTATCCTCATTTTTCCCTTTTCCCCACCCCAGGATTTCTCCTGGAGTCTGAGAAATCCCTGTTTACTTTGGGATGTGAGAATTCCCTCCTTGTATCCTCATTTTTCCCTTATCCCCATCCCCTGGATTTCTCCCGGAGTCTGAATAATCCCTGTTAACTTTGGGATGTGAAAATTCCCTTTCCAGCCTGGCGTTGTATCCTTATTTTTCCCCTTGTCCCCATCCCCAGGATTTCTCCTGGAGTCTGAGAAATCCCTGTTAGTTTTGGGATGTGAAAATTCCCTTTCCAGCCTGGCCTTGTATCCTTATTTTTCCCCTTTTCCACATCCCCAGGATTTCTCCTGGAGTCTGAGCCCTGAGAAATCCCTGTTAACTTTGGGATGTGAGAATTCCCCTTCCAGCCTGACCTTGTATCCTTGTTTTTCCTTGTCCCCATCCCAGGTTTTTCTCTTGGAGTCTGAGCACTGAATCATCCCTGTTTACTTTGGGATGTGAGAATTCCCTCCTTGTATCCTCATTTTCCCCTTATCCCCACCCCAGGATTTCTCCCGGAGTCTGATCCCTGAGCGATCCCTGTTCTCAGTTCTCAGGGCTCTGCCAGGGGGATTTTTGCTGCTCCTGAGGGGATTTTTCCATGTTTTCCAGCTGCTGGTGGCCATGGAGGAGCTGAGGCAGTGCCGGCTGCAGCAGAGGAACATCTCGGCCACGGTGGATAAACTCACCCTGTGTCTCCCTGGTGAGGACCCTCCCCTCCATCCTTCATTTTGGAGCTCTTGTGGCTTCAATTCCAATTTTTTTTTTTTTTTTTTTGCTTTGTTTTTGATGGTCTTTGGTTGAATTCCCAGTTTACTTTTGCTTTGTCTTTGGAGCTCATTGGTTGAAATCGCGAATTTTTTTTTTTGCTTGTTGTTGAATTCACAAATTTTTTTTGTTTCATTTTTGGAGCTCTTTTCTTCAATTCTCAATATTTTTTGCTTTGTTTTTGGTGCTCTTTTGTTGAATTCCCAATTCGCTTTTGCTTTGCTTTTGAGCTCTCTCCTTGAATTCCCAGTTTATTTTTGCTTTGTCTTTGGAGCTCATTGGTTGAATTCCCAATTTTTTTTTTTTTTTTTTTTTGGTTTTGGTTTTCTTTGCTTCAATTCCCAATATTTTTTTTCTTGCTTCATTTTTGATACTCATTGGTTGAATCCCCAATTTATTTTTGCTTTGTCTTTGGAGCTCATTGGTTGAATTCACAATTTTTTTTAATTCATTTTTTGAGCTCTTTGGTTGAATTCCATTTTTTTTCTTTTGCTTCGATTTTGGAGCTCTTTCTTTCAATTCTCAAATTTTTTTCTGCTTCATTTTTGATTCCCTTTGGTTGAATTCCCATTTTTTTTCTTTGTTTTTGGTGCTCTTTGCTTCAATTCCCAATTTATTTATTTATTTTATTTTTTTCCTCTGTTTGATGCTCTTTGCTTCAATTCCCAATTTTTTTTTCTGCTTCATTTTTGATGCTCTTTGGTTGAATTCCCAGTATATTTTTTTTTGCTTTGTCTTTGAATTCATAAATTATTTTTTCTTTGTTTTTGGAGCTCTGTGGTTGAATTCACAATTTTTTTTTTTTTTTTTGCTTCATTTTTGGAGCTCATTGGTTGAATTTGCATTTTTTTATTATTATTATTAATTTTTGGAGCTCTTTTGTTGAATTCCCAATATTTTTTCTTTGTTTTTGGTTCTTTTTGCTCCAATTCTCAATATTTTTACTTCATTTTTGGTGCTCTTTGGTTGAATTCCCACATTTTTTTTTTTGCTTTGTCTTTGGAGCTCATTGGTTGAATTCCCATTTTTTTCTTCGTTTTTGGTTCTCTTTGCTTCAATTCCCAATATTTTTTTTCTTTGTTTTTGATGCTCTTTGGTTGAATCCCCAAATTTTTTTTTTTTTTTTTTTGCTTTGAGTTTGGAGCTCTTTGGTTGAATTCACAAATTTTTTTTGATTTGTTTTTGGTTTTGTTGAATTCCCAATATTTTTTCTTTGTTTTTGGAGCTCTTTGCTTCAATTCCCAATTTTTTTTTTGCTTTGTTTTTGGAGCTCATTGGTTGAATTCACAAATTTTTTTTTTGGATTTATTTTTGGAGCTCTTTGGTTGAATTCGCAGGTTTTTGGGTTTTTTTGCTTCATTTTTGGAGCTCATTGGTTGAATTCACAATTTTTTTAAAACTCATTTTTGGTGCTCTTTTGTTGAATTCCCAGTTGTTTTTGCTTTGTTTTCTGGAGGTTTTGCTTGAATTCCCAATATTTTTTTCCTTCATTTTTGGAGCTCTTTACTTCAATTCCCAATTATTTTTTTTTTTTTTACCTTAATTTTTGATTCTCTTTTCTTCAATTCCAAATTTTTTTCTTTTTTTTTTTTTTTTTTTTTTTTTTTTTTTTTGTTTGTTTGTTTTTGGAGATCTTTGCTTCAATTCCCAATTTTTTTTTGCTTTGTTTTTGGTGCTCTTTGGTTGAATCCCCAATTTTTTCATTTTTTTTTTGCTTTGTCTTTGAATTCGTAAATTTTTTTTGATTCATTTTTGGAGCTCTTTGTTGAATTCCCAATATTTTTACTTTTACTTTGTTTTGGACCTTTTTCCTTGAATTCCCAATTTCTTTTTTTCTTGAATTCACAATATTTTTTTGCTTTGTTTTCTGGAGCTCTTTGCTTGAATTCTCAATAATTTTTTTTCCTTCATTTTTGGAGCTCTTTGCTTCAATTCCCAATATTTTTTCTTTGTTTTTGGAGCTCTTTCCTTGAATTCTCAATATTTTTTTGCTTTGTATTTTTGTGTTCTTTTGTTGAATTCCCAATATTTTTTCTTTGATTTTGGGGCTCTTTGCTTCAAATTCCCAATTTTTTTTTTCTTTGTTTTTGATGCTCTTTCCTTGAATTCCCAATTTCGTTTTTCCTTGAATTCCCAATATTTTTTTGCTTTGATTTTTGGAGCTCTTTCCTTGAATTCTCAATATTTTTTTTGCTCCATTTTTGGTGCTTTTTGCTTCAATTCCCAATTTATTTATTTATTTATTTATTTTTCTCTATTTGATGCTCTTTCCTTGAATTCCCATTTTTTTTGCTTTGTTTTTTTGTGTTCTTTTGTTGAATTCCCAATATCTTTTCCTTCATTTTTGGAGCTCTTTGCTTCAAATTCCCAATTTTTTTTTCTTTGTTTTTGATGCTCTTTCCTTGAATTCCCAATTTCTTTTTTCCTTGAATTCCCAATATTTTTTTGCTTTGTTTTCTGGAACTTTTTGCTTGAATTCTCAATTTTTTTTTCCTTCATTTTTGGAGCTCTTTACTTCAATTCCCAATTTTATTTTTTTTTTTTTTTGCTTCATTTTTGGAGCTCTTTCCTTGAATTCCTAAATTTTTTTCTGCTTCATTTTTGATGCTCTTTGGTTGAATCCCCAGTTTTTGTTTTGTTTTGTCTTTGGAGCTCTTTGGTTGAATTTGTATTTTTTTATTATTATTAATTTTTGGAGCTTTTTTGTTGAATTCCCAATTATTTTTTCCTTCATTTTTGGAGCTCTTTGATTCAATTCCCAATTTTTTTCTTTTTTTTTTTTGCTTCATTTTTGGAGCTCTTTGGTTGAATTCCCAATTTTTTTTTTCCTTTATTTTTGGAACCTCTTTGCTTCAATTCCCATTTTTTTTTCCTTAATTTTTGGAGCTCTTTCCTTGTATTCCCCAATTTTTTTTTCTCTTCATTTTTGGTCTCTTTCCTTCAATTCCCAATATATTTTCCTTCATTTTTGTTGCTCTTTCCTTGAATTCCCAGATTTTTTTTTTTTTTTGCTTCATTTTTGGAGCTCTTTGCTTCGATTCCCAATCTATTTCTTTATTTAATAATTTTATTTATTTATTTATTTATTTATTTATTTATTGCTCTGTTTGATGCTCTTTGCTTCAATTCCCAATTTTTCCCTTTTTATTTTTATTTATTTTTATTTATTTTTATTTTTATTATTTTTGGAGCTCCCTGCTTCAATTGCTCTGTTTGATGTTCTTTGCTTCAATTCCCAATTTTTTTCTTTTTTTTTTTTTTTTTTTTTTCCTTCATTTTTGGAGCTCTTTGATTCAATTCCCAATTTATTTATTTTTTTTTTTTTTCCTTCATTTTTGTTGCTCTTTCCTTAAATTCCCAATATTTTTTTTCCTTCATTTTTGGATCTGCTTTTCCTCCAGCTGTGCCCTCCTGTCTCAGAGTTTTATTTCCCTTCTTTCCCCAGTGCTGGAAATGTACAGCAAACTACGGGAGCAGATGAAATCCAAAAGGTAAATTTGGACTAAATTTAGATAAATTTGGGGTTTTTTGGGGAGAATCCAAGGAAATTGGTGGGTGCTGGATAATTGAAGGAGAAATCTCAGCGGTTGGAAATTGAATTGAGCCTTTTTTGGGTTAAATTTGCTGAGTTTTGGGTGATTTTCCTGCTCAGCCTCAGATGAGAATTGGGAGGGCAGTGGGGTCAGAGTTTGGGGGTTCAGGGGGAATTCAGGGGGATGTTCCTGGGTTTTTTCTGGAATAATCCAATCAGAATCCAAAGGGCTGGAATAAAAATCCAATGGGAATAATCCAATAAAAATCCAATGAGAACAATCCAATAAGAATCCAAAGAACTGGAATAAAACTCCAATGAGAATAATCCAGTAAAAATCCAATGAGAACAATCCAATAAGAATCTAAAGAGCTGGAATAAAAATCCAATGAGAATAATCCAATACGAATCCAAAGGGCTGGAATAAAAATCCCATAATCCAATAAAAATCCAAAGGGCTGGAATAAAAATCCAATAAAAACAATAAGAATCCAAAGAGCTGGAATAAAAATCCAATGGGAATAATCCAATACGAATCCAAAGAATTGGAATAAAAATCCAATAAAAACAATAAGAATCCAAAGGGCTGGAATAAAAATCCAATGGGAATAATCCAGTAAAAATCCAAAGAGCTGGAATGAAAATCCAGTGAGAATAATCCAATAAGAATCCAAAGAGCTGGAATAAAAATCCAATAAGGACAATCCAATAAGAATCCAAAGAACTGGAATAAAACTCCAATGAGAATAATCCAGTAAAAATCCAATGAGAACAATCCAATAAGAATCCAAAGGGCTGGAATAAAAATCCAATGAAAATAATCCAATCAGAATCCAAAGAGTTGAAATAAAAATCCCATATTCCAATAAAAATCCAAATAGCTGGAATAAAAATCCAATAAAAACAATAAGAATCCAAAGAGCTGGAATAAAAATCCAATAAGAATCCAAAGAGCTGGAATGAAAATCCAATGAGAATAATCCAATAAAAATCCAATGGGAATAATCCAATAAAAATCCAATGAGAATATTCCAATAAGAATCCAAAGAGTTGAAATAAAAATCCAATAAAAATAATCTAATAAAAATCCAATGAGAATGTTCCAATAAAAATCCAAAGGGCTGAAATAAAAATACAATGAGAATTTTCTAATAATAACGCAAAGAGCTGGAACAAAAATCCAATAAGAGCAATCCAGTAAAAATCCAATGAGAATATTCCAATAAAAATCCAAAGGGCTGGAATAAAAATCCAATAAAAACAATAAGAATCCAAAGAGCTGGAATGAAAATCCAATAAAAATAATCCAATAAAAATCCAATGGGAATAATCCAATAAAGATCCAAAGAGCTGGAATGAAAATCCAATAAAAATAATCCAATAGAAATAATCCAATAAAAATCCAATGTGAATAATCAAATAAGAATCCAAAGAGCTGGAATAAAAATCCAATGAGAATAATGCAATAAAAATCTAAAGAACTGGTTATAAAAGTCCAATAAAAATCCAATGAGAACATTCCAATAAAAATCCAAAGATCTGGAATAAAAATCCAATAAAAATAATCCAATAAAAATCCAATGAGAATATTCCAATAAAAATCCAGAGATCTGGAATAAAAATCCGATGAAAATAATCCAATCAGAATCCAAGGAGCTGGAATGAAAATCCATTGAGAACAGTAAGAATCAAAGAGCTGGAATAAAAATCCAATAAAAATAATCCAACAAAAACCCAATAAGAATAATCCAACAATAATCCAAAGGGCTGGAATAAAAATCCAGTAAAAAAAATAAGAATCCAAAGAGTTGGAATAAAAGTCCAGTGAGAATAATCCAGTAAAAATCCAAAGAGCTGGAATAAAAATCCAGTGAGAACCCAAAGAGCTGGAATAAAAATCTAATGAGAATAATCCAATAAAAACCCAATAAGAACAATCCAACAAGAATCCAAAGGGCTGGAATAAAAATCCAATAAAAATAATCCAATAAAAATCCAATGAGAATAATCCAATAAGAATCCAAAGGGCTGGAATAAAAATCCAATAAAAATAATCCAATAAAAATCCAATGAGAATAATCCAATAAAAATCCAAAGAGCTGGATTAAAAATCCAAATCCAATTGAACTAAACCCCAATATCATCCACCTGCTCCACAACAACAAATAAACCTCAAAAATCATAATAAACCCACAAAATGCCCCAACACCCTAAAAAATAATTATAAAACCCCTTAAAATTCTAATAAAATTTTGCTCCTTCTCCTGTTCCCCCCAAGGCATTACCCAAACTAAACCCCAATATCATCCACCTACAAATAAACCTCAAAAAACCCCACAATAAAACCAAAAAAATACCCAAACCACCTAAAAATTAATTATAAACCCCTTAAAATCTTGATAAAATCTTTGTTCCCCCAGGCACCACCCAGCCCTGAAGACTCAACTCAACTTGAACTCAAATCGAGCTAAACCCCAATATCATCCACCTACAAATAAACCTCAAAAAATTATAATAACCCACAAAATACCCCAAACAACCTAAAAAATAATTATTAAAACCCCTAAAACTCAAACCCTGCTCCTTCTCCTGTTCCCCCCAAGGCTCTACCCAAACTAAACCCCAATGTCATCCACCTACAAATAAACCTCAAAAAATTATAATAACCCACAGAATACCCCAACAACCTAAAAAATAATTCTAAAAACCCTTAAAATTCTGATCAAATCCAGGCACTACCCAGCCTCAAATCAAACTAAACCCCAATGTCATCCACCTACAAATAAACCTCAAAAAACCCCCATAATAAACCATGAAATGCCCCAAACGACCTAAAAAAATAATTATAAAACCCCGTAAAATCTTGATTAAATCTTTCTTCCCCCAGGCACCACCCAGCCTCAAGTCAAATTGAACAAAACCCCAATATCATCCACCTACAAATAAACCTCAAAAAACCAAATAAACCCACAAAATATCCAAAGAACCTAAAAATTAATTATAACATCTTTAAAATCCTGATCAAACCCTTCTTCCCCAGGCACTCCCAGCCTCAAATCGAACTAAGCCCCAATCTCATCTACCTACAAATAAACCTCAAAAAACCAAATAAACCCAGAAAATATCCAAACAACCTATTAAAAAATAATTAAAAAACTCTTAAAATTCTGATCAAATCCAGACACTACCCAGCCTCAAATCAAACTAAACCCCAATATCATCCACCTACAAATAAACCTCAAAAAACCCCATAGTAAAACCACAAAATACCCAAACCACCTAAAAAATAATTATAAACCCTTTAAAATCTTGATCAAACCTTTTTTCCCCCAGGCACCACCCAGTCTTAAATTGAACTAAACCCCAATATCATCCACCTGCTACACAACAACAAATAAACGTCAAAAAACCAAATAAACCCACAAAAATATCCAAAGAACCTAAAAAATAATTACAAAAACCCTTAAAATTCTGATCAAATCCAGGCACCACCCAGCCTCAAATCAAACTAAACCCCAATATCATCCACCTACAAATAAACCTCAAAAAATTATAATAAACCACAGAATACCCCAAAGAGCCTAAAAATTAATTATAAACCCCTTAAAATCTTGATTAAATCTTTGTTCCCCCAGGCACTACCCAGCCTCAAATCACATTGATTTAAACCCCAATATCTTCCACCTGCTACACAACAACAAATAAACGTCGAAAAACCAAATAAACCCACAAAAATATCCAAAGAACCTAAAAAATAATTACAAAAACCCTTAAAATTCTGATCAAATCCAGGCACTCCCCAACCTCAAATCAAATCAATTTGAACTATACCCCAATATCATCCTACAAATAAACCTCAAAAAATTACAATAAACCACAAAATACCCAAACCACCTAAAAAATAATTATAAACCCTTTAAAATCTTGATTAAACCTTTCTTCCTTCAGGCACCACCCAGCCTCAAATCAAACTAAACCCCAATATCATCCACCTACAAATAAACCTCAAAAAATTATAATAAACCACAGAATACCCCAAACAACCTAAAAATTAATTACAAACCCTTTAAAATCTTGATTAAACCTTTGTTCCCCCAGGCACCACCCAGCCCTGAAGACTCAACTCAACTTGAACTCAAATCGAACTAAACCCCAATATCATCCACCTACAAATAAACCTCAAAAAAACCCCCATAATAAACCATGAAATGCCCCAATGACCTAAAAAATAATTATAAAAACCCTTAAAATTTTGATCAAATCCAGGCACTACCCAGCCTCAAATCAAATCAAATTAAACCCCAATATCATCCTACAAATAAATATCATCCTACAAATAAACCTCAAAAAACCCCATAATAAACCACAAAATACCCAAACCACCTAAAAAATAATTATAAACCCTTTAAAATCTTGATTAAATCTTTCTTCCCCCAGGCACCACCCAGCCTCAAATCAAACTAAACCCCAATATCATCCACCTACAAATAAACCTCAAAAAATTATAATAAACCACAGAATACTCCAAAGAGCCTAAAAATTAATTATAAACCCCTTAAAATCTTGATTAAATCTTTGTTCCCCCAGGCACCACCCAGCCCTGAAGACTCAACTCAACTTGAACTGAAATCAAACTAAACCCCAATGTCATCCACCTACAAATAAACCTCAAAAAACCCCCATAATAAACCATGAAATGCCCCAATGACCTAAAAAATAATTATAAAAACCCTTAAAATTTTGATCAAATCCAGCCACTCCCCAATCTCAAATCAAATCAAATTAAACCCCACTATCATCCTACAAATAAATATCATCCTACAAATAAACCGCAAAAAAACCCACAATAAAACCACAAAATACCCCAACCACCTAAAAAATAATTATAAACCCTTTAAAATCTTGATTAAACCCTGTTCCCCCAGGCACCACCCAGCCTCAAGTCAAACTAAACCCCAATATCATCCACCTACAAATAAACCTCAAAAAATTATAATAAACCACAGAATACCCCAAAGAGCCTAAAAATTAATTATAAACCCCTTAAAATCTTGATCAAACCTTTTTTCCCCCAGGCACCACCCAGTCTTAAATTGAACTAAACCTCAATATCATCCACCTGCTACACAACAACAAATAAACGTCGAAAAACATAATAAATCCACAAAATACCCAAAGAACCTAAAAAATAATTCTAAGAACCCTTAAAATTCTGATCAAATCCAGGCACTACCCAGCCTCAAATCAAACTAAACCCCAATATCATCCACCTACAAATAAACCTCAAAAAATTATAATAAAACCACAAAATACCCCAAACAACCAAAAAATTAATTACAAACCCTTTAAAATCTTGATAAAATCTTTGTTCCCCCAGGCACTACCCAGCCTCAAATCAAATTGATTTAAACCCCAATATCTTCCACCTGCTACACAACAACAAATAAACCTCAAAAAACATAATAAACCACAAAATATCCAAAGAACCTAAAAAATAATTATAAAATCTTTAAAATCCTGATCAAACCCTTCTTCCCCCAAGCACCAACCAGCCTCAAATCAAATCGAGCTAAACCCCAATATCATCCACCTACAAATAAACCTCAAAAAATTATAATAAAACCACAAAATACCCCAAACAACCAAAAAATTAATTACAAACCCTTTAAAATCTTGATAAAATCTTTGTTTCCCGCAGGCACTACCCAGCCCTGAAGACCCTGGAGCACCTGGAGCACACGTTCCTGCCCCAGGTGAGCCATTACCGCTTCTGCAAGGTGATGGTGGACAACATCCCGCGCCTGCGCGACGAGATCAAGGAGCTCTCCATGTCCGACCTCAAGGATTTCCTGGAGAGCATCCGCAAGCACTCCGACAAGATCGGGGAGACGGCCATGAAACAGGTGGGGTTTCTTGGGATTAATTTGTGGGGTTTTGTTGGGTTTTTTTTTTGGGATGAGGTTGGTTCATTGTGGTTTGGTTTTTCAAGGTGAAGCGGCGGGTTGAGTTTGGAGTTGTGTGTGTTGGTTTGGAAAGATGGGGAAGGCTGGAGATTCCCTTGGGATGGAGGATGTAAACCCTCTCCCTCCAAATTATTGTAATTTTGCTGTTAAGGGACTTTCAGGAAAAGATTTGGAATAGAATAATGGTTCTTTACAAGGAACATTGAAAATACAAACGAACAAAAAACTCCCGGAGACCCTGACAGAGTCAGAACACTCCTGACCCCTGTTGGTGTCAGTCCAAATAATTCCTCCTGCAGTGCCTGATGTGGTTGTGTTGGAGCAGAGATGATCCTGTAGGAGGGTCCAGTGGTGCTGAGATGGGTCTGGTTTTCCTTTGGTTATTTTTATTTGGGAAGAGGTTGGAGGTTTGTTGGTTGTGTGGAGAGTTTGGTTTTCCGAGGTGAAGCGGCAGGTTGAGTTTGGAGTTGTGTGTGTTGGTTTGGAAAGATGGGGAAGGATGGAGATTCCCTTGGGATGGAGGATGTAAACCCCTTCTATCCCAAATTGTTGTGATTTTGAAATTAAGGGGCTCTTAGGAAAAGATTTGGAATAGGAATATTAAAAATACAAATGTATAAAAAACAAGTGAACAAAGAAATCCTGGAAACCCTGAGAGAGTCAGAACACTCCTGACCCCCTGTTGGTGTCAGTCCAATCCAATCCTCCTGCAGTGCCTGATGTGGTTGTGTTGGAGCAGAGATGATCCTGTAGGAGGCTCCAGTGGTGCTGAGATGGGTCTGCTCTTCCTCTTCTTTTATTTGGGATGAGGTTGGTTTGTTGTGTGGAGAGTTTGGTTTTGCACGGTGAGGCGGCGGGTTGAGTTTGGAGTTGTGTGTCTTGGTTTGGAAAGATGGGGAAGGATGGAGATTCCCTTGGGATGGAGGATGTAAACCCTCTCCCTCTGAATTATTAACATTTTGAAATTAAGGGGCTTTTAGGAAAAGATTTGGAATAGAATAATGGTTCTTTACAAGGAATATTAAACATACAAATGTACAAAAATGTTGTATAAACCCTGAGAGAGTCAGAACACGACCTGACCCCTGTTGGTTCAGGGTGTTGGTGTCAGTCCAATCCAATCCTCCTGCAGTGCCTGATGTGGTTCTGTCGGAGCAGAGATGATCCTGTAGGAGGGTCCAGTGGTGCTGAGATGGGTCTGGTCTTATTCTGGTTTGTTTTACTTGGGAAGAGGTTGGAGGTTTGTTTGATGTGTGGAGGTTTTGGTTCTCCGACCCGAGGCGGCGGGTTGAGTTTGGAGTCGTGTGTCTTGGTTTGGAAAGATGGGGAAGGATGGAGATTCCCTTGGGATGGAGGATGTAAACCCTCTCCCTCTGAATTATTAACATTTTGAAATTAAGGGGCTTTCAGGAAAAGATTGGGAATAGAATAATGGTTCTTTACAAGGAATATTAAACATACAAATGTACAAAAATGTTGTATAAACCCTGAGAGAGTCAGAACACGATCTGACCCCGTGTTGGTGTCAGTCCAATTAATTCCTCCTGCAGTGCCTGATGTGGTTGTGTTGGAGCAGAGATGATCCTGTAGGAGGCTCCAGTGATGCTGAGATGGATCCAATCTTCCTCTTCTTTTATTTGGGGTGAGGTTGGTTTGATGTGTGGAGAGTTTGGTTTTCCGAGGTGAAGCGGCAGGTTGAGTTTGGAGTTGTGTGTCTTGGTTTGGAAAGATGGGGAAGGATGGAGATTCCCTTGGGATGGAGGATGTAAACCCTCTCCCTCTGAATTATTGTCATTTTGCTATTAAGGGGCTTTCAGGAAAAGATTTGGAATAGAATAATGGTTCTTTACAAGGAATGTTAAAAATACAAATCTACAAATAAATTCTGGAAACCGTGAGAGAGTCAGAACACTCCTGACCCCCTGTTGGTGTCAGTCCAAATAAATCCTCCTGCAGTGCCTGATGTGGTTGTGTTGGAGCAGAGATGATCCTGTAGGAGGGTCCAGTGGTGCTGAGATGGGTCTGGTTTTCCTTTGGTTATTTTTATTTGGGAAGAGATTGGAGGTTTGTTGTGTGGAGGGTTTGGTTCTCCAAGGCGAGGTGGTGGTTTGAGTTTGGAGTTGTGTGTCTTGATTTGGACAGACAGGGAAGGCTGGAGATTCCCTTGGGATGGAGGATGTAAACCCCTTCTATCCCAAATTGTTGTGATTTTGAAATTAAGGGGCTCTCAGGAAAAGATTAGGAATAGAATAATGGTTCTTTACAAGGAATATTAAACATACAAATGTACAAAAATGTTGTATAAACCCTGAGAGAGTCAGAACACGACCTGACCCCTGTTGGTTCAGGGTGTTGGTGTCAGTCCAATTAATTCCTCCTGCAGTGCCTGATGTGGTTGTGTTGGAGCAGAGATGATCCTGTAGAAGGTCCAGTGGTGCTGAGATGGGTCTGCTCTTCCTCTTCTTTTATTTGGGGTGAGGTTGGTTTGTTGTGTGGAGAGTTTGGTTTTGCACGGCGAAGCGGCAGGTTGAGTTTGGAGTTGTGTGTGTTGGTTTGGAAAGATGGGGAAGGATGGAGATTCCCTTGGGATGGAGGATGTAAACCCTCTCCCTCCGAATTATTGTAATTTTGCTGTTAAGGGACTTTCAGGAAAAGATTTGGAATAGAATAATGGTTCTTTACAAGGAACATTGAAAATACAAACGAACAAAAAACTCCCGGAGACCCTGACAGAGTCAGAACACGACCTGACCCCTGTTGGTGTCAGTCCAAATAATTCCTCCTGCAGTGCCTGATGTGGTTGTGTCGGAGCAGAGATGATCCTGTAGGAGGGTCCAGTGGTGCTGAGATGGGTCTGCTCTTCCTCTTCTTTTATTTGGGATGAGGTTGGTTTGATGTGTGGAGAGTTTGGTTTTCCGAGGTGAAGCGGCGGGTTGAGTTTGGAGTTGTGTGTCTTGGGTTGGAAAGATGGGGAAGGCTGGAGATTCCCTTGGGATGGAGGATGTAAACCCCTTCTATCCCAAATTGTTGTGATTTTGAAATTAAGGGGCTCTTAGGAAAAGATTTGGAATAGGAATATTAAAAATACAAATGTATAAAAAACAAGTGAACAAAAAAATCCTGGAAACCCTGAGAGAGTCAGAACACTCCTGACCCCCTGTTGGTGTCAGTCCAAATAAATCCTCCTGCAGTGCCTGATGTGGTTGTGTTGGAGCAGAGATGATCCTGTAGGAGGGTCCAGTGGTGCTGAGATGGGTCTGGTTTTCCTTTGGTTATTTTTATTTGGGAAGAGGTTGGAGGTTTGTTGGTTGTGTGGAGGGTTTGGTTTTGCACGGCGAGGCGGCGGGTTGAGTTTGGAGTTGTGTGTGTTGGTTTGGACAGACAGGGAAGGCTGGAGATTCCCTTGGGATGGAGGATGTAAACCCTCTCCCTCTGAATTATTAACATTTTGAAATTAAGGGGCTTTTAGGAAAAGATGTGGGAATAGGAATAACAGTTCTTTACTAGGAATATTGAAAATACAAATGTATAAAAAACAAGTGAACAAAAAACTTCTGGAAACCCTGACAGGGTCAGAACACAACCTGACCCTCTGTTGGTGTCAGTCCAAATAAATTATCCAGCAGTGCCTGATGTGGTTGTGTTGGAGCAGAGATGATCCTGTAGGAGGCTCCAGTGGTGCTGAGATGGGTCTGGTCTTCCTTTGGTTATTTTTATTTGGGAAGAGGTTGCAGGTTTGGTGTGTGGAGGGTTTGGTTTTCCGAGGTGAAGCGGCAGGTTGAGTTTGGAGTTGTGTGTCTTGGTTTGGAAAGATGGGGAAGGATGGAGATTCCCTTGGGATGGAGGATGTAAACCCTCTCCTTCTGAATTATTGTCATTTTGCTATTAAGGGGCTTTCAGGAAAAGATTAGGAATAGAATAATGGTTCTTTACAAGGAATGTTAAACATACAAATGTACAAAAATGTTGTATAAACCCTGAGAGAGTCAGAACACAACCTGACCCCTGTTGGTTCAGGGTGTTGGTGTCAGTCCAATCCAATCCTCCTGCAGTGCCTGATGTGGTTCTGTCGGAGCAGAGATGATCCTGTAGAAGGTCCAGTGGTGCTGAGATGGATGCAATCTTCCTCTTCTTTTATTTGGGATGAGGTTGGTTTGATGTGTGGAGAGTTTGGTTTTGCGCGGCGAAGCGGCGGGTTGAGTTTGGAGTTGTGTGTGTTGGTTTGGAAAGATGGGGAAGGCTGGAGATTCCCTTGGGATGGAGGATGTAAACCCTCTCCCTCCAAATTATTGTAATTTTGCTGTTAAGGGACTTTCAGGAAAAGATTTGGAATAGAAATAACAGTTCTTTACTAGGAATATTGAAAATACAAATGTATAAAAAACAAGTGAACAAAAAACTTCTGGAAACCCTGACAGGGTCAGAACACTCCTGACCCCTGTTGGTGTCAGTCCAAATAATTCCTCCTGCAGTGCCTGATGTGGTTGTGTTGGAGCAGAGATGATCCTGTAGGAGGGTCCAGTGGTGCTGAGATGGGTCTGGTTTTCCTTTGGTTATTTTTATTTGGGAAGAGGTTGGAGGTTTGTTGGTTGTGTGGAGGGTTTGGTTTTGCGCGGCGAAGCGGCGGGTTGAGTTTGGAGTTGTGTGTGTTGGTTTGGAAAGATGGGGAAGGATGGAGATTCCCTTGGGATGGAGGATGTAAACCCCTTCTATCCCAAATTGTTGTGATTTTGAAATTAAGGGGCTCTTAGGAAAAGATTTGGAATAGGAATATTAAAAATACAAATGTATAAAAAACAAGTGAACAAAAAAATCCTGGAAACCCTGAGAGAGTCAGAACACGACCTGACCCCGTGTTGGTGTCAGTCCAAATAAATCCTCCTGCAGTGCCTGATGTGGTTGTGTTGGAGCAGAGATGATCCTGTAGAAGGTCCAGTGGAGCTGAGATGGGTCTGCTCTTCCTCTTCTTTTATTTGGGATGAGGTTGGTTTGATGTGTGGAGAGTTTGGTTTTGCACGGCAAAATATTAAAATATTAAAAATATATTAAAAATACAAATGTATAAAAAACAAGTGAACAAAAAAATCCTGGAAACCCTGAGAGAGTCAGAACACTCCTGACCCCCTGTTGGTGTCAGTCCAAATAATTCCTCCTGCAGTGCCTGATGTGGTTGTGTTGGAGCAGAGATGATCCTGTAGGAGGGTCCAGTGGTGCTGAGATGGATCCAATCTTCCTCTTCTTTTATTTGGGAAGAGTTTGGAGGTTCATTCATTGCATGGAGAGTTTGGTTCTCCGAGCTGGGGCGGCGGGTTGAGTTTGGAGTTGTGTGTCTTGGTTTGGAAAGATGGGAAAGGCTGGAGATTCCCTTGGGATAGAGAATATAAAAAATTCTCTTCAAAATATTATAATTTTGAAATTAAGGAGCTCTCAGGAAAAGATGTGGGAACAGGAATAACAGTTCTTTACTAGGAATATTAAAAATACAAATGCAATAGTACAAAAAGGTTGGAAGTTCATTTTTGCTTCTCCAATCCGAGGCAACAGATTGAGTTTGGAATTCTGTTCCTCGGTGGGGAATGTTGTTCCTTCCTGGACTTTTATCCTGAATTTCAGACCCTTGAGGAGTGAGGATCTATTGGGTTATTGGTGTCTCCCAGTTGGAGTTTTCCTTGGCACTCTGGGAGGGGCACTTGGGGCTGTAACTCCCCATAATTTCATTTCTTACTCGTATTTTCCATTTCCCTGCACAGGGAATTGGTGCTGCTGGGAGACATTGGGTTGTTGGGAAAGATAAATCAGGGAAAACCTTATAAATATGATTGCTTGACAAAAGATTCTGAAAATATGAAACCTGTAATTGAGATAGAAATGGAAGCTTATTTTGAGTTGTAGGATATCGAGTCTTAGTTACTGTATAACCTGAAAATAACGGCAGAAGGAGAATCCCTTTGGATTGAACAATTACCTTTTTAATTGAATCCCTTTTAATTGAACAATTACCTTTTTAATTGAATCTCTTTGGCTTGAACAATCCCCTTCTGCTGCCTGAGGGACCCAAAGGTCGATGCAGCAAAACAGAAAAGTCTAAAGAGGAGTTTTTAGAGTTTAAAATATAACACATGGTGATGTAGTAGTTCTTATAGGCTGTGTGGAGATTCTATAGGATTTTGTGTCTTGTGTTGGTTGGTCACTGTAAATTAGAATATTCATCACAAAAGGAGATAGAATGGATTGGAACCAGGACCTTGTTCTCTCTTTTCCCCTCTCTCTTTTCCCTTCTCTCTTTTCCCTGCTCTTTTCCCCTCTCTCCTTTCCCTTCTCTCCTTTCCCTGCTCTCTTTTCCCCTCTCTCTTTTCCCTCCTCTCTTTTCCCTCCTCTCTTTTCCCTTCTCTCTTTTCCCTTCTCTCTTTTCCCCTCTCTCTTTTCCCCTCTCTCTTTTCCCTTCTCTCTTTTCCCTCTCTCTTTTCCCTCTCTCTTTTCCCTGCTCTCTTTTCCCTGTTCTCTTTTCCCCTCTCTCCTTTCCCTGCTCTCTTTTCCCTGCTCTCTTTTCCCCTCTCTCCTTTCCCTGCTCTCTTTTCCCCTCTCTCTTTTCCCTCTCTCTTTTCCCTTCTCTCTTTTCCCTCTCTCTTTTCCCTTCTCTCTTTTCCCTTCTCTCTTTTCCCTTCTCTCTTTTCCTTCTCTCTTTTCCCCTCTCTCTTTTCCTTCTCTCTTTTCCCCTCTCTCTTTTCCCCTCTCTCTTTTCCCTTCTCTCTTTTCCCTCCTCTCTTTTCCCTGCCCTTTTTTACCCCCAACCCCTGCAATAAACCCACATATTCCAGAATATCTCAAAGTTTGCAGAGTCCCTTGTCCCTGTAAGCCACAGATGCTTCTACATTGGGTTGATTCCCAAATTTTGGGATAAAAAAATAAGACACTGAGGTTTTTCCCTGCTGGTGGTGGATTACTGGGAGTGCTGGTTTATGGGAAGGGTTTGGCTGGAATTCTCCAGGAGCTGCTGGGATTCTGCTGTTGCATTTCTGGGCAGAGACAAATCCAGTTTTGTGTCTTGCAAACCCCAAATTTTTCTCTGAAACAGCCAAAAATTGAGGAGTTTATTAATTCATTTCGTTCTTTTTATCTTCCCAGCTCCTTCTTGGTTTTTTTTTTTGGGAAAACAATCCCAAATTTCCCTCCTGGAATGAGCTGTGACGAGGGTCTCATTGACATCTGAGAGTTCAGTGAACTTTTTATTCAGATTAAACTTCCTGAAGGTGCAGAAAAACCCCTCCCAGTCCAGATGTTTATCCAGATGTGCACGGGGGGTTCTGGATTTACCTGAGGCACCAATTCCTGCAGCAGAATTCCCTATAAAAAAAAATTCTCTTTTAATTCCTTGTGGAGGCAGAGCTTTGGGAAGATCCTTCCTTCCTTCCCAATGGCTGGGAAGGAACAGAAATTCCATTTTTTTTTTTTGTCCATTTAATGCAGGAAAACACTTTATTTAATCTTATTAATTAATCTTTTTATTAATTTACAAATTATTTAAATTTTTTTATCCCCTGAAGGATATTTATGAATTTAAGGGACGTCAGAGGGTGGAGATCATTGTTTGGTAGTTTCCAGTTTTATGTTGAGGATTTTGGGAGAGAATTCCAATTTTCTGGCTTTGTGCTAATGGATATGGGGGAATGTGGACAAAATCTGGAGAAAAATTCCATAAAGAACACTTTATTTAATCTTATTAATCAATCTTTTTATTAATTTACTAATTATTTAATATTTTTTTATCCCCTGAAGGATATTTATGAATTTAAGGGACATCAGAGGGTGGAGATTGTTGTCTGGTTATTTCCAGTTCCATGTTGAGGATTTTGGGAGAGGATTCCAATCTTTTGGCTTTGTGCTGATGGATGAGGGGAGATGTGGATTTTAGGTGAAAAATTTGGAGAAAATTCCATCATTTCAGCACCTTTTTTTTTCTCTTTTGGTTGGAGAAACTTCTGTATCTTTATTCCCATCCCAATCCCCAGTGCTGCTCCTCCTGTTCTTCCAATTCCCAATATTTTGTCTCTCCTGCTCCTGTTCCTTCTCCATCTCTCACTCCAAGGGAATCCTGGGGCTTCTCCTGGTGTTTTCCTCAACAATTCCAGCCCTTCCTCCTCCCAGTATTCCCAGCTGGAGAACCTGGACAGGCTCTGGGGGTTTTGGGGAATGGGGTCAGGGAGTGGGATCAGCCTGGAATTGAAGGGTCACTGAAATTCCCTGGAAATGTAGTTTTGGTTCTTCGTCCTGTGGGGAGCAAATCCTGCCTGGTTTTCATGGAATCATGGAATGGTTTGGGTGGGAAGGGGCCTTAAAGTTCATTTATTCCCCCCCTGGGATGGGTGGGGACACCTCCCACTGTCCCAGGTGGATCCAAAGCCCAAAGTCCAGATTGGGATTTTCCTGCCTTTGGGAGAAATCCAAACTCCGTGCTGGGATCCCTCAGTGAGGACAGAAAATCCCAGAGTGACCCTTGAACCTTCTGGATTTTCCTGCTCATCATCCTCAGGATTGGCTTGGAGGGACCTTAAAGTTCATTTATTCCCCCCCTGGGATGGGTGGGGACACCTCCCACTGTCCCAGGTGGATCCAACCTGGCCTGGGACATTCCCAGGGATCCAGGGGCAGCCCCAGCAAATGTGGGAATTCCATTCCCAGCAATTCCTGCCCAAGATCCCAGCCCAATGTCCCCTTTCCCAGTGGGATCCATTCCCTGTGTCCTGTCCCTGCAGCCCTTGGCCTCAATCTCTCCTGGAGCTCCTTTGTCTTTAATTTTCCAATGGATGACACAGGGAATTTTGGCTCTTTCAGCTTCTCCAAATCCTTTCTTGCTGTTTTATGGGAGCCATAAAGTGCAGACTTTGGGAAGTTTTTCCTCCACCTTTTGTGGGAGCAGAGTTATCTCTGGGTTGTGCATTGGGGAGGGAGATCCTTGTGCCATTTCCCCTTGGAAAAGCTGGTTTTGAGTGATCCTGGAATTGGGGAGATCCTGGAACTGGGGAGACCCTGGAATTGGGGAGATCCTGGAATGGGAGAGACCCTGGAATTGGGGAAACCTTGGAATTGGAGAGATCCTGGAATTGAGGAGACTCTGGAATTGGAGAGACCCTGGAATTGGGGAGACCCTGGAATTGGGGAGATCCTGGAACTGGGGAGACCCTGGAATTGGGGAGATCCTAGAACTGTAGAGAGTCTGGAATTGGAGAAACCCTGAAACTGGGGAGACCCTGAAATTGGGGAGACCCTGGAACTGGGGAGACCCTGGAACTGGGGAGACCCTGGAATTGAGGAGACCCTGGAATTGGGGAGACCCTGGAACTGGGGAGACCCTGGAATTGGGGAGACCCTGGAATTGAGGAGACCCTGGAATTGGGGAGACCCTGGAATTGGGGAGACCCTGGAATTGGATCTGTGCTCATCGTGCAGCTCCAGGGGATGGGAAGGAGGAGTTTTGGAGCTGCTGCTGCTCTGGGGGGGGTCACTGGGGCAGTCCTGGGGTGTTTTCCCTGGATCAGAGCTCTGGAAAAGGGAGCAGAGCTTGGCAGGAGGCCCGGGGAGCTCAGGGAGCCTCCACTGGCAGCTCCCTGCATTCGGTTTAAATTAGGATCATATAAATTCCTTTAAAATTGTTTGATTTCACCAGCGGGAACGGAGGAGGCCCGGCTACAACAGGGAGGAGGAAATGGGATTTTTGTAACATCCCAAACTCGGGGGATTGAACATTTCATTGTGTGATAATGGCCAGGAGCTGGCCCAGCTCCCAACCCCTCCTGGGATGGACCCACTGAGGAGCTTTCCCTGCCCTCCTTTCCCTCTCCTGGATTTTTTTTTTTTTAATTTTTTTTTATCCCAATCTGAGTTTTATTATTCCAAAATCCCGTTGTTAATTTTGGGATGAAAGGAGCTGCACACGCCTGAACTCCACTTGGACTTTGGCCCCCGTGAACCTGCGTGTGTGTTTGGGTTTTTTTTAATTTTATTTTATTTTATTTTATTTTATTTTATTTTATTTTATTTTATTTTATTTTATTTTATTTTATTTCACTTCACAGGGCTGGGAGCTGCAGGCCTGAATTACATCCCATTAACACGTTCTGATATCCGGGCCAAGTTTTATTTTCCAGCTCCAGGCTGGAATGTGCTGGGCATATGGAGGGGAGGCCACTGGGGATGGAGCTGCTCTGAGTTTGAGGCCAAAAACCACCCAAGGCAAAAGGCAGCTCTGGATCCAGGGCTGGGCACAGCCAGGAGTGACAGCCATGACTTTCCAGAGGGGCAGGAAAAGCTGATAATGAATTGTGGGAATTGTTGGGATGCAGCAGAGCTGGGCTCACACAGGTGGGGATTGGGGTTGGGATGGGTTGGGCCAGGATTGACTGGGACAGGCTGATCAGGATTAATTGGGACAGGTTGATCAGGATTAATTGGGACAGGTTGGTCAGGATTAATTAAGACAGATTGATCAGGATTAATTGGGACAGGTTGATCAGGATTGACTGGGACAGATTGATCAGGATTGACTGGGACAGGTTGGTCAGGATTAATTAGGACAGGTTGATCCAGGAGGAATTGAGACAGGTTGACCAGGATTAATTAGGACAGGTTGATCCAGGGGAAGTTGGGACAGGTTGATCAAGGAGGATTGACTGGGACAGGTTGATCCAGGATTAATTAGGACAAATTGATTCAGGATTAATTAGGACAGGCTGATCCAGGCAGAATTGGGACAGGTTGATCCAGGAATTAATTGGGACAGGTTTGTCGAGGGGGATTTGGAATATGTTCATCCAGAATTAACTGGGACAGATTGATCCAGGGAGAGTTGGGACAGGTTGATCAAGATTAACTGGGACAGGTTAATTCAGGATTAACTGGGTGTCCTGGTTTAGGATGATGAAGTTGATCCAGGGAGAGTTGGGACAGGTTGATCAGGATTGACTGGGACAGGTTGATCAGGATTAATTGGGACAGGTTGATCAGGATTAATTGGGACAGGTTGATCAGGATTAATTAGGACAGGTTGATCCAGGGAGAGTTGGGACAGGCTGATTCAGGATTGACTGGGACAGGTTGATCAGGATTAATTGGGACAGGTTGATCCAGGGAGAGTTGGGACAGGTTAATCCCAGGAGGAATTGGGACAGGCTGATCCAGGATTAATTGGGACAGGTTGATCCAGGGGAAGTTAGGACAGGTTGATCCAGGAGGAATTGGGACAGGCTGATCAGGATTAATTGGGACAGGTTGATCAGGATTGACTGGGACAGGTTGATCCAGGATTAATTGGGACAGGTTGATCCATGAGGAATTGGGACAGGTTGATCGGGATTAATTAGAGCAGGTTGATCCAGGGAGAGTTGGGACAGGTTGATCCAGGAATTAATTGGGACAGGTTTGTCCAGGGGGATTTGGAATATGTTCATCCAGGGGAAGTTGGGACAGGTTGATCCAGTGAGAGTTAGGGCAGGTTGATCCAGGATTGACTGGGACAGGTTGATCAGGATTAACTGGGAAAGGTTGGTCAGGATTAATTAGGAGAGGTTGATCCAGTGAGAATTGGGACAGGTTTGTCCAGGGGGATTTGGAATATGTTCATCCAGGAATAATTGGGACAGGTTGATCCAGGATTAACTGGGACAGGTTGATCAGGATTAATTAGGACAAGTTGATCAGGATTAATTGGGACAGGTTAATCCCAGGAGGAATTGGGACAGGTTGATCCAGTGAGAATTGGGACAGGTTTGTCCAGGGGGATTTGGAATATGTTCATCCAGGAATAATTGGGACAGGTTGATCCAGGATTAACTGGGACAGGTTGATCAAGATTAACTGGGACAGGTTGATCAGGATTAATTGGGACAAGTTGATTCAGGATTAATTGGGACAGGTTGGTCCAGGGGAAGTTGGGGCAGGTTGATCCAGGATTAATTGGGACAGGTTGGTCAGGATTAATAAGGACAGATTAATCCAGGGGAAGTTGGGACAGGTTGATCCAGGATTAATTAGGGCAAGTTGATCCAGGATGAATTGGAACAGGTTGATCCAGGAATTAATTGGGACAGGTTTGTCCAGGGGGATTTGAAATATGTTCATCCAGGGGAAATTGGGACAGGTTGATCCAGTGAGAGTTAGGACAGGTTGATCCAGGATTGACTGGGACAGGTTGATCCAGTGAGAGTTAGGACAGGTTGATCCAGGATTGACTGGGACAGGTTGATCCAGGAGGAATTGGGACAGGCTGATCAGGATTGACTGGGACAGGTTGATCCAGTGAGAGTTAGGACAGGTTGATCCAGGATTGACTGGGACAGGTTGATCCAGTGAGAGTTAGGACAGGCTGATCAGGATTGACTGGGACAGGTTGATCAGGATTCATTAGGACAGTGGATGAGGGTTGGGGTTAGGGGGTTAGGGTTAGGGTGTTAGGATTAGGGTTAGGGGGTTAGGGTTATAGGATTAGGGTTTGGAGGATTCGTGTCCCAACAATCCCAGCACTTCCAGAGCTGAACCTCCCTCTGCTCCCACCTCTCATTCCAGGGGTTTTGGGTTAGGGTTAGGGTTAGGAGGTTATGGGGTTAGGGGGTTAGGGTTAGGGGTTAGGGTTAGGGTTAGGGGTTATAGGATTAGGATTAGGGGGAATTTGTGTCCCAACAATCCCAGCACTTCCAGAGCTGACCTTCCCTCTGCTCCCACCTCTCATTCCAGCCATTTCCCTTAACAAATCCCAATAAAGCTGGTTATTAAAATCTGGGATTTTCCAGGCTTTGGGCAGGTCTCTGCTCCCTGTGGGGATTTCCTCAGCGGGGTGGGGATAACGGGATGGGGATTTTCCTCCTCCTGGGCATTTTGGGGAGCAGGAATTGCATTTTCCACTCTAATTTAGCAACGAGACCTCCTTAATCTCTGCTCCGGCTGCTCGTCTGCTTGGGATATTAAAGTTTTAGGAGGAGGAAATGCATTTTTGGGGCTGGAGAGATGGGAAAGGTACATGAGCAGGACAACCCACAAATTCTGGTTTGGGAGAAATATTTAAATAATATATTTATATCTATTTTATTTAAATAAAATATATTTTATTTAATTTAAATTTAAAAATTATTTATTTAATTTATTTTAAAAAATTATTTTATTTAAATAAAATATTTTTATTTAATTTAAATAAAAATTATTTATTTAATTTATTTAAATTTTTTTTTATTTAAATAAAATATATTTTATTTTATTTAAATATATTCTTTTAAATAATATATTTAATATTCTGGATGGGAGAAATATTTAAATAATATATTTATATTTATTTTATTTTATTTAAATAAAATATATTTTATTTAAATTTAAAAATTATTTATTTAATTTATTTTAAAAAATTTATTTTTATTTAAATAAAATAAATTTTATTTTATTTAAATATATTATTTTATTTAAAATTTTATTTTATTTAAATAAAATATATTTTATTTTATTTAAATATATTATTTTATTTTAAAAATTATTTTATTTAAATAAAATTTATTTTATTTAAAATATATTTTATTTTAAAAAATTATTTTATTTAAATAAAATATATTTTATTTTATTTAAATATATTATTTTATTTTTAAAAAATTATTTAAATAAAATATATTTTATTTTATTTTATTTAAATATATTCTTTAAAATAATATATTTAATAATCTGGATGGGAGAAATATTTAAATAATCTCAGAATTTTAGGTGTTAATTCTGCTGTGCCCTGCCCTCATCATCCTCTATTTAACCTCCTGGAAAAACCTCCTGGAAAAAAACCAGGAAGAGAAGAGTTTTTTTTTTTTAATTTTATTTTTTTTACGCCGGATAAAAACCTCAGACAGCTCTGGAAACCCCGACGAGTTTTTCATTAAACTTTGGCCTCCAAATGTGTTTATTTAAAGAGTGTTGAGCAGCCCTCGACTGTTTGATCTGGAAACTTCTTGAGACAAAAAAAACCTCCCTGAGCCGGAGCCTCCACGATCCATCCCGAGCCCAAAACTCCTCCAAAATCAGCAAATCCCAATTTTTGAAGTTTTTGGGAATTGAGGGGTTTTTTTTCACTCTCTGAGGAGTTTCCCAGAGTGAGGAATTGGCATTTTGTGGCCTCTGTCACCTCTCCCTGTTGGCAGTTTGGGATCTTGAGTGGTGCCAGGGGTGTCCTGGGATTGGGATGGGAATTACAGGGAAAAATAAAAAAAGGAGTAAAAGGAGATGGGAAGGATTTTAAAAGCTGGAAAAGGTTTTTTTTTTTTTTTTTTCTGAAGTGGCTCCTGGAGGGAAATGTCAGGGCAGGAGCAGAGGAGAGACCTGGAGATGTTGGTCCTTCAAACTCCTCCCTGAATCAGGAATTCAGAAATTAAGGAAAAAAAAAAAACATTTAAAAAAGGATCTGGATGGGTGGGAGCAGCCTGTTGGATTTTCTGCAGGAATTTCCCCTGGCATTCCCAGTGTGCTGCACCAGGGAAGAGTTTTAAGGGCAGATTTTGGGGAAAGAGTTTAAGAAGAATTTGTCGGTAAAAACTAAAGGCAGATTGTGGGAAAAGGAAGGGGAAAAGCTGTGGCAGGAGGTGCTTGGAGGGGTTGGTGGTTCCAACTCCTCCCTGAATCAGGAATTCAGGAATTAGGGGAAAAAAAAACATTAAAAAAAGGATCTGGATGGGTGGGAGCAGCCTGTTGGTTTTCCTGCAGGAATTTCCCCTGGCATTCCCAGTGTGCTGCACCAGGGAAGAGTTTTAAGGGCAGATTTTGGGGAAAGAGTTTAAGAAGAATTTGTCGGTAAAAACTAAAGGCAGATTGTGGGAAAAGGAAAAGGACAAACTGTGGGATGGGGCTGGTTTGGGGTGTTTGATGTGTTTGATTTTGGGATTGGGAAAGAAGCTGCTCTTGTGTGTAGAGGAGGAGGAGGAGGAGGAGGTGTTGGTGCTTCAAACTCCTCCCTGAATCAGGAATTCAGGAATTAGGGGAAAAAAATAAATCAAAAAAGGATCTGGATGGGTGGGAGCAGCCTGTTGGATTTCCTGCAGGAATTCCCCCTGGCATTCCCAGTGTGCTGCACCAGGGAACAGTTTTAAGGGCAGATTTGAGTTTTAGAAGAATTTGTTGGTAAAAACTAAAGGCAGATTGTGGGAAAAGGAAGGGGAAAAGCTGTGGGATGGGGCTGGTTTGGGGTGTTTGATGTGTCTGATGCTGAAATTGGGGCAGAAACTGCTCCTGTGTGTAAAGGAGGAGGAGCAGAGGAGAGACCTGGAGATGTTGGTCCTTCAAACTCCTCCCTGAATCAGGAATTCAGGAATTAGGGAAAAAACTATTAAAAAAATATATATAAATGGGTGGGAGCAGCCTGTTGGTTTTCCTGCAGGAATTTCCCCTGGCATTCCCAGTGTGCTGCACCAGGGAAGAGTTTTAAGGGCAGATTTGAGTTTTAGAAGAATTTGTAGGGAAAAACTAAAGGCAGATTGTGGGAAAAGGAATGGGAAAAGCTGTGGGACGAGGTACCTGGAGATGTTGGTGCTTCAAACTCCTCCCTGAATCAGGAATTCAGGAATTAGGGGAAAAAAAAACATTAAAAAAAGGATCTGGATGGGTGGGAGCAGCCTGTTGGTTTTCCTGCAGGAATTCCCCCTGGCATTCCCAGTGTGCTGCACCAGGGAAGAGTTTTAAGGGCAGATTTTGGGGAAGAGTTTAAGAAGAATTTGTAGGGAAAAACTAAAGGCAGATTGTGGGAAAAGGAAGAGGAAAAACTGTGGGATGGGGCTGGTTTGGGGTGTTTGATGTGTTTGATTTTGGGATTGGGAAAGAAGCTGCTCTTGTGTGTAGAGGAGGAGGAGGAGGAGGTGTTGGTGCTTCAAACTCCTCCCTGAATCAGGAAATCAGGAATTAGGGGAAAAAAATAAATCAAAAAAGGATCTGGACGGGTGGGAGCAGCCTGTTGGTTTTCCTGCAGGAATTTCCCCTGGCATTCCCAGTGTGCTGCACCAGGGAAGAGTTTTAAGGGCAGATTTGAGTTTTACAAGAATTTGTTGGTAAAAACTAAAGGCAGATTGTGGGAAAAGGAAGAGGAAAAGTGCAGGTAAAATCCCATTTCCAGCTGTTTCTCCCTCCCCAGTGATTCCCACCCAGCTGTGCCAACATCCATTGATTATTCAAAAAAACCAGAACTTTCCTCTTGGATCATCCTCTGCTCCAGGCTTGGTTTTCTTTATTTTTTTTTCCATTTTTTCATCTTCCCAGAGCACTTGGGGAGCCCTTGGGAATCCATTCCTGCTTGGCCCTGGGTGTCAGAGTTCCCAGGCAGGGCAGTGCTGAGTGTTTGGGGTTTTCTGGGATTGTCACTTCCCCAGAGCCTTGTCCTTGTCCTCAGGATCCTTCCAGGGATGTCTCAATCCTCCTGCAGGAGAACAATTCCAAAGGCTGTGGAAAATCCTGGGTTATTAATCAAAGGAAAGGAAGTTCTGGGAGAGGAGCAGTTTTTACTCCTGAGCTGCTTTGGGGTTGTCTGAGCTGAGTTGTTGGAACAGACACAGGAACTGGAGCTTTCCATGGGATTTTGGGAAGGAATTCCTGCCTGGGATGGAATTCCCAGATTTGTTGATCCCTGGGAATGTCCCAGGCCAGGCTGGATCCACCTGGGACAGTGGGAGGTGTCCCCACCCATCCCAGGGGGGGAATAAATGAACTTTAAGGTCCCTCCAAGCCAATCCTGAGGATGATGAGCAGGAAAATCCAGAAGGTTCAAGGGTCACTCTGGGATTTTCTGTCCTCACTGAGGGATCCCAGCACGGAGTTTGGATTTCTCCCCAAGGCAGGAAAATCCCAATCTGGACTTTGGGCTTTGGATCCACCTGGGACTGGATGGGATTTAAGGTCCAAAATATCCCATGAACATCCCAACAGCAACAACTGGGGATTTAGGAGTGTCCAAGGCCAGGTTGGACATTGGGGTTTGGATCCACCTGGGATGGTGGGAGATGTCCCTACCCATGGATGGGGTGGGAATGGGATGGGATTTAGAGTCTCTTCCCACCCAAACCATTCCAGGATTCTGGAGCCAGGCTGGGAGAGCTGGGAATGTTCCCCTGGAGAAGGGAAAAGTGCAGGGAATGCTCCGAGTCCCTGAAGGGGAAAACTCCAGGAGAGCTGGAGAGGGACTGGGGCCAAGGGCTGCAGGGACAGGACACAGGGAATGGATCCCACTGGGAAAGGGGACATTGGGCTGGGATCTTGGGCAGGAATTGCTGGGAATGGAATTCCCACATTTGCTGGGGCTGCCCCTGGATCCCTGGGAATGTCCAAGGCCAGGCTGGATCCACCTGGGACAGTGGGATTGTCCCTGCCCATGGATGGGGTGGGATGAAGATGCTCTTTAAGTTCCTTTCCCACCCAACCCATTCCAGGCCTGTACAAACTCACCCTCTGTGGTTCTGCTCAGCCCCATTTGTTGCACTGGAACCTCAGATTTACTTTTTCATTCCAGGCCATGAGCTGCCCCCCAAACTGACCAGATGGAGGGTTAAGACTCCTCCAACCTTCCAGATTCGTGTCTAATTCCTGAAGCTCATGGAACAGCTCCTTTCCCTGTCCAATTTCTCCATTCAATCCCCCCTTGTGTCCACCCCTGGCCCCCCACACAAACCCTGATCCCAGAGCAGTTTTGCAGTAGCTGCAACACCCCAAACCCTCCCAAGCTGCAGCTGCAAAGATTCCCCAATAACCCCTGGAATGATCCACGTGGAAAACTCTCATTTATGGAGCCAATTCCCCCCTGTAAAACAGCCAGGAGTGCACAGGTGCCTGATAAAAGTGGATTTTTAACAGCCACACTTGCAAAAGGGAATTTATAAGGGCGAGCAAAGCTCACAGAGTTTTTAATTGCATGTCAAACGTCGGGCTCTGAGAACTAAACCAGATTCCCTGCAGCCCCTGCCAAGTGCTTCCAGATATTCCCTGTCTGGAGCTGATCTTGTTGTTACCAAGGGGTTAAAATTCAGCCTTGGAGGCCAGGGGAGATTGAAGAAAATGCCACCAAGCCTGAAGGAAAGCAGGGAAGGCTCCTGCCAGCTTTGTTCCAAATAAAAAGTTATTAAAAACAGCCCCGGCTGCTGTTAACAGGAACAGCCCGACGAGGAGGCGTTTACGGAGCAGCTGAACTTGTAAATAAATGGAATTAATGCCCAGCAAATTCCTTTGATCCACAGGACATGAGTTGCCTTTCCCTGCAGAAATGCTCATTAACAGCTCCGTGTTCCACTCGTGTCGCTCGCCAGAGTCCAAAGGAAAACACTGGGAGGCACAAAGGGAGCTCCAGGTTCTCCTCCTTAAAGAGATCTCCAGGTTCTCCTCACAGAGATCTCCAGGTTTTTCTCACAGAGACCTCCAGGTTCTCCTCAAAGGGATCCCCAGGTTCTTCTCACAGAGATCTCCAGGTTCTCCTCAAGGAGATCTCCAGGGTCTCCATAAAGAAATCTCCAGGTTCTCCTGTCCCAGGGGATTTCTGATCACAAGGAGATCCCCAGGTTCTCCTCAAAGAGATCTCCAGGTTCTCCAGTGCAAAGGAGATTTCTGGTCACAAGGAGATCTCCAGGTTCTCCTGTGCCCGGGGAGTTCTGATCACAAAGAGATCTCCAGGTTCTCCTCACAGAGATCTCCAGGTTCTCCCATTCCAGGGGATTTCTGGTCACAGAGAGATCTCCGGGTTCTCCTCAAGGAGATCTCCAGGTTCTCCCATTCCAGGGGATTTCTGGTCACAGAGAGATCTCCGGGTTCTCCTCAAGGAGATTTCCAGGTTCTCCTGTCCCAAGGGATTTCTGGTCACAGAGAGATCTCCAGGTTCTTCTCAAAGAGACCTCCGGGTTCTCTTGTCCCAGAAGACTCTGGTCACAAGGAGATCTCCAGGTTCTCCCATTCCAGGGGATTCTGGTCACAGAGACATCTCCAGGTTCTCCTGTGCCAAGGGATTTCTGTTCACAGAGATCTCCAGGTTCTCCCATTCCAGGGGATTCTGGTCACAGAGACATCTCCGGGTTCTCCTGTGCCAGTGAATTTGGGATCAGCCCTCAGGATCCTGAGGCCCTGCAGCCCCAGCAAATGTGGGAATTCCATTCCCAGCAATTCCTGCCCAAGATCCCAGCCCAATGTCCCCTTTCCCAGTGGGATCCATTCCCTGTGTCCTGTCCCTGCAGCCCTTGGCCCCAGTCCCTCTCCAGCTCTCCTGGAGTTTTCCCCTTCAGGGACTCAGAGCATTCCCTGCACTTTTCCCTTCTCCAGGGGAACATTCCCAGCTCTCCCACAGCAGAACCCTGGAATGGTTTGGGTGGGAAGGGACTTTAAGGATCATCTCATTCCATCCCCATCCATGTTCAGGGACAATTCCCACCATCCCAGGTTGATCCAACCTGACCTTGGACATTCCCAGGGATCCAGGGGCAGCCCCAGCTCTTTGGGAATTCCATCCCAGCCCCGTGTGAGGAATGGAGGGTTTGGGATCCCCCTGCTGAAGGGGCTGGGGGTCTCCTGTCCACGCCCTGAGCTCTGTGAGCCTCAGCTGGGGAAATCCTTCCCCTGAGATCCCTGTCCTGGAATGTGGGTTTATCCCAGCCGGGCAGACTGGGATTAAACCCTTCCACCGAGCTGGGACAATAAAATTCTTCCATCCCCCAGGGGAGGGATGATGGGATTTATGGATTCCTGGCTCTGCCTTTTCCCTGTTTTTACAGAGATCTGGGAGAGCTCCCAGGTGTCCCCAGGCTCAGTCCTGTGGTTCCTGTGGGATTGTGGCCAAGGGCTGGACAGCACTGCAGGGCATTTATCTCTGAATTTATCCCATCAATGCATCTTCCTCCTCTGCTGCTGCTCTCCAGGGATTTCCCTGCAAAGCTCTGCCCACCTTGGAGGTTTAATTTTACGCTGTTTTTATTTTATATAGAAACAAGGATGAGTTTGCTGTTGGTGAATTGGATTTTTTCCCTCATTTTATCAGCTCTTGGAGCCTGAATATCCACACTGGGACTCCCCAGTTTTGTTCACACATCCCAAAGAGCTTTTTAAGAAACTTTTTCCCCTTTAGAACTGCAGATTTTGGGTGCCACCTCCTCTGCCCACCTTGGAGGTTTAATTTTACGCTGTTTTTATTTTATGTAGAAACAAGGATGAGTTTGCTGTTGACTATTTGGATTATTTCCCTCATTTTATCAGCTCTTGGCTTTTTGATCTTTACTATCCCCAGTTTTATTCCATTCATCCCAAAGAGCTTTTTGGGAGACTTTTTTCCCCCTAAGAACTGCAGATTTTGGGTGCCACGTCCTCTGCCCACCTTGGAGCCATCAAGGTTTAATTTTACACTGTGCTTTTATTTTATATAGAAACGAGTTTGCTGTTGGTGAATTGAATTATTTCCCTCATTTCATCAGCTCTTGGAGCCTGAATATCCACACTGGGACTCCCCAGTTTTGTTCACACATCCCAAAGAGCTTTTTGGGAGACTTTTTGAAGACTTTTTGGGAGACTTTTCTCCCTTTCAGAACTGCAAATTTTGGATGCCTTGTCCTCTGCCTACCTTGGAGGTTTAATTTTACACTGTGTTATTATTTTATATAAAATCAAGGACAAGGATGAGTTTGCTGTTGGTGAATTGGATTATTTCCCTCATTTCATCAGCTCTTGGAGCCGTAATATCCACACTGGGACTCCCCAGTTTTATTCCACACATCCCAAAGAGCTTTTTGGGAGATGTTTTTCCTCCTCAGAACTGCAGATTTTGGGTGCCACCTCCTCTGCCCACCTTTTTCTCCCTTTTAAGCCAAATTTACAGTTTCCTGGCCCCGCCGATCTCTGATTGACTTTAAAAAAAATCATCAAGAAAGTTCCCAGTGTGGATGGAGCTGCTGAAATGCCCCCAGGGTGACATTTATAGGTCCATGTTCTCTCTCTGTGCTGAGGGAAAGTGAGGCTTTAATGCCTTCCACATTTCCTGGGCTTGGAGACAGAGCTTTGTGACCTTCTGAGGTGCTTTTTGTGCTGCTTTTTGGGATTCTTTTTGGGATTCTGCCTCTCAAGGTGAGGCTGATGTGTCTGGAAGGCTCAAGAGCATCTCTGGTGGAAGCTGGAGAACTTCCAGAAGGTGTTGCCTGGATGAATTTCACTCTGGAGGTGATAAACAGTGAAAAATCCATCTTTTTACCACCTAAATTATTGTTTTCTTCTTGACTTCAAAAAGCTCCGAGATTTAAAGTGAAATCAGCTCCAAAGTCAGGGCTCCCAGATCAGATTTTGGCACCTGAAACTCAGGAATAGCCTTGAAACTGCTGCACTGGAGGGACATCAGCACCTTCAGGATTCATGGCCAAGGTTTTTCCAGGCTGGGAAAGGCTCTAAAAGCAGGAAAAGCTCAGGAACATCCTCTGGTCCCACCCTGGAGCTCCAGCTCTGTCCCACCATCAAGGGAGGACGTGGTGGGATGGAGATGGAGCAGGTTGGGCTTGGAAGGGACCTTAAAATTCCTCCAGGGTCACTTTACGTGGGGCAGCTGCTCCAGTTCTGGACTTGGGTTGTTGTTTGGAATTCCAGTGGTTTGGGATTCCAGTAGTTTTTATCCCAGTGGTTTGGGATCTCAGTGGTTTGAGAATCCAGTGGTTTGGGATCTCAGTGGTTTGGACTCCCGGTAGTTTGGGATTCCAGAGGTTTGGGATCCCAGTGGTTTGGAATTTCAATGTTTTGGGATCTCAGTGATTTGGAATCCCAGTGGTTTGGGAATCCAGTGGTTTGGGATCCCAGTCGTGTTGAATTCCAGAGGTTTGGGATCCCAGTGGTTTGGAATTTCAGTGGTTTGGGTTCCTATGGTTTGGGATCCCAGTGGTTTGGGAATCCAGTGGTTTGGACTCCCAGTAGTTTGGAATCCCAGTGGTTTGGGATCCCAGTGATTTGAGATTCCAATGGTTTGGGATTCCAGTGGTTTTGGATCTCTGTGGTTTGGGATCCCAGTGGTTTTTATTCCAGTGGTTTGGGATTCCAGTACTTTGGGATTCCAGTGGTTTGGGATCTTAGTGGTTTGAAATCCCAGTGGTTTGGGATTCCAGTGATTTGGGATTCCATTAGTTTGGGATTCCAGTGATTTGGAATTCCAGTAGTTTGGGATCTCTGTGGTTTGGGATTCCATTGATTTGAGATCTCAGTGGTTTCAGATTCCTGTGGTTTGGGATTCCAGAGGTTTGGGATTCCAGAGGTTTGGGATCTCTGTGGTTTGGGATCCCAGTGGTTTGGAATTCCAGAGGTTTGGGATTCCAGTGATTTGGGATTCCAATGGTTTGGCATTCCAGGGGTTTGCGATCCCAGTGGTTTGGGTTCCAGTACCTTGGGATTCCACTAGTTTGGGATCCCAGTGATTTGGGATTCCAGTGATTTGGGTCCAGTACTTTGGGGTCCCAGTGGTTTGAGATCCCAGTGGTTTGAGATCCCAGTGGTGTGGGATCCCAGAGCTCCAGCACTTTTATTCTCTGCACTCAATGGCTTTTTTTTTTTTATAACCCCCCATTATTTTCAGGGTGGCAATTCAGGATCTCAATTATCTTTAGACCACAAGTGACCAGCTCATCATTACCCCCAACTCATCTCCTGATTTAAAAAAGACTCAGTTCCTCGAGCCCCTGGAATTTCACTGTTTTAAGACTCAAAAAAATCAGAATTAATGGTCTGTGGAGCCCCCTGGCTGCTTTTAAAGCTCCATAAAGGTGTTTATTGTCCAGCACCAACATTTATTTATCTCCTTGTTGTGGTTTGAGTGGAAGTTTTTCATCCTCCATCATCATTGGAGTGTCAAGTTTGGGGTGATTTGGTGGAAATTTGTCAGTATTTTTTATATAAATATATAAAAATATATAAAAATATATATAAATATATATATTTATATATGTGTGTGTGTGTATAGAAGGGCATGGAGGGACAGGACACAGGGAATGGCTTCAAAGTGAGGAAAAAATAAGATTAGAAGAGGTTTTATGAAGGAATTCATCTCAAACCATTCCATGATTTTCGTTAAGTTTCAAGAAATGTCCATTTTACTAAAAAAAATAATAAATTTTTAACTGGTGGGCACTTTGTGTTGTAAAAACCCAAAAATCTGGTGCAGGGATAAATCTGGGACTGAGACTGAGGTGTAGGAACAAAAAATTTGGGGAGGAATTTGGGATAATTCCCCTTTGGAATATCAAGTTTGGGGTGATTTGGTGGAAATTTGTCAGTATTTTATATATAAATATATATAGGTAGATAGATATAGACATAGATATTATATTAATATTGTTATTAATTTGGTGTGTTAATTAATTGTGGAGTTTGAAGAATTTGGAGTTATCCCCACGGGAAAGGCTTTGACCACATTCCTGGGCTGAAAAAAGGGAATTTGATCATCACAGCCAAAAAAACTCTGATCCTAAATGCATTTAGAGGGTGAAAAATAAGATTTCACTGAGAATTTTTCTTTTTTTTGGGGGGGTTTAATTGCAGGGAAAGGGGTGTGGGGATGTTGGGGAGTTGGGAAAAGCAGCTTGGGGTTGTTATTAATTTGGTGTGTTGGTGAATTTTGGGGTTTGAAGGGGAGGCTCCTGTTCGTTTTGAATTTCCCAGAGCTTTCCCAGGGTTTGACAGGCTGATCCAGGGTTTTAACTCTGGGAAACCACTTCAGTGGGGCCTGGGAGCCCCAGAGATTATCCAAGGAAAGCTCCAAATGGAGGAATAAATCCCGTATGTCCCAAAGCACTGGGGATCCAGGGCTGAACTCCCCTTCACTGAATCCACTTTGATTTTTTTTTAATTTTTTTAATTTTTTTTTTTTTTGTAAAAAAACCATTTTTTAAATCATTCCTCCTTTCAGAGCAAAAGGGAATTGGAGACCTTGAGCTGGAGACAAACTTTGTGTCAGAGCCAGGATTTATTTTATTTTTACACCATCCCAAGGCTGTTCTTGAGGTGGTTTTTCCTTCCCTCCTGGTGCCTGTGAGAATCCAGAGCCTTTTTCTGGGGTTGTTGTTCCAGGCTCAGCCAAGAGCTCTGAGCTTCCCTGGGTCAGTCTGGATAGTGCAAAGTGGGGGAGAGGAGAGGGAGGGAAAAAGGGAAGGGAAGGGAGAAGGGAGAAAAGAAAAAGGAAAGGAAAGGAGAAAGGAAAGGGAAGGAAAAGAAGGAAAAAGGAAAGAGGAGGAGAAGGAAAGGGGAAAGGGAAGGGAAGAGGGAAAAGGGAAAAAGGAGACAGAAAAAGGAAAAAGGAAAGGAAAGAAAAGAAAGGAAAAGGAAAGGAAGGAAAAAGGAGAGGAGAAGGAGAAGGAAGGAAAGGGGAAAGAAGGAGAGGGAAGGGAAGGGGGAAAAGGGAAAAAGGAGAAAGGAGAAAGGAAAAAGGAAAGGAAAGAAAGGAAAAGGGAAGGAAGGAAAAAGGAAAGGAGGGAGGAGAGGAAAAGGAAAAGAAAAAGGAGGGGGAAAGGTAAAGAAAGAGGAAAGGGGGGAGGGAAGGGAAGGAAAAAGGAAAGGAAAAAGGGAAGAAAAGGAAGGAAAAAGGAAAGAGAAGGAGAAGGGGAAGGAAAGGGGAAAGGGAAGAGGAAAGGGAAAAAGGGAAAAAGGGAAGGGAGAAAGGGAAGGGAAAAGGAAAGGAAAGGAAAAGGGAAAGGAAAAGGAAAGGGGAAGGATAGGAAGGAAAAAGGAAGGCGGAGAGGAGGAGAAGGAAAAGGAAAGGGGAAAGGAAAGGAAAACGGGAAGGGAAAAGGAAAGGGAAAAGGGAAGGAAAGGAAAGGAGAAAGGAAAGGAAAAGAAAAAGGGAAGGATACAAAGGAAAAAGGAGAGGAGGAGAAGGAAAAGGAAAGAGGAAAGGAAAGGTAAAGGAAAAGGAAAAGGACAGGCTTGAGTGGAGATTGGAGTATTGGGACAAAACTTGACCTCAGAGGGTTTTCCCAACCTTCCTGATGCTGTGAAGAGCCCAGGGGAGCATTTGGAAGGAAATAAATGGAATAAGTTTATTTTTAACTGGTGGAGAGCTGTCCCTTGGCCCCAGTCCCTCTCCAGCTCTCCTGGAGTTTTCCCCTTCAGGGACTCGGAGCATTCCCTGCACTTTTCCCTTCTCCAGGGGAACATTCCCAGCTCTCCCAGCCTGGCTCCAGAGCAGCTCCAGGATTTGCTCCAGCAGCTCCAGCTCCTCCTGGAGTTTGGATCTGCAGCTGGGGAATCACCTCAGGGCCCACAGGGACACAATTCCCACCTTTCCTTTGCCATCTGGGCTGGCCCATTCCAGCCTCACCCACAACATCCCAAATCCCCATCCCAAGTCTCCTGCTCCCTCTGGAAAAGACCAGGAAGGACCAACATCCCCTTGGGACACCCAAATTCCCCCCATCAGCCCCATCTGAACCTCAGCAAACCCCACTGAAAACCACTTTGGAGCCATTTCATATTTTTTTTTTTTTTTTAATTTAAATCCTGAAATGGAGGAGTTGTGGAGGTCGGGGGGAGGGTGGGTTCACAAATGACATCCTGGATTTGGGATTTGGGATTTTTTTTGCTCAGGATCCCCCGGGAAGGGCTCGCCCCTTTTCAAAGCTGAGGCAGAACACTGCGAATACCTTGGGCTCAGCAGCATATGCAGAACAAATGTGAATCAAACACAGAAATAATTCCTTCAGGAATGTTATTTATTGATGTGGGAGCGCAATACTACACTGTTTACAATAGAGAGTTAAGTGGGATTTGGGCTTTGCTGGGAAGTTGACAGCTTGCGGTCCCGAGCGAAATTTCTGCCTTTGGTGGGATGAAAGAAGAAAAAAAAAAAAACCAACAAAAAAAGCCGTGCTCTTGAAATGGTTATTTAGAAATGATTGGGAAGTTTGTTCCCTTTCCAGGCCGGGGGAGAGGCTGCCAGGCCTGCGGTCGCCTCAGTGGGGAAATTTTGGATGTGAAAGAGCTCACAGAAGTCTGTTTGCATTAGAGTAACCAGATAAAGGAGCCCGCGGGGCCCTCCCGCTCCCCTTCCCAGGGATGGGCCTTGGCATCACTGGGGAATGGGGTGGGAAGGGACTGGGATTGCTGGGGAGCTGGGAATGGGATCAGTGGGGATCAGGGAATGGATTGGGATTGCTGGGGAATTGGGAATGGATTGGGATTACTGGGGATTGCAGTGGGAATGGATTGGGATCAGGGGGGAGCTGGGAATGGATTGGGATCAGGGAATGGATTGGGATCAGTGGGGATTGGGGTGGGAATGGATTGGGATTGCTGGGGAACTGGGAATGGACTGGGATTGCTGGGGAACTGGGAATGGATTGGGATTGCTGGGGGTTGGAGTGGGATTGGGATCAGGGGGGAGCTGGGAATGGATTGGGATCAGTGGGGAGCTGGGAATGGATTGGGATTGCTGGGGAACTGGGAATGGATTGGGATCAGTGGGGAACTGGGAATGGATTGGGAATAGGGAATGGATTAGGATCACTGGGAGCTGGGAATGGACTGGGATCAGTGGGGAGCTGGGAATGGACTGGGATCACTGGGGAGCTGGGAATGGACTGGGATCAGTGGGCCTGGAGCAGGGAATCCCCCAGGAATGGTGTGGGAGACGAGGCAGAGCTGTGGGAATGCCCAGGCTCTGTCACCTCTCTCTGTCCCTGTTGGGTTTTGGTGCCAGTGGGGTTTTTTTGGGGTGGTTTTCTCTCCCTTCCCCTCCTCCATCCCCCTTGGAGGTTCTGGACCTGCAGCAGCAGCACTGGGAATGAAACCCACGTCCCAAGAGGAGGAAATGAACTCCTCACAAATCCCCTTTTCCCATTGTGGCACAGCAGAGTGCAGGTGTGGTGCTGACAAAACTCACGGGCTCCGCTCCCTGGGATGAGGGGCAGGGAATGCTGTGCCCTGGAGGAACCAGGGAATGCTGTGCCCTGGAGGAACCAGGGAATGCTGTGCCCTGGAGGAACCAGGGAATGCTGCGAGATTTGGTTCTTCACCCCAAGATTTGGGTGGTTGAGAGTCCTTTGTCCTCTCAAAGCCCCGAGCCAGAAGGAAGAGTCTTCAAAGTTTTGTTTCTCAGTGTTTCTCGTGTTGTTTATTATTTGATATCTCAGGATTTTCTCCGTGCCCAGCAGAGATCTGAGCCGTGGTGAGGACAGGAGGGGACTGCCCACAGATGGGAGGTCCAGATAATTAATTATCCTCTCACACAGATAATTAATTATGTGTCTCTTATTTCCAATTACACACCAATACCCATCACCTCTGCTAAAAGGGTCATTTCTACTTTAACCCAACGCCCTTAAACTGCTTTGTGCCACTGTCCCATCAGGAGATGGAGGCCAGGGGAGAAGAGCCCAGGGCACAGCCCTAAATCCTAAATCCTCCATCTTGGCCCAATTCAACTCCACCCTAAAAACCCAAACCTACAAAATTTTCCACCCTGTGCTGTGCTAAACGACTTTCACTCGCTCAAGGGGTGTCCCCTTGGTGTCCCCTTGGTGTCCCCATGGTGCCCCCATTTGTATCCCCGTGGTGTCCCCATGGTGTCCTCATGGTGTCCCCTGTGCTGTCCCCACAGTGTCCCCACACTGTCCCCATGGTGTCCCCATGGTGTCCCATTGGTGTCCCTGTGGTGCCCCCATTTGTATCCCCATGGTGTCCCTGTGATGTTCCTGTGATGTCCCCTTGTTGTCCCCTTGGTGTCCCCTGTGGTGTCCCCATTTATGTCCCTGTGCTGTCCCCATTTGTGTCCCCATGGTGTCCCTGTGCTGTCCCCATTTGTGTCCCCATGGTGTCTCCTTGGTGTCCCCATGGTGTCCCCATGGTGTCCCTGTGCTGTCCCCATTTGTGTCCCCATGGTGTCTCCTTGGTGTCCCCTTGGTGTCCCCATGGTGTCCCTGTGCTGTCCCCATTTGTGTCCCCATGGTGTCTCCTTGGTGTCCCCATGGTGTCTCTGTGGTGTCCCTGTGGTGTCCTCTTGGTGTCCCCATGGTGTCTCCTTGGTGTCCCCATTTGTATCCCCTTGATGTCTCCTTGGTGTCCCTGTGGTGTCCCATTTGTGTCCCCATGCTCTCCCCTTGGTGTCCCCTGTGATGTCCTCTTGGTGTCCCTTTGGTGTCCCTGTGGTGTCCCCATTTTTGTCCCTGTGGTGTCCCCTTGGTGTCCCCATTTGTATCCCCATGATGTTCCTGTGATGTCCCTTTGGTGTCCCCTGTGGTGTCCCCATTTGTGTCCTCTTTGTGTCCCCATGGTGTCCCCATTTCTACCCCCATGGTGTCCCCACACTCTCCCTGTGATGTCCCCTTGGTGTCCCCATTTGTGTCCCCATGCTCTCCCTGTGGTGTTCCCATGGTTTCCCTGTGCTGTCCCCATGGTGTCCCTGTAGTGTCCCTGTAATGTCCCCTTGGTGTCCCCATTTGTGTCCCCTTGCTGTCCCCACACTGTCCCTGTGCTGTCCCCATGGTGTCCCCACACTGTCCCCGTGGTGTCCCCTTGGTGTCTCTGTGATGTCCCCTGTGGTGTCCCCACACTGTCCCCTTGCTGTCCCCACGCTGTCCCTGTGGTGTGCCCTTGGTGTCCCCATGCTGTCCCCACTCTGTTCCCATGGTGTCTCTGTGGTGTCCCCATGGTGTCCCCATTTGTATCCCCATGGTGTCCCCTTGGTGTTTCTGTGCTGTCCCCACACTGTCCCCATGGTGTCCCCTGTGGTGTCCCCACACTGTCCCCTTGCTGTCCCCACACTGTCCCCTGTGGTGTCCCCATTTGTGTCCCTGTGCTGTCCCTACACTGTCCCCACACTGTCCCCCCACTGTCCCCTTGCTGTCCCCACACTGTCCCCGTGGTGTCCTCATGCTGTCCCCACACTGTCCCCGTGGTGTCCTCATGCTGTCCCCACACTGTCCCCTTGCTGTCCCCACACTGTCCCCTGTGGTGTCCCCATTTGTGTCCCTGTGCTGTCCCCACACTGTCCCCGTGGTGTCCCCACACTGTCCCCTTGCTGTCCCCACACTGTCCCCGTGGTGTCCCCACACTGTCCCCGCGGTGTCCCCCCTGCAGGGTCTCAGCGCTCCCGTCAGGCCTCTGGCTGAGGTTGTGCAAGTTCTCTGCTCTCCTGTGCCAACTATTTGTTTACTGCTCTGGATCTGCACATAATGACTTTGTTTACGAGTCCTGGGCTGGAGCAGCAGGAACCCATTTGATGCTTTGGAGACACCAGCTCTCCAACCCTCGCTCACAATGACCTGAGCAGCTTTTTGCACCCTGGTTTTGTTTAATTAAACCCCCTCCTGAGCCTTCATCTCCCAATCCCAAAGGATAATTGGGTTTTCTCCTCGTTTGTCGTGGATTCCCTGCAGAATTGCTGTGGGTTGTTCTCAGGGGATAATTTGGGGCAGCTCCGTGTTGTGGTGACGTTCACACTGTCCCTGTGTGGATGAAAAAAATCCCTTTTTTCCCCTGGAATTCTGTGTTATATTGTTGGATAATGGGAATAACCTGAGCAGGAGCTGGAAAATCCATATAAAATGAGGTTTGGGATATTCCAGTGAGCACTGGAAGAGTTCTGGTGTTCTGGGTTGTGCATTGTGGGATTTCTCCATCAGCCACACCTTTCTGGGATCTCCTGAAGTTCTTGGGTTTGGTTTTCCTTGATGGAAACATCCAGTTTGGAATATCCAGTTTGGGATATCCAGTTTGGGATTTCCAGTTTGGGATTTCCAGTTTGGGATTTCCAGTTTGGGATACCCAGTTTGGGATTTCCAGGTTTTCCAGGGAAATTGTGGCTGTCTCTGGGTCCCTGGAATTCTCCCCCTGAACCTTCATCTCCCAATCCCAAAGGATAATTGGATTTTCTCCTCGTTTGTCATCAATTCCCTGCAGAATTGCTGTGGGTTGTTCTCAGGGGATAATTTGGGGCAGCTCCGTGTTGTGGTGACGTTCACACTGTCCCTGTGTGGATGAAAAAAATCCCTTTTTTTCCCTGGAATTCTGTGTTATATTGTTGGATAATGGGAATAACCTGAGCAGGAAAATCCATATAAAATGAGGTTTGGGATATTCCAGTGAGAACTGGAAGAGTTCTGGTGTTCTGGGTTGTGCATTGTGGGATTTCTCCATCAGCCACACCTTTCTGGGATCTCATGAAGGTTTTAGGTTTGGTTTTCCTTGATGGAAACATCCAGTTTGGGATTTCCAGTTTGGAATATCCAGTTTGGGATTTCCAGGTTTTCCAGGGAAATTGTGGCTGTCTCTGGGTCCCTGGAATTCTCCCCCTGAACCTTCATCTCCCAATCCCAAAGGATAATTGGATTTTCTCCTCGTTTGTCGTGGATTCCCTGCAGAATTGCTGTGGGTTGTTCTCAGGGGATAATTTGGGGCAGCTCCGTGTTGTGGTGACGTTCACACTGTCCCTGTGTGGATGAAAAAAATCCCTTTTTTCCCCTGGAATTCTGTGTTATGCTGTTGGATAATGGGAATAACCTGAGCAGGAGCTGGAAAATCCATCTAAAAGTGAGGTTTGGGATATTCCAGTGAGCACTGGAAGAGTTCTGGTGTTCTGGGTTCTGCATTGTGGGATTTCTCCATCAGCAACACCTTTCTGGGATCTCCTGAAGTTCTTGGGTTTGGTTTTCCTTGATGGAAACATCCAGTTTGGGATTTCCAGTTTGGGATATCCAGTTTGGGATTTCCAGTTTGGGATTTCCAGTTTGGGATTTCCAGGTTTTCCAGGGAAATTGTGGCTGTCTCTGGATCCCTGGAATTCTCTCCCTGAACCTTCACCTCCCAATCCCAAAGGATAATTGGGTTTTCCCCTCGTTTGTCGTGGATTCCCTGCAGAATTGCTGTGGGTTGTTCTCAGGGGATAATTTGGGGCAGCTCCGTGTTGTGGTGACGTTCACACTGTCCCTGTGTGGATGAAAAAAAACCTTTTATAAAATAATAACACAGTGTAAAATTAAACCTCCAAGGTGGGCAGAGGAGGTGGCATCCAAAATCTGCAGTTCTGAGGGGAAAAAAGTCTCCCAAAAAGTCTTCAAAAATCTCCCAAAAAGCTCTTTGGGATGTGTGAACAAAACTGGGGAGTCCCAGTGTGGATATTAAGGCTCCAAGAGCTGATAAAATGAGGGAAATAATCCAATTCACCGACAGTAAACTTATTTCTATATAAAATAAAAACAGCATAAAATTAAACCTTGAATGCTCCAAGGTGGGTACAGGATGTGGCACCCAAATCTGCAGTTCTGAAGGGGAAAAAAGTGTCCCAAAAAGCTCTTTGGGATGTGTGAACAAAACTGGGGAGTCCCAGTGTGGATATTAAGGCTCCAAGAGCTGATAAAATGAGGGAAATAATCCAAATAGTTGACAGCAAATTCATCCTTGTCCTTGATTTTATATAAAATAAAAACACAGCGTAAAATTAAACCTCCAAGGTGGGCAGAGGAGGTGGCACCCAAAATCTGCAGTTCTGAAGGGGAAAAAAGTCTCCCAAAAAGCTCTTTGGGATGTGTGAACAAAACTGGGGAGTCCCAGGGTGGATATTCAGGCTCCAAGAGCTGATAAAATGAGGGAAATAATCCAATTCACCAACAGCAAACTCATCCTTGTTTCTATATAAAATAAAAACAGTGTAAAATTAAACCTCCAAGGTGGGCAGAGCTTTGCAGGGGAAATCCCTGGAGAGCAGCAGCAGAGGAGGAAGATGCATTGATGGGATAAATTCAGAGATAAATGCCCTGCAGTGCTGTCCAGCCCTTGGCCACAATCCCACAGGAACCACAGGACTGAGCCTGGGGACACCTGGGAGCTCTCCCAGATCTCTGTAAAAACAGGGAAAAGGCAGAGCCAGGAATCCATAAATCCCATCATCCCTCCCCTGGGGGATGGAAGAATTTTATTGTCCCAGCTCGGTGGAAGGGTTTAATCCCAGTCTGCCCGGCTGGGATAAACCCACATTCCAGGACAGGGATCTCAGGGGAAGGATTTCCCCAGCTGAGGCTCACAGAGCTCAGGGCGTGGACAGGAGACCCCCAGCCCCTTCAGCAGGGGGATCCCAAACCCTCCATTCCTCACACGGGGCTGGGATGGAATTCCCAAAGAGCTGGGGCTGCCCCTGGATCCCTGGGGATGTCCAAGGTCAGGCTGGATCCACCTGGGATGGTGGGAATTGTCCCTGAACATGGATTGGGAAGGAATGAGATGATCCTTAAAGTCCCTTCCCACCCAAACCACGCCAGGATTCTGCTCTGGGAGAGCTGGGAATGTTCCCCTGGAGAAGGGAAAAGTGCAGGGAATGCTCCGAGTCCCTGAAGGGGAAAACTCCAGGAGAGCTGGAGAGGGACTGGGGCCAAGGGCTGCAGGGACAGGACACAGGGAATGGATCCCACTGGGAAAGGGGACATTGGGCTGGGATCTTGGGCAGGAATTGCTGGGAATGGAATTCCCACATTTGCTGGGGCTGCCCCTGGATCCCTGGGAATGTCCAAGGCCAGGCTGGATCCACCTGGGACAGTGGGAGGTGTCCCCACCCATGGCTGGGGATGGAATGAGATGATTTTTGAGGTTTCTTCCCACCCAAACCATTCCATGATTCCATAATTCCATGTCCCAAGGGATTGTGATGTGTCTCTTCAGTGTCACCTCCAGGTGACACTTGGGGTCCTCCCATGGTGTCTTCTCCTTGTTCTGCTGCTCCCCAAAAACCCTCTGAGAGCTGATTCCTCATCCAAACCCTGCTGAAGCTCCAGGAGTTTGGGAATCTTGTGCTGATCCCAGTTTTAAATCCCAAACTGTTGAAATTTCCCTCCTGTTGTTGTCTAACCCTTTTCTCATCCCCTTCCTGCACCTTTTCCAAACCTCCTCATCCCTCAAAACCTTCTCCCTCACTCTGTTCCTGTTTCTGTTCTCATGGGAAGAAGCCACAAAGCCAATCCTGGAGTTTTATCCTGTTCTTTCACTGATTTTTGTTCGTTTCCCTGATTTTTTGCTGTTGGGGAACATTTGCCTCCTGCAGCCGCTTCTGAAACACAGAGAGCTCCTTAAATCTCTGAAATTCCTTTAAATTCCTGATTGGGGCAGGGAGGCTGGAAGAGTGTCCTGAGAGCCTGGAAAAGTGGGAATTACAGAGGGAGAATTCCCTGACATTTAGGAAATGAAAGTTTTCCAGTTTTCCTTTTTTTTTGGGGAAAATGATGTTGGATGAGTTCACCACCAGCTCCTGAGCTGGTCCTGCCCTGCAGCTGAAAAGGTTTAAACGTAAAAAATTATTCCTAGAGCTTGGAAAAGTGTTGGAATATTGCAGGAGGATTTGGGAGGAGCAGAGGTGAGATGGGAAGGAGCTTCCATGAGGAAGGACCAAGAGCATCAGGAGAAGCTTTTATTCCAGGGATTTGGGGTGATTTCCAGACAAAATGTGGGAATTATGGGCTGGAAAGGAAGGGAGGAGTGGAAATGATGGAGAGAGAATTCCCTGGAGTTTGGGAAAGGAGGTGATGGCAGAGCAGGGCTGAGTTCACCATCAGCTCCTGGATTGGAAAGGTTGGAAAGCTCAGGGACGATTCCCAGAGCTGGGAAAAGCGTTGGAATATTGCAGGAAGATTGGGGAGGAGCAGAGATGAGATGGGAAGGGCTGGAAAAGAACCTGGTGTCCCCTGGGTGGTGGAAGAGGAACTTTGGAAAGTGGCTCCATGGGGAAGGAGCTGCTGACCAAGAGCAGCAGGTGAAGCTTTTATTCCAGGGATTTGGATTGACTTCCAGACAAAATGTGGGAATTCTGGGCTGGAGAAGGAGGGAGGAGTGTAAATGCTGGAGAGAGAATTCCCTGGAGTTTGGGAAAGGAGGTGATGGCAGAGCAGGGCTGAGTTCACCATCAGCTCCTGGATTGGGAAGGTTGGAAAGCTCAGGGACGATTCCCAGAGCCGGGAAAAGTGTTGGAATATTGCAGGAGGATTTGGGAAGAACAAAAGTGGGGCTGTGGGAAGGTCTCCTGTTGGAAGAGAAACTTTGGATGTGCTTCCATGAGGAAGGAGCTGCTGACCAAGAGCAGTAAGAGAATCTTTTATTCCAGGGATTTGGGGTGATTTCCAGATAAAATATGGGAATTCTGGGCTGGAGAAGGAGGGAAGAATTGAAATGATGGAGGGAGAATTCTCCAGAGTTTGGGAAATAAGGTGATGGCAGAGCAGGGCTGAGTTCACCATCAGCTCCTGGATTGGGAAGGTTGGAAAGCTCAGGGACGATTCCCAGAGCTGGGAAAAGTGTTGGAATATTGCAGGAGGATTTGGGAAGAACAAAAGTGGGGCTGTGGGAAGGTCTCCTGTTGGAAGAGAAACTTTGGATGTGCTTCCATGAGGAAGGAGCTGCTGACCAAGAGCAGTAAGAGAATCTTTTATTCCAGGGATTTGGGGTGATTTCCAGATAAAATATGGGAATTCTGGGCTGGAGAAGGAGGGAAGAATTGAAATGATGGAGGGAGAATTCCCTGGAGTTTGGGAAATGAGGTGATGGCAGAGCAGGGCTGAGTTCACCATCAGCTCCTGGATTGGGAAGGTTGGAAAGCTCAGGGACGATTCCCAGAGCTGGGAAAAGTGTTGGAATATTGCAGGAGGATTTGGGAAGAACAAAAGTGGGGCTGTGGGAAGGTCTCCTGTTGGAAGAGGAGCTTTGGATGTGCTTCCATGAGGAAGGAACTGCTGGACCATGAGCAGCAGGTGAAGCTTTTATTCCAGGGATTTGGGGTGATTTCCAGACAAAATGTGGGAATTTTGGGATGCAGAAGGAGGGAGGAGTGGAAATGATGGAGAGAGAATTCCCTGGAGTTTGGGAAATGAGGTGATGGCAGAGCAGGGCTGAGTTCACCATCAGCTCCTGGATTGGGAAGGTTGGAAAGCTCAGGGACGATTCCCAGAGCTGGGAAAAGCATTGGAATATTGCAGGAAGATTGGGGAAGAGCAGAGATGAGATGGGAAGGAGCTGCTGACCAAGAGCACCAGGAGAAGCTTTTATTCCAAGGATTTGGGGCGATTTCCAGATAAAATGTGGAAATTCTGGGCCTCAGAGGGAGGGAGCACTGGGGCTGAGCTGCCTGGCCACCACTTGGCTGCTCCCAATTCTTTTTTTGGGAGCCGTTTCTGCTTTCAATCAGGGCCCCGATTGCATAACGGGGAACGTTTTCCTGTTTTGATGTCGATTAAAATCCCAAACCGCCGGCAGCGACCCCGTGCACGGCGTCACTTACGTAACAAATTCTGGATTTGGAGGTGGAACAGCCCCTTTCCTGAACTTCTTTTCTTGCAAAGGAGAAATCCCAGCAGGAATTGCCAGACGAGGAGATGATGAGGAGTTGGGATTTAAGAAGGGCAAGGTCGAGGAAAGAGGCCAGAACAGAAGAAACCACGGCGGAGCAGAGTGAGATGAGAGAGTGGGAAAAATGCCAAAGTGGGTTTTTTTTTTTAGGGAGCTGGGAGTTGTTCCCAAAGCTGATCCCAAACTCTGGATCTGCCTTGGCTCCCACCAAGGTAAATGGGTTTGAAATGAAAACCATCTTGGGAAAAAAAAAAAAAAAAAAAAGGATTTCTCTGTCCAAGGAAGGTTTCTCTTGGAAAAAAAAAAGGATTTCTCTGTCCAAGGAAGGTTTCTCTTGGAAAAAAAAAAGGATTTCTCTATCCAAGAAAGGTTATTCCTGCACCTTGTCTGCCTCCCCTGCTGCTTCTGATGATTTCTGGTAGCTCAGACCTCTTAACTCCACCTTGGAAAGCAACTTCATCTCCTGCTTTCCTGGGAATTTTTAACCATCCTGTTCCCTTTTTTTTCCCTTTTTTTTTTCCCCGTCTTTTGCGCCGTTTCCTCCGCGCGTCTCAAAACCTTTTTAAAAGTTCTTTATTGGAAGAATTGAATTTCTTGGCATGGAAATTTTAACTCAGCCTTTTTCTTGGAGCTGGCCCAGGCAGCTGGGAGGGTTTGCTGCAGCCATCCATCCCAGGAGCAGGAATTCCTGGAGAATCTCCTGCCCTTTCACCTGGTTGTGGTTTTTTTTTTTGGGGGGAGAAGCTCAGGAGATGCAGAATTGAGGCAGAACATCCTCAAAGGGGCTGGGGAGGTGCCCAGGGAGGTTTGATTTTTGTAAAAAAAAAAATAGAAATATGTAAAAATTAGGAATAAAAGCAGCACCACCAATACTCCAAACATCTCAAAGGGGGACAATTCCTTCAATCCCCAAAATCAGCCCCCCTGGGCTGGAAAAATTCAATTTTACAACCAGCAGCCACTTTTTATCCCACTTTTTTTTTGACTAAATAACCATAAATTGATCACAACCATGAAAAAATATTTATAAATACATAAAAATTAGGAATAAAACCCACACCACCAATGCTCCACACATCTCAAAGGGGACCAGCCCCATCAACCTTGAATCTGGGATTGCTGTGAGCTGAACAGGCTGAAATCCTGGGGCTGATGGTTGGGTTGATGATCTTGGAGGTTTTTCCCAGCCTTTGGTGATGGTGGGAAGGAGGTGAAGCCACAGAGAGAACAAGTGGGAGGGTGAGATTTGGGAATTTTCCTTCTTACCCTTTTCTCTCTCCATCTGCAGCATCCACAGCCTCGTGTTCTTTCCCCAGGGAGATTTGTGGCTGGAGAGCCTTTTTTATTTTATTTTTTTTATTTTTTATTTTTGTTTTATTTTTATTTTTATTTTTTTATTATTTTTATTTTTATTTTTATTTTTATTTTTATTATTTTTATTTTATTTTAATTTTATTTTATTTTTATTTTTATTTTATTTTTATTTTTATTTTTATTTTTTTTTTTTTAATTTTATTTTTATTTTATTTTTATTTTTATTTTTATTTTTATTTTTTTTTTTGGGAACCTGGTGTGTGGGTGAGGACAGCTGCAGGGAATTATTCTGGAGGGGTTGGGAATTCTACACCAACCCTAACAAAAAAAAAAAAAAAAATAAAATAACAAAAGTGTGTGGCCAGAGCAAAGACCCCGCCGTCCTCCTGCAGCCTCCCTTTTCCTCTGGAGGATTCCAGAAGGATAAAAAAAGAAGCTGCTCGTTTAATTTCCTTCCTTGGAAGAGCCAAAACCAACAGTGTGAAACCAGACACATGGCAGGGGACAAAAAAAAAAAAAAAAAAAAAAAAAAAAAGCCTTTTTTTTCCCCCCTGGAGAAGACTGAGATGATTGTTGACATTTTCCTCTGGGTTCCTGCTGTTGACCTCGGTGATCCCAACCAGGAGCCAAAATTAGCAGATTCCCACATGTGTCCATCCCTGGGAGGCTCCAGGGCTTTTTCCAGAGCAGCTTTTGGAATTTGGAGCCAAGGGAAGAGCTGTTGGAAAAATCAGGCCCTGAGAGATCCCAGGGATTCTCCAGCATTGCTGTTGTTTTGTCCAATTTTGTCCCAAAAAATTCTGGAGGCTCCTGGGGGATCCCTGAGCTCCTGCAGGGATGTGGCAGCCCCAGGGAATGTCCTTGGCTGCTGCTGCCCCAAGTGCTTTGGGAATATTGAGGTTGGAAAAGCCCTGGGAGATCCTGGAGACCAACCAGGGCCACCACTGTGTCCCCAGGGGTCACCCCTGTGTCCCCAAGGGTCACCCCTGTGTCCCCAGGGGTCACCCCTGTGTCCCCAAGGGTCACGTCCACATGTCAAAGGGCATTGCCAGAGTGTTTTGGGAATTGCTGAAGTTGGAAAAACCCTCTGAGATCCTGGAGAACAACCAGGGGCACCCCAAGGGTCACCCCTGTGTCCCCAAGGGCAACCACTGTGTCCCCAGGGGTCACCACTGTGTCCCCAAGGGTCACCACTGTGTCCCCAAAGGCCACCCCTGTGTCCCCAGGGGTCACATCCACATGGCAAAGGGCAGCTCCAAGTGCTTTGGGAATTCTGAGGTTGGAAAAGCCTCTGAGATCCTGGAGACCAACCAGGGCCACCACTGTGTCCCCAGGGGTCACCCCTGTGTCCCCAAGGGTCACATCCACATGTCAAAGGGCATTGCCAGAGTGTTTTGGGAATTCTGAGGTTGGAAAAGCCTCTGAGATCCTGGAGACCAACCAGGGCCGCCACTGTGTCCCCAGGGGTCACCACTGTGTCCCCAAAGGTCACCACTGTGTCCCCAAGGGCCACCCCTGTGTCCCCAGGGGTCACATCCACATGGCAAAGGGCAGCTCCAAGTGCTTTGGGAATTCTGAGGTTGGAAAAGCCTCTGAGATCTTGGAGACCAACCAGGGTCACCCCAAGGGTCACCCCTGTGTCCCCAAGGGCCACCCCTGTGTCCCCAAGGGTCACATCCACATGTCAAAGGGCATTGCCCCAAGTGCTTTGGGAATTCTGAGGTTGGAAAAGCCTCTGAGATCCTGGAGACCAACCAGGGCCACCCCTGTGTCCCCAAGGGTCACCACTGTGTCCCCAGGGGCCACCACTGTGTCCCCAAGGGTCACCAAGGTGTCCCCAAGGGCCACCACTGTGTCCCCAAGGGTCACCACTGTGTCCCCAAGGGCCACATCCACATGTCAAAGGGCATTGCCCCAAGTGCTTTGGGAATTCTGAGGTTGGAAAAGCCTCTGAGATCCTGGAGACCAACCAGGGCACCCCTGTGTCCCCAGGGGTCACCACTGTGTCCCCAAAGGTCACCACTGTGTCCCCAAGGGTCATCCCTGTGTCCCCAGGGGTCACCACTGTGTCCCCAAGGGTCACCTCTGTGTCCCCAAGGGTCATCCCTGTGTCCCCAAGGGCCACATCCACATGTCAAAGGGCATTGCCAGAGTGTTTTGGGAATTGGTGAGGTTGGAAAAACCCTCTGAGATACTGGAGACCAACCAGGGCCACCACTGTGTCCCCAAGGGTCACCCCTGTGTCCCCAAGGGTCACCACTGTGTCCCCAAGGGTCACCCCTGTGTCCCCAAGGGTCACATCCACATGTCAAAGGGCAGCCCTTGGCATTGCCAGAGTGTTTTGGGAATTCTGAGGTTGAAAAGCCCTCTGAGATCCTGGAGACCAACCAGGGCCACCACTGTGTCCCCAAGGGTCACCCCTGTGCCCCCAAGGGTCACCCCTGTGTCCCCAAGGGTCACATCCAACTGGCTCTGAAGCCCCTCCAGGGATGGAAACTCCCCCTGGGCACTTCCCTTCCCCTGGAGAAACCATTGGAAAATCAGGCCCTGGGAGATCCCAGGGATTCTCCAGCATTGCTGTTGTTTTGTCCAATTTTGTCCCAAAATTCTGGAGCCTCCTGGGGGATCCCTGAGCTCCTGCTCAGTGAATTAATTCTGTTTAATCTCCGGGGTTGGAAGGAGGAGTTGTAAATGAGGATTTCAGGGTGGATTTTTGAGAATTCCCATTTTTCCTGTGGTGCAGATTGTCTCTGACGAGGCTGATTCTCTCAATTCTCCAAAAATTTCATTTAAAACTTCCCAATTTGGTGATTCCTGGTTGCTCCAAGCCCCATCCAACCTGACCTTGGACACTTCCAGGGATTGGAAATCCACAAACAACAACAACAACAACAAAAAACCCCAACAAAACCAAAATTAAACCCAAAAAAACGAATTTCAGGTCAATTCCACCTTGGCAAAAATCAAAAATTAATTACTGTGGCAAAAATCAAATACGAATTTCAGGTCAATTCCACCTTGGAAAAAATGACTTTTTATTGGTCTCTGAGTGAATTAATTCTGTTTAATCTCAGGGGTTTGAAGGAGGAGTTGTAAATGAGGATTTCAGGGTGGATTTTTGAGAATTCCCATTTTTTTCCTGTGGGATTCTCTCAACAATTCCATTTAAAACTTCCCAATTTGGTGATTCCTGGTTGCTCCAAGCCCCATCCAGCCTGACCTTGGACACTTCCAAGGATTGGAAATCCACAAACAAAAAAAACCCAAAAAAACCCCAACAAAACCAAAACGAAAACCAAAAACGAATTTCAGGTCAATTCCACCTCGACAAAACCAACTTTTTACACTAAAAATCTTTATAAATTCCGTCTAATTTCTCACAAGGAGCCGCCATCGTTCACAAATCCCAAGAAATGTCTGAATCAGACGGGATAAAATGGGAATAATTCAGCTGAGCAAATAAAGCCTCTCAATAAAACCTGGAATAACACACAGAGAGGATGGAAAAACACAACAGAGACCAAGGAAAACAACCATCCCATCCTTATTAATTTCTCATTTTTTGGTGGGGACAGAAACCCTCAATTATTAAATTATTATTAAATTATATAATTAATTTAATATATAATCAAATTAACATAATTCATATATTATATATTTACATATATTTAATTATTATTTATTAATTAATAATTTACATACTAATATTTTAATCATTAATTATATATAATTATATATAATATATAATATATAATATATGATATATAATATTTTATATATTATAATTATGATTATATTTAATATATTCATGTATTTATATATTTATATATTTATATATTTATATATTTGTTTTTCTATGTATTTATATATTATATATAATATAATATATGATATATTTATACATATATATTATAATTATATTTAATATATAATTTATATATTTATTTTATATAAAATGTATTTAATATATAATCTATATATTTATTTTATATAAAATATATTATATAAATTAAATTATAAATTATTATTAAAACCAATTTCCCATTTTTTTAATAATATTCTTTTTTTTATCGTGCAAACCTGCTCAGGAAAGGCCTTCAGTGTGCCCCAGTCACTTTTGGGGGGAAAAAAAGTCACTTTTAGGGGAAAAATCAAAATTATGCTCAAAGATCTTGAACTCTTTGCTGTTTCCATCATCCCAAATTCCTCCATCCTCGCTGGAAAATTCGGAATTTTTTGGTCATAGAAAAACAGCCAGAACAGAAGAAATATTTCCCCCTTGTGCTGTTAAAAAATACAGGAGAAATATTGTTTTTTAAGGAGAGAGAGAGTTTTTATTGCATTGTCTGCAAAGCCCTGAGAAAATCCAGAGCAGCAAAATCTGCCTCAAAAAAAAAAAAAAAAAAAAAAAAAAAAAAAAGCCATTTTATTTTATTTTATTTTATTATTTTTTTTTTTACAGAAGCTGGAATTTTTTCTAATTCCTCATGTCAGTGTGAGCAGGATATATGGAGTGCACACAGTGGGATTTTCAAAACAAGGAACCCTGGCAGCTTTAAATTTAAATTTAAATTATTGGGGGAATCAAGGAGAGATTAAACAGCTTTTCTTCCTTCCCACCTCCCATCCTCACCCTTCCCTGGGCAGGAATTGGGTTGCTCTTGGCCAGGATTGCAGGATTTCAATTTTTTCTCTCATTTAAAGGAAAAATTGTTTTTTTTTTTTTTTTTTAATTTAAGAAATTCCTCCTGCCCCTGGAATGGCTGCAGTGGGGAGGTGTTTACAGGAACCCAACCGGGGCTGTCAGAGGATGGGAAAATGCAGCAGCCACTGGATTTGGGAGCCTGGAGCTTCCCAAAATTGAAATTTTCCAGTTCTTACCCAGGAGGGGAAGGGAAAGAGGAGATGGATATTTGGGAAGGGGAGTGGATGGGATGGATGGATTTAATTTTGTTGGGAGATCCTCGGGATGGGGCTCCTGCTGTCTGGAATTCCAGCTGGGATTTGTTTCTCTGTGTCTGCAGGGGAAGTTCATCCCCTGGATTTGGGGCAGGGATGGTGGGATTGGTGACAGGAGCTTTAATGGGATCTGGGATCACCAATCCTGCCTTTCCCAGGGGCTCCTCCAGGGAATTCCTGGGACATCCCTCTCTGCTCCACACGGAGTTTATGGAGCCGTGTCAGGGCTTGGAGTTGTCTCTGCCTCTGACTTGTCAGAAAGAAACGTTTCCCCCTCTGGAATATCCCCAAATCTGCACCTACAGCAGCTCCTCAGCCAAGCTCAGCTCCCATCCCTGAGAATCCCAGCGAGGTTTGGGTTGGGGGGCTTTAAATCCCATCCCATTCCATGGGGAGGGACAATTCCCACTGTCCCAGGTGGATCCAAAGCCCAAAGTCCAGATTGGGATTTTCCTGCCTTGGGGAGAAATCCAAACTCCGTGCTGGGATCCCTCAGTGAGGACAGAAAATCCCAGAGTGACCCTTGAACCTTCTGGATTTTCCTGCTCATCATCCTCAGGATTGGCTTGGAGGGACCTTAAAGTTCATTTATTCCCCCCTGGGATGGGTGGGGACACCTCCCACTGTCCCAGGTGGATCCAGCCTGGCCTGGGACATTCCCAGGGATCCAGGGGCAGCCCCAGCAAATGTGGGAATTCCATTCCCAGCAATTCCTGCCCAAGATCCCAGCCCAATGTCCCCTTTCCCAGTGGGATCCATTCCCTGTGTCCTGTCCCTGCAGCCCTTGGCCCCAGTCCCTCTCCAGCTCTCCTGGAGTTTTCCCCTTCAGGGACTCGGAGCATTCCCTGCACTTTTCCCTTCTCCAGGGGAACATTCCCAGCTCTCCCAGAGCAAAAGATCTCCAGAACCCTGGAATGGTTTGGGTGGGAAGGACTTTAAGGATCATCCCATCCCATGCCATCCATGTTCAGAGATCCCACTATCCCAACGTGGATCCAAACCCCAATGTCCAATCCAGCCTTGGACATTCCCAGGGATCCAGGGGCAGCCCCAGCAAATGTGGGAATTCCATCCCAGCCCCTCCCCACCCTCCCAACCAGGAATTCCTTCCCAATATCCCATTTATCCCTGCCCTGTGAGAGTGGGAATTCATTTTTCCCCTCTGATGTTTTAATTATTTTGAGGGGTTAAAGACTCTTGTTGTGAATCGTCCTTCACAATTCTGAAATGAATATTCAGGATTTTAGCCTGAAATAGGAATATTTCAATGCAAATTGTTCACACACAGAGTGTTGGAAGGGACCCACAAGGACGATGGAATCCAACTCTTATGGAATTAACTTGGGGAAACATTCCTCAGGGGGAAAAGAGATCAAATCCAGGCTCGGGGGTGGTTCAGGGGATCCATCCCAGAGGAGCAGCTGGAGCCACGGGGAGTCTCCTCATTCCGTGTGCCTTGGGAGCGGAATTCCCTGCAGGATCTCACTTCAAGGAGCCTCCCTGGGTGTGTTTATGGTGCCACACACACGGAGCCTCCTCCAGGCTGCAGCTGCCGTGGAAAAACAATTCCTTGTCTCTCCGTCTTTGTGCTGTGGAAAGGCTGCTCACACTTGGGAATTCTGAGTGAGGGATGGAATTTCTGTGGGGTTGAGGTTTCTGCTCGTGCAGAGTTTTGGTGGCTCTGGAGCATCTTCCTGGAAAGATTTTTGGGATCATTTCTGGGTGTTTCAACCCAAGTTATTCCCATTTTCCACCTTCATCCCTCTCTCCTGGTGCTTTTTGTTGTGGCTTTTTTATCCTGAAGTGTTTCAGAGCCCTGGGGAGCTGCTTTGCTCTTTGTGGTTGTGGGTTCATGGAATGGTTTGGGTGGGAAATGGATCTTAAATCCCATTTGGATCCAACTCCGGGGACAATTCCCACCATCCCAGGTGGATCCAACCTGGCCTTGGGCACTCCTAAATCCCCAGTTGTTGCTGTTGGGATGTTCATGGGACTGTGGGTGGGTGGCTGAATAATCCTTCACTTTCCCAAATCTGAATAATCCTTCACTTTCCCAAATCTTCCCCAGGAATTCTTTGTTAGTGCAGTGTGGAGAGTTGAAATGGTCCAATAATTCCCAAAATCCCCAAATCCCAAATCCCATCCTCATTCCCTCAGGGTTCATCCCTCCTCAGCTGCTCAAAATTGGGAATTCTGGGTGAGGAAAGGTCAGGGATGGATTTTCTGTGGGGTTGAGGTTTCTGCTCCTGCAGAGTTTTGGTGGTTCTGGAGCATCTTCCTGGAAAGATTTTTGGGATCGTTTCTGGGTGTTTCAACCCAAGTTGTTCCCATTTTCCACCTTCATCCCTCTCTCCTGGTGCTTTTTGTTGTGGCTTTTTTATCCTGAAGTGTTTCAGAGCCCTGGGGAGCTGCTTTGCTCTTTGTGGTTGTGGGTTCATGGAATGGTTTGGGTGGGAAATGGATCTTAAATCCCATTTGGATCCAACTCCAGGGACAATTCCCCCATCCCAGGTGGATCCAGCCTGGCCTTGGACACCCATAAATCCCCAGTTGTTGCTGTTGGGATGTTCATGGGATTGTGGGTGGGTGGCTGAATAATCCTTCAGTTTCCCAAATCTGAATAATCCTTCACTTTCCCAAATCTGAATAATCCTTCATTTTCCCAAATCTGAATAATCCTTCAGTTTCCCAAATCTTCCCCAGGAATTCTTTGTTAGTGCAGCGAGACGTTCCCTTGGCTGCATCTTAAAATGTTCTCCTTCTGCCTTCCATAAGTGGAATGGAAGTTTGGAAGTTGGGAAGAACCTGAAGGACCCGGGGAGGTTCTTGGGATGAGAGGGAAGGGATTGTGCTGACCTGGATCCCATTTCTGCACCAAGAATTCCATGGAGCTCCATTTCCACATTGTCCTTGTGAGAGAAAACGAGGAACATGCCAGGATCTTCCATCAACCCCAAATCCTTTCCACATTCCCTGAGTGCATCTCAGCCTGTTCTCCTTCTGCCTTCCATGAGTGGAATGGAAATTTGGAAGTTTGGAAGAAGCTGAAAGACCCAGGGAGGTTTTTGGGATGAGAGGGAAGGGACTGTGCTGACCCGGATCCCATTTCTGCACTGGGAATTCCATGGAGCTCCATTTCCACATTGTCCTTGTGAGAGAAAGTGAGGAATGTTCCAAAGTCTTCCTTCAGCCCCAGATCCTTTGCACATTCCCTGAGTGGAATGGAAGTTTGGAAGTTTGGAAGAACCTGAAGGACCCGGGGAGGTTTTTGGGATGAGAGGGAAGGGATTGTGCTGACCTGGATCCCATTTCTGTGCTGGGAATTCACAGAGCTCCATTTCCATGTTGTCCTTCTTAGAGATAATGAGGAACGTTCCAAAGTCTTCCTTCAACCCCAGATCCTTTCCACGTTCCCTTGGCTGCATCTCAAATTGTTCTCCTTCTGCCTTCCATGAGTGGAATGGAAATTTGGAAATTGGGAAGAACCTGAAGGACTCAGGGAGGTTTTTGGGATGAGAGGGAAGGGACTGTGCTGACCCGGATCCCATTTCTGCACTGGGAATTCCACAGAGCTCCATTTCCACGTTGTCCTTGTGAGAGAAAGTGAGGAATGTTCCAAAGTCTTCCTTCAGCCCCAGATCCTTTGCACATTCCCCGAGTGGAATGGAAGTTTGGAAGTTTGGCAGAACCTGAAGGACCCGGGGAGGTTTTTGGGATGAGAGGGAAGGGATTGTGCTGACCCAGATCCCATTTCTGCGCTGGGAATTCACAGAGCTCCATTTCCACATTGTCCTTCTTAGAGAAAATGAGGAATGTTCCAAAGTCTTCCTTCAGCCCCAGATCCTTTCCACATTCCCTGAGTGGAATGGAAGTTTGGGAGTTTGGAAGAACCTGAAGGACCCGGGGAGGTTTTTGGGATGAGAGGGAAGGGATTGTGGTGACCTGAATCCCATTTTTGCGCTGGGAATTCCATGGAGCTCCATTTCCACATTGTCCTGAGAGAAAACGAGGAGCTTCAAAGGTCTTCCTTCAACCCCAGATCCTTTCCACATTCCCTGAGTGCATCTCAAATTGTTCTCCTTCTGCCTTCCATGAGTGGAATGGAAATTTGGAAATTGGGAAGAACCTGAAGGACTCAGGGAGGTTTTTGGGATGAGAGGGAAGGGACTGTGCTGACCCAGATCCCATTTCTGCACCGGGAATTCCATGGAGCTCCATTTCCACATTGTCCCAAGAGAAAAGGAAGAAAGTCCAAGGTTCCAAGGTCTTCCATCAACCCCAGATCCTTTGCACATTCCCTGAGTGGAGTGGAAGTTTGGGAGTTTGGAAGAACCTGAAGGACCCAGGGAGGTTTTTGGGATGAGTGGGAAGGGACTGTGCTGACCCAGATCCCATTTCTGCGCCGGGAATTCCAGCCTTCCATGAGCTGACAGCTGTGACGACACTGTCACAAGCTCTGAAGCCTCTCCAAAACCTCCTCCCTTTCCCCTGCCGCTGCTCAGCGCCCTCGGTGACTCCCGAGCTGAGGAAATTCAGGATTGAGTTGGGATCAAAGCTCTGCCCGTGTTCCCGGCGAGTTCCCACATTTGAATCTCCGTGTGCCGCGGCCAAGCTCGAGCTGTTCCCTTTCAACACCCGCAGCTCCTGCTCCTTCCAGGGCTGATCAGGCACGGAGCTGGAGCAGAGCCGGGCCCCAGGAACTCGTTTGAAGGGTTTTTTTACATAATCATCAGGAGTTGCTTTAATTAAGCTCAGAGAAATGTTTCAATTCGGGAGCGAGACGTTCCAGTTTTCACCGCCCCGCGCGGAGTCGCAGCCCAGACGTGGAGGAGCCCGAGAAGGATTGAGGATTGAAGGAATTCCAGAGGAGAACGAGGTCACGGGGAGGGGATTCAGGAGGACACGTTTGCACCTCTGGATGATCCCCAGATCTCCACGTGCAGCAGCTCCTCAGCCAAACACAGCTCCCATCTCTGAGAATCCCAGCCTGGTTTGGGTTTGGGGTGGAGGGACCTTAAATCTGATCCCATTCCCACCCCATCCATGGGCAGGGACACCTCCCACTGTCCCAGGTGGATCCAGCCTGGCCTTGGACATTCCCAGGGATCCAGGGGCAGCCCCAGCAAATGTGGGAATTCCAGCCCAGCCCCTCCCCTTGGAATTAATTGGATTGAGGGACCTTAAATCTGATCCAGTGCCACCCCTGCCGGATTTAAGGAAGGGGGAGATGATAAAGAGCAGGGGAGGGGTCCCATCACAACCTCATCTTTCTGCCAAGCACCACAGAATCCCAAAATCCCAGAATGGTTTGGGGTTGAAGGGACCTTAAAAAGCACCTTCATCCCATCCCTGCCATGACCAGGGACACCTCCCACTGTCCCAGGTGGATCCAAAGCCCAAAGTCCAGATTGGGATTTTCCTGCCTTGGGGAGAAATCCAAACTCCGTGCTGGGATCCCTCAGTGAGGACAGAAAATCCCAGAGTGACCCTTGAACCTTCTGGATTTTCCTGCTCATCATCCTCAGGATTGGCTTGGAGGGACCTTAAAGTTCATTTATTCCCCCCCTGGGATGGGTGGGGACACCTCCCACTGTCCCAGGTGGATCCAGCCTGGCCTGGGACATTCCCAGGGATCCAGGGGCAGCCCCAGCAAATGTGGGAATTCCATTCCCAGCAATTCCTGCCCAAGATCTCATCCATCCCCGCCCTGTGGCAGTGGGAAGCCATTTCTTCCCCTCTGATATTTTAATTATTTTGAGGGGTTTAAAGATTTCCAACGCGAATCGTCCCTCAAAATTCTGATAGGAATATTCAGAATTTTAGTCTAAAATAAGAATATTTAGATACAAATTGTGTTGGAAGGGACCCACAAGGATGATTGGATTCCAACTCTTATGGAATTGTGTTGGGAATTCCAGGGAATCATCAGAGCAGGCAGGGAATGATCCACGTGAACGTTCCGTGCAGCTGCAGGGAGGAACATTTAATTAATTATCCCTAATGAACCCATCCAGCTCCGCACAGGGATGTTTTCCCAGTTGCTGTGTGGATTCCAGATGGGAGCACATGTTATTAGGGCTTGGCTTGGCCCTCTTTGAGGTTCCTGGCAGGTTAAATCGGTGTATTTTTTCCCATTTGGAGGTTTGGATTTCAGTGTTCTGGGAATTGGGCCCACAGGGATGTCCAGGAGATGTTTTAGTGTGAATGGAAGGTTTATTTTATTTTATTTTATTTTATTTTATTTTATTTTATTTTGTTTTATTTTATTTTATTTTTATTTTTATTTTATTTTTTTTTTTATTCCTGCTAGGGAATATTTTTTTTTGGTCCTTGCCAAAGGTCAGGATGCAAATAGAAATCTTTGGGTTCTGTTTGGCAGCAGATGGAAAATTCAACCAAGGCAGGAAGTTTTCCAGAATGGTCACAAAATGGTCACACAATGGACACAAAATGGACACAAAATGGTCACAAAATGGATCAAAAATGGACACAAAATAGACAGAAAATGGTCACAAAATGGACACAAAATGGACACAAAATGGACACAAAATGGACTCAAAATGGACTCAAAATGGTCACAAAATGGGCACAGAATGGTCATAAAATGGACCCGAAATGGACACAAAATGGTCCCAAAATGGACCAAAAATGGATCCAAAATGGACCCAAAATGGATCAAAAATGGACACAAAATGGATCAAAAATGGACACAAAATCGTCACAAAATGGTCACAAAATGGGCCCAAAATGGACCAAAATGGTCAAAAAATGGACCCAAAATAGACACAAAATGAATCAAAAATGGTTACAAAATGGACACAAAATGGTCCCAAAATGGTCCCAAAATGGACCAAAAATGGACACAAAATGGACCCAAAATGGATCTAAAATGGATCCAAAATGTTCACAAAAATGGTCCCAAAATGGACCCAAAATGGCCAACTGACCGGGAGGTCTGACACTTTTCTAAGTTCTGGTCCATTTGCACTTTGGGGTTGAATTGCCCAGTCCCAGCTCCAGGCTGGGAGGTCCCATCCCTCTTGTCCCTCCCTCCAGCCCCCCTTGTTTGTGCTTTTGGGGCTGAGAGTTGTCCTTGGTGTGCAGCAGGAAAAGGGTTTGTTTTGTGTCCCTGCTGTGTGCAGAGCTCAGTGACACTGACTGCGAGCTCAGAGACCCAGGGAAGGCTCTGAACACTCAGAACTGTTGATATCATAATTTTATTTGTGTTTTCCTGATTTTCCACTGGGATATTTGCTGGGAGCAGGCAGGATTTGGGGTGGGACATAAATGGGGGCTGGAAACAGCAAAACTTGATTATTGTGGTGGGTGAAGGTCGCTCACATCAACTTCAGGAATTTATTCTTTGTCTGATATCAAAGTTGGTGACAACGTCATCGGGAAAATTCCATTTTATGTTGCCTCCCTGGGATCCTAAAAATCAGATTAAAATAGAAATTTGTTGATTTTTTTAAGGAATTGGCTCCCACTTTCTGGTGACCTGGAGGGACCTGCTCTGTTCCCATCCCTCATCCCAACCTGTGCAGCTTTCCTGGAAAAGGTTTATTGGGATTATTTGGATTATTGGGATTATTGGGATTATTGGGATTATTGGGAAAATGAAGGAAGAAGCCCTTGCAGAGTTTAAATCTCTCCTCAGTCCTGCTTTTTGTAGGATTTCTGCTGTTCCTAAAGGTTTTATTTATTGCCCGTGAGGCCCTTGGGGTGTTGGATTTTTCCTTGTAGGAAAACCAGGATCAATAAGGAACGTGGGGCACCGAGGGGTTGATGTTCCCCCGATCCCAAAAAAATGCTGTTTGGAGCTTTGGGAATGTGGAATATCCCTGGATTGGGTGGGACACAGAATTCCTGGGATTGGCACAATCCAGTGGTTTGGGAAGGGACATTGAGGATCATCTCCCAATATCCCAGATGGATCCAAAATCCAATATCCAACCTGGCCTTGGACATTCCCAGGGATCCAGGGATGGAAATCTCCTTTGGAGGCACCTCAGAGTGTCTGGGCAGGACAAAATTAAATAAATTTTGATGTGAAATCAGCTCAAATTTCTTTAAGATGTCCTAAATAAATGGATTTTCTTACGGCCAAAATCCCTTTAGGAGCAGAGGGAGCTGTTTTTGCTCTCTGGGCCTTGCAGGGAGTGGAATCTTATAGAGAAAAATTTTTATTTTGTTTTTTTTCTGAGCTGCTGCACCTTTTGCAGGGTGTGGGATGGAGAAGAAGATTCCGAGGGAGGCACATTCTGAGAAATCCCTCTGGGATGTTCTTGGGACTTGACCTGATTTTTGTGATCGTCGGGATCGTAAAATTTGATTATTTTATATTTCTGTGATAAATAAGAATCTTTGTCAGTGTGGGGAGCAGGATTTGTGAGGCTCGAGGGACTTGATTTATTTGATTTATTTCATTTATTTGATTTATTTGATTATCACAGTTGTGGTGATAAAATTTGATGATTTTATATTTACGTGATAAATAGGAATCTTTGTCATTATTGGGAGCAGGATTTGTGAGGCTCAAGGGACTTGATTTACTTGATTTATTTGAGTTATTTGATTTATTTGATTTATTCGATTATTATCATCATGATGATAAAATTCGGTGATTTTATATTTCTGTGATAAACAGGAATCCTTGTCAGTGTCAGGAGCAGGATTTGTGCGGCTTGAAGGACTTGATTTATTTGATTTATTTGATTTATTTGATTTATTTGATTATCATCATCGTGATGATAACATTTGATGATTTTATATTTACGTGATAAATAGGAACCTTTGTCAGTGTTGGGAACAGGATTTGTGAGGCTCAAGGGACTTGATTTATTCGATTTATTTGATTTATTTGATTTATTTGATTTATTCGATTATCATCGTTGTGATAATAAAATTTGATGATTTTATATTTCTGTGATAAATAAGAATCTTTGTCATTGGGAGCAGGATTTGTGAGGCTCAGGAATCTTTGTCAGTGTTGGGAACAGGATTTGTGAGGCTCGAGGGACTTGATTTATTTGATTTATTCGATTTATTTGATTTATTTGATTTATTCGATTATCATCGTTGTGATGATAAAATTTGATTATTTTATATTTTACCTGAGCAATGGGTGGAGGAGCTGAAGGTCCAAGCTGGGTCGTGCCTTTGGGAGTGGAGTAAAGACCTCCAGGGATGGTCCATCCAGCCCTGGAAAACCTTCACCATCCCCATGAGTCATTTTCCCTAAAAATTCCAAATCCCAACCACCACCCCTGACCTCGAGGTGGACATCACTCAGTGGTCACCTCCTCATCTCCAGGGATGGTCCATCCAGCCCTGGAAAACCTTCACCATCCCCATGGGTCATTTTCCCTAAAAATTCCAAATCCCAAACCACAACCCCTGAGTGACCTTGAGGTGGACATCACCCAGTGGTCACCTCGTCATCTCCAGGGATGATCCATCCAGCCCTGGAAAACCTTCACCATCCCAATGAATAATTTTCCCTAAAAATTCCAAGTCCCAAACCACCACCCCTGACCTCAAGTTGGACAGTAATCAATGGTCACTTCCTCATCTCCATCCTTTGGGCTCCAGCTCTACCTGAGCAATGGGTTTCAAACAAGCAGCAATGGGTGGAGGAGCTGAAGGTCCAAGCTGGGTCGTGGCTTTGGGAGTGGAGTAAAGACCTCCAGAGATGGTCCATCCAGCCTTGGAAAACCTTCACCATCCCCATGAGTCATTTTCTCTAAAAGCTCCAAATCCCAACCACAACCCCTGAGTGACCTCGAGGTGGACATTGATCAATGGTCACCTCCTCATCTCCAGGGATGGTCCATCCAGCCTCGTGGTGCCCTGGAAACCCTTCACCATCCCCATGAGTAATTTTCCCTAAAATTTCCAAGTCCCAAACCACAACCCTTGACCTCAAGGTGGACATTATCTCCATTCACATCTCCATCCTTTGGGCTCCAGCTCTACCTGAGCAATGGGTTTCAAACAAGCAGCAATGGGTGGAGGAGCTGAAGGTCCAAGCTGGGTCGTGGCTTTGGGAGTGGAGTAAAGACCTCCAGGGATGATCCAGCCCTGGAAAACCTTCACCATCCCCATGAGTCATTTTCTCTAAAAGCTCCAAATCTCAAACCACAACCCCTGACCTTGAGGTGGGCATTGATCAATGGTCACCTCCTCATCTCCAGGGATGATCCATCCAGCCCTGGAAAACCTTCACCATCCCCATGAGTCATTTTTCCTAAAAGCTCCAAATCCCAACCACAACCCCTGACCTCGAGGTGGACATCACTCAGTGGTCACCTCCTCATCTCCAGGGATGATCCATCCAGCCCTGGAAAACCTTCACCATCCCAATGAATAATTTTCCCTAAAAATTCCAAATCCCAACCACCACCCCTGACCTCGAGGTGGACATTATCTCCATCCTCATCTCCATCCTTTGGGCTCCAGCTCAACCTGAGCACCACGACCCCAAAACTCCACTGGATTCAAACTTATTTTTCTTCTCGTGGCCAAGACCGAATTTCAAACCCTTGGAGGAGTTGAAAAGGGAAAAAAGGGAAGCTGAGCTGCAGTTGGGGCAGCCAAAGATTTGGGATCTGTGATTTGGGCTCTGATAAAGCTCCTTGTGTGGCCCTGGGGTTGGTTCCTCCTCCCTGTGCCAGGTTGTCCCGGAGCTCCTCACTCCTGCTGGAATTAACAGGCTGGAAATGTAAATAGGGAATCATAATCAGCTTTTTATGGGGATTTTATTGATGGTGAAGGGCGGTTGTTTTTAGGGGAGAAATTCCCATTTTCCAGACCTTCTCTGGATTTTTTTTTTTGCTCCTGGGAGATTTTTTTTGACTCCTCCAAAGAGGATTTTTTTTTTTTTTTTTTTTCCGGCGCTGCCAATTTCAATGTTCTCCTGGAATGGAGTGAAAACGTGTTTATGGATTTTGATGGGGAATTTGAACTCGCTGCCTTACGGGAAAAAAAGGATCAAGATCTGACTCAGTAAAAACCTGACCTTGGGGGAGAAAAAAGGGTGGCCTTGGACACCAGGGCTTGGCTGAGTCAAAAAAAAGGGGTTTTTTTGGGTTGTCTCAGGGTTTATTTTGGGAATGATCCCACTCCTGGTATCAGCTGGGACCACCAGAGATGAGACGTGCCCTGCTCTGAATTTTCACTCTTTGTCCCTCTCTGAATTTACATTTTTTCCTCACCAAACCATTCCCAGGGATAAAGGGGTTTTTTTTTTGTTGTCTGTTCTCACTCCAGACAGCTTGGGCAGCTTGGAATTTTTTACAGGAAATAATTTACAGGAAAATTCACTTTAAATGAGGAGATTTCACAAAATGGGAGAGTTGAGCACGTTGAGCCCGAAAATTCAGTTTAAATGAGAAAATTTCAATGTTGACAAAATGGGAGAGTTGAGCACGTTGAGCCCGAAAATTCAGTTTAAATGAGAAAATTTCAATGTTGACAAAATGGGAGAGTTGAGCACGTTGAGCCCGAAAATTCAGTTTAAATGAGAAAATTTCAATGTTGACAAAATGGGAGAGTTGAGCACGTTGAGCCTGAAAATTCACTTTAAATGAGAAAATTTCAATGTTGACAAAATGGGAGAGTTGAGCACGTTGAGCCCGAAAATTCAGTTTAAATGAGAAAATTTCAATGTTGACAAAATGGGAGAGTTGAGCACGTTGAGCCCGAAAAATTCACTTTAAATGAGAAAATTTCAATGTTGACAAAATGTGGGAGTTGAGCACGTTGAGCCCGAAAATTCACTTTAAATGAGAAAATTTCAATGTTGACAAAATGGAAGAGTTGAGCGCGTTGAGCCCGAAAATTCACTTTAAATGAGAAAATTTCAATGTTGACAAAATGGGAGAGTTGAGCACGTTGAGCCCGAAAAATTCACTTTAAATGAGAAAATTTCAATGTTGACAAAATGTGGGAGTTGAGCACGTTGAGCCCGAAAATTCACTTTAAATGAGAAAATTTCAATGTTGACAAAATGGGAGAGTTGAGCACGTTGAGCCCGAAAATTCAGTTTAAATGAGAAAATTTCAATGTTGACAAAATGGGAGAGTTGAGCACGTTGAGCCCGAAAATTCACTTTAAATGAGAAAATTTCAATGTTGACAAAATGGGAGAGTTGAGCGCGTTGAGCCTGAAAATTCAGTTTAAATGAGAAAATTTCAATGTTGACGAAATGGGTGAGTTGAGCACGTTGAGCCCGAAAATTCACTTTAAATGAGAAAATTTCAATGTTGACAAAATGGGAGAGTTGAGCACGTTGAGCCCGAAAATTCAGTTTAAATGAGAAAATTTCAATGTTGACAAAATGGGAGAGTTGAGCACGTTGAGCCCCGAAAATTCACTTGAAATGAGAAAATTTCAATGTTGACAAAATGGGAGAGTTGAGCACGTTGAGCCCGAAAATTCACTTGAAATGAGAAAATTTCAATGTTGACGAAATGGGAGAGTTGAGCACGTTGAGCCCGAAAATTCACTTGAAATGAGAAAATTTCAATGTTGACGAAATGGGAGAGTTGAGCACGTTGAGCCCGAAAATTCAGTTTAAATGAGAAAATGTCAATGTTGACAAAATGGGAGAGTTGAGCACGTTGAGCCCGAAAATTCACTTGAAATGAGAAAATTGCAATGTTGACAAAATGGGAGAGTTGAGCACGTTGAGCCCGAAAATTTACTTTAAATGAGAGAAAATTTCAATGTTGACAAAATGGGAGAGTTGAGCACGTTGAGCCCGAAAATTCAGTTTAAATGAGAAAATTTCAATGTTGACAAAATGTGGGTGTTGAGCACGTTGAGCCCGAAAATTCACTTTAAATGAGAAAATTTCAATGTTGACAAAATGGGAGAGTTGAGCACGTTGAGCCCGAAAATTCAGTTTAAATGAGAAAATTTCAATGTTGACAAAATGTGGGTGTTGAGCACGTTGAGCTCAGCAGGGTCAGTTCTGTGCTCTGGGTTTGCTGCAGGTGCAGGAACAACTCAGGGGGTGAAAATGCTGATTTTTTCACCTTTAGGGCTTGAAATTCTGGTGTTTCATGGGATTGTGGAATGGATTGAGTGGGAAAAACCTTAAATCCCATCCAGTCCCACCATCCCAGGTGGATCCAGCCTGGCCTGGGACATTCCCAGGGATCAGCAAATGTGGGAATTCCATTCCAGCCCCTCCCCACCCTCCCAGCCAAGAATTCCTTCATAAAACCTCTTCTAATCCTGTTTTTCCCTCACTTTGAAGCCATTCCCTGTGTCCTGTCCCTCCATGCCCTTCTATACACACACACACAGATATATTTATATATTTATATATAAAAGACTGACAAATTTCCACCAAATCACCCCAAACTCGACACTCCAAAGGGGAATTATCCCAAATTCCTCCCCAAAGCTGCTGCTCCATCTCCTACACCTCAGTCTCAGTCCCAGATTTATCCCTGCACCAGATTTTTGGGTTTTTACAACACAAAGTGTCCACCAGTTAATTTTTTTTTTATTATTTTATTTTAATAAAATGGACATTTCTTGAAAATTAACAAAATTCATGGACTGGTTTGAGTGGAAAAGGGACCTTAAATCCCACCCAGTTCCATTTTTTACAGTTTTTTTCCTAAATTCCATTTTTTTTTTACAGTTTTTTTCCTTAATTCCATTTCTCTATTCAACACCTCCAAAAATTCCCCTTTTTAGAGGAAAAAATCCACTGCATTTTAATTTATTTTTTTAATATTCCCCAAAAAAATAAATTAATTTAAACACCCAGTGGATTTTTCCCTTCCCATATCAACCCCTGCACATCCCAACTCCAGATTTCCCTTTGTCAACTCAAGTTTTTCTTTTTATTCCATTTGTCATGTTCCCTTTTTTTTTTTTTTTTTTTTCTTTTTTTTTTTCCCCCCTCTGGTTGTTTTTATTTTATTTTAATTTTTATTTTTTTAAGGCCTTTTTAACTCCCATCTGGGCCAGGTTTTGCCTTTTAACCAGCCCCTCTCAGTTGTGGCTTTGTGGCTTCTGGAGCATCTCGTTAAAAATGTTCTTAAACAATTTCCAATTAGGCTTTTCATGTTTTTCTGATTATTTTTTTTTTTTTCTTTCTCCCCACTGATTTGCCTCTTTAATTGTTTTCAGCTTGATGGGGCTGGTTCCCCTTTGAGATGTGTGGAGTATTGGTGGTGCTTTTATTCCTAATTTTTATGTATTTATATTTTTTTTTTTGCATAATTCTGATCAAATAATGGGTATTTTGTCAAAAAAAAAAGGGTCTTTCTCTACTTTTTGCACAGTTGTGATCAATTCATGGTTATTTAGTCAAAAAAAATTGGTATAAAAAGTGGCTGCTGGTTGTAAAATTGAATTTTTCCAGGTGGGCCCTGACCCGGGGGGGCTGAATTTGGGGACTGAAGGAATTGTCCCTTTTAATATGTGTGGAGTATTGGTGGTGCTGGTTTTATTCCTAATTTTTATGTATTTCTATATTTTTTTGCACAGTTGTGATCAAGTCATGGTTATTTTATCAAAAAAAAGGGATAAAAAGTGGCTGCTGGTTGTAAAATTGAATTTTTCCAGGTGGGTATTGGCCCAGGGGAGCTGATTGTGGGGTTTGATGGAACGGTCCCATTTGAGATGTGTGGAGTATTGGTGGTGCTGGTTTTAGTTCTAATTTTTATGTATTTCTATTTTTTTTTTTTTTTTTTTGCATAATTCTGATCTAGTCATGGTTATTTTGTCAAAAAAAGGAGGAGAAAAAGTGGCTGCTGGTTGTAAAACTGAATTTTTCCAGCCCAGGGGTGCTGATTTTGGGGATTGAAGGAATTGTCCACCTATGACCCCCCAGGGCCACCTGGAGACCCCCCTGTGACCCCCCAGACCCCCCTGTCACCCCCAGGGCCACCTGGAGACCCCCCTGTGACCCCCCAGACCCCCCTGTGACCTCCCAGACCCCCCTGTGACCCCCCAGGGCCACCTGTGACCCCCAGACCCCCCTGTGTCCCCCCAGGGCCACCTGTGACCCCCCAGGGCCACCTGGAGACCCCCCCTGTGACCCCCCAGGGCCACCTGTGACCCCCAGACCCCCCTGTGTCCCCCCAGGGCCACCTGTGACCCCCCAGGGCCACCTGGAGACCCCCCCTGTGACCCCCCAGGGCCACCTGTGACCCCCCCAGGGCCACCTGGAGACCCCCCTGTGACCCCCCAGACCCCCCTGTGACCTCCCAGACCCCCCTGTGACCACCCAGGGCCACCTGTGACCCCCCCCTGTGACCCCCCTGTGACCCCCAGACCCCCCCTGTGACCCCCAGGGCCACCTGTGACCCCCCAGGGCCACCTGGAGACCCCCCAGGGCCACCTGTGACCCCCAGACCCCCCTGTGTCCCCCCAGGGCCACCTGTGACCCCCCAGGGCCACCTGGAGACCCCCCTGTGACCCCCCTGTGACCCCCAGACCCCCCCTGTGACCCCCAGGGCCACCTGTGACCCCCCAGGGCCACCTGGAGACCCCCAGGGCCACCTGTGACCCCCCCTGTGACCCCCCAGAGCCACCTGTGACCCCCAGGGCCACCTGTGACCCCCCAGGGCCACCTGGAGAGCCCCTGTGACCCCCCAGACCCCCCTGTGACCCCCAGACCTCCCTGTGACCCCCAGACCCCCCTGTGACCCCCAGACCTCCCTGTGACCCCCAGGGCCACCTGGAGAACCCCCAGGGCCACCTGGAGACCCCCCTGTGACCCCCAGTGACCCCCAGACCCCCCTGTGATCCCCAAGGCCAGGGGGAACAACCACCCCTGATTTTTCATCCCCCTGATATTTTCATTTTTGGATTATATCTTGTTCAGGAATTGTGAGGAGAACCAGGAGTGATGTTTGGTCATTCCTTCCATGGGGAAGGACAAACTGCTGGATTTCTGAGGTGACCTCTGGGGTCAGAGGGTGTTACTCTTGTCCCCCAACCCCTGATCCAATTCCAAACCCTGTTTAAACCCCAAATCAAAATAAATTTTTTGCTTTCTTTTCTCACTTCTCACCTCAAGGAGTGAGTGCAGCTCTTTTGTGACACACCCAGGGCAGAGAGACCGGGATCTGTGTCCCAGCAGGAGAAAGGACCAGAATGTCTCTCCCTCCAGCTTTTCCAGGAGGAAATTCCTGCTGCTCCCTGAAATTCCTGAGCCTCCCTGAGGCCGTTCCCTTTCAGCCCCTCCACCTGCTGGGCCTGAGCCAGGGCAGCCCCTCATTCCCAAATTCCTTTGGTTTGCCCAGGACGGCCCCACAGGAGGGAAAAAAACCAGAATTTCACAGAATTTTCAGATTTGAAGAGACCTTCAAGATCATCGAGTCCAACCCAACCCAACACCTCAACTGGGTCGTGGCATCAAGTGCCACATCCAGTTTTCTTTTAAACACATCCAGGGATGGTGATTCCACCACCTCCTGGGCAGATTATTCCAGTATTTAATCACTCTTTCTGTGAAAAACTTCTTCCTGATATCCAACCTGTATTTCCCTAAAATATAAACACGGCAGGAGATTGAGTTGGACGTGAGGGAAAATCCCTCCAGGGGAAGGGAAGTGTCCAGGGGGAGTTTCCATCCCTGGAGGGGCTTCAAAGCCTTGTGGATGTGACCCCTGGGGACACATTGGTGACCCTTGGGGACACAGGGGTGACCCTTGGGGACACAGAGGTGACCCTTGGGGACACAGGGGTGGCCCTGGTTGGTCTCCAGGATCTCAGAGGGTTTTCCAACCTCAGAATTCCCAAAGCACTTGGAGCTGCCCTTTGACATGTGGATGTGACCCTTGGGGACAGGGTGGTGACCCTTGGGGACACAGTGGTGGCCCTTGGGGACACAGTGATGACCCTTGGGGACACATTGGTGACCCTGGTTGGTCTCCATGATCTCCATGATCTCCAAGGGCTTTTCCAACCAGAATGTCTCTCCCACCATCCCAACCCCATTAAATGTCCTGTCCCTCTCCCAGTTTTTTTGCACCCTGGGGACCTCCTGAGGCTCCCCCGGGGGTGGGACAATCCCCAGTTCCCCCCGGGATGACCTTTGGATCAGGGGACGGAACCCATCGAGCGCCGCCGTCGCATCTGCGGCCGCTCAGTGACCCCTCCACACAACGAGCTGCTCGGGGTCATCTGGTTCCAGTTTCCCCCCCAGGAACAGAAGGAAATGTTGGGAACAAACTTCCCTACATCCAGTTTCACTTGTTGTGGATGCCTGGAATACTTTGGAACCCACATCTTTGGGGTTTCCAGGAGGGGGGTTTGGCCGGCGAAGCTCCGGCGACTATTTGAGATTTAATTTTTTTTTATTTTTTTATTTTAATTCCAGAAGTGCCCTGGAGGTTGCATTGTAAGGCCTTTTTTTCCTTATGCAAAACATAAAAGTGCTGCTTTAATTTAATTTAATTTTATTTATTTTTTTTTTTTGGGGGGGAGGGGAGGGAAATTATAACCATATTTTTTCATTAAAATCAGTCGGAGTCCCAATAAACAATCGGCTCCGAGAAAATTTTTCCGAATGTTCGTTTGTTTCTATTTTTAATTATTTTTTTTAAAAAAACTGTGGGGGTTTTAAAATTTTTTTTCTTCAAAAAAAAAAAAAAAAAAAGGCGAAAAAAGCACTGCTTGGCTTAGAATTTAAAGAAACCATCTAATGAATCATGAAAAATGAACATATATGGGTGTTTGTTCTATTACAACATAATTAAAACCGACTGCGTGGGGAGTGTGGGATCCCTCTGTCTCTGCATCCGATGGATTTTCCCGTTTGCCTTATCGTGGGAACTCCTCCTTTCCCTCTCCCCAAACCTCTCCCAGCCTGCTTTCTACATTTGTTTTATATAAATTGAGTGCTCTGATCCTATAGAGAGGGACGTGAGAAACTCTTCAAAGCGGGAGCCGCAGAAATTCCTTTATTTTTTTTTTTTATTATTATTTTTTTATTATTTTTGTTTTGTTTTGTTGGGCTGAGTTTTCATCCCCATCGCTTCTCATGGTTGTCGTTTTTTCTGAGTTTTATTGGGAATTTCGTTGTTATTTTTTTTTGAGTTTTGTTGTGAATTTCATCTTACCTGGTGCGATCTTTATTTGCTGCCATAAAACCCAACCCGCAACCAAAAACGAAACCGATGAGTTTTACATCAAAAGTTGTAATTTTTTGGGTTCTACAAAGCAACCGAAGGTGCCTTGATTAAATATTTGGGTTTTTTTGTTATTGTGAGCTGGAGGTTGAGGAATATTTCAGGATATTCCAAGGAAATTCCTTTTTTCTGGAAAGAACCAGGGGCTGGGACAAATGGTAGTGATGGGAAACTTGCTGTTGGTGAAAAAAAATATTGGATGGGAGGAGAAAATGTGGAGTTTATCCATTTATCCATTTATCTATTTACCCTTTTATCCATTTATCCATCTATCTATTTATCCATCTATCCATTTATCCATCTATCCATTTATCCTTTTATCCATCTATCCATTTATCCATCTATCCATTTATCCATCTATCCTTTTATCCATCTATCCATTTATCCATTTATCCATTTTTTTGTTCTGCTGTCATGTTTTCATTGCTTTCTCTGCTGAGCCTGGGGATGAACCAGGGGATGAGTCTGACTGATCTAACCCTGGCCAGGTGGGGTGGGAGGTGAGACATCCAAGTTTTGGCTTCAAAGTGGAAATAAAAAATTGTAGAATGGGATTTTGGGCAGGAATTGCTGGCTGGGAGGGTGGGGAGGGGCTGGGCTGGAATTCCCAAATCCCTGGGAATGTCCAAGGCTGGGTTGGACTTTGGGGTTTGGATCCACGTTGGGATAGTGGGAAATGTCTCTGAGCATGGATGGGATGGGATGGGATGGGATTTAAAGTCTCTTTACATACAAACCATTCCAGGATTCTGCTCTGGGAGAGCTGGGAATGTTCCCCTGGAGAAGGGAAAAGTGCAGGGAATGCTCCGAGTCCCTGAAGGGGAAAACTCCAGGAGAGCTGGAGAGGGACTGGGGCCAAGGGCTGCAGGGACAGGACACAGGGAATGGATCCCACTGGGAAAGGGGACATTGGGCTGGGATCTTGGGCAGGAATTCCTGCTGGGAATGGAATTCCCACATTTGCTGGGGCTGCCCCTGGATCCCTGGGAATGTCCAAGGCCAGGCTGGATCCACCTGGGACAGTGGGAGGTGTCCCCACCCATCCCAGGGGGGGAATAAATGAACTTTAAGGTCCCTCCAAGCCAATCCTGAGGATGATGAGCAGGAAAATGCAGAAGGTTCAAGGGTCACTCTGGGATTTTCTGTCCTCACTGAGGGATCCCAGCACGGAGTTTGGATTTCTCCCAAAGGAAGGAAAATCCCAATCTGGACTTTGGGCTTTGGATCCACCTGGGATGGTGGGAATTGTCCCTGCCGAAGGCAGACATAGAGGAGCTTTAAGGTCCCTTCCATCCCAAGCCATTCTGGGATTCTGGGAATACCTCTGGATCACAAGGAACACACGAGATAAAGAGTGAGGTCAGTCAAAGTCAACACACCCAACCCTGAGGGTTTCCACCAGATTCAGTGGAATTTCTCCCAGTGGAATTTCTGTCAATGGAATTTCCCTCAGTGGAATTTATTCCAGTGGAATTTCAATGGAATTTCCATCAATGGAATTTATCCCAGTGGAATTTCTGCCAGTGGAATTTCCCCCAGTGGAATTTCTCCCAGTGGAATTTATCCCAGTGGAATTTCTCCCAGTGGAATTTCTGTCAATGGAATTTCTCCCAGTGGAAGTGCCCCCAGTGGAATATTCTCCCAATGGAATTTCTCCCAGTGGAGTTTCTTTCAGTGGAATTCCTCCCAGTGGAATTTCTCCCAGTGGAATTTCTCCCTGAGGAATTCCTCCCAATGGAATTTCTCCCAGACTCCCCCCACAGCTCCCAAGGGCAGGAACGACCCCCCCGCTCTTGGTTCACAAAGAAATCAAAAAATTTTCATCACCTTTGGACCCAAAACACCTGAGCCCCACTGAACCCCCACGTCCAGTCTCCTAAACCTCATTCCTCACTGGCAGAGGGAGGAGTTCCCTTCACTCCTGGGGATTTCACTGGGATATTTGTGCCCTGTTCCCTCCAGAACCACAAAATTCAGATTATTTTAGGAAATCTGGTCACAACTGAGGAAGAAAATGATGGGAGACAATCCCTGGCTCATCCCAATCCATGCTCACCTGGGGATTTCACTGGGATATTTGTGCCCTGTTCCCCCCAGAACCACAAAATTCAGATTATTTTATAAAATCTGGTCACAGCTGAAGAAGAAAATGAAGAAGAAAATCCCAATCCATGCTCAGCCCTGCTGGAACTGCCCATCTAAAAAAAAAATCTCCTTTATTTTCCCCCCACACAGTGACTGGCAGAGCCCCTGTCAGAACAAACCCCCAAAGATTCACTTCTGCAAATAATCAGAAAAAAAAAAATCTTCAAGGACCTGGAGCCTCCTCATCCTGCAAATAAATCCCGAGCAATTTTTTTCTTCCCTTTCCAAGTGGAGTGGAAAAGAGAGATCCTCCCTTCTCCCCCAAACTCTTAATAACGTTCTTCAAACGCTTTGGAGATGCTTCAAGAAGAAAACACTGAAGAAATATTAACCAGGATTTCATCCCCAAAGCCTTGGAGCTCATTTCAGCCCCAGCTCCACATTCCAGATTCATTTTCTTGCTCCCAAATCCTGTTTGAAGGTGATTTGGGTGCTTTAAAAAAAGAGATTGAGAACCTCAAAGAGTTTTTCCCTTTTGCAGAGTTTATAAATCCCTTTTTTTTTTTTTTTCCTCCCCTGTTTTAGGATTGGAACAGCAGCCCTGGAGGGAAATTTGGCTGGGGGATGATGATGCCCCCAATCCCAAATCTGGAGCTGCCTGAGCCTGACACTAATGAGAAATAAGGAGCTCCCAAAACACCAAAAAATGTGCTCCTAATTTTTTCTCTCTCTGGGCCCCCAAAAGATTTGTGAGGATTTTTTTCTGGAGCTACTGAGCCGGGTCAGGAGTGATGAAGTGCAAGGCTCTGGCTCTGGCTGAGGATGCAGAAACTGCCTCGTTAACTTGTCCCGTTAATTGAGGTCCTGCTCGGCCCCAAATTCCCAGGAAAAAATGTCTGGGGCCTTTCCCAGCCATCCTTTAATAAAAAAAAAAATAGTTTATAAAATCTCACTGTGCCAAAGGAACCAGCCCAGGATTCTCTTTCTTCCCGAAATATAAAAGTTTGGGGAGAGTTTTGGATGTTTGGATTTAGGGGGGCGGAAAAAACTCAAAGGATGTGGGAAATTTGGACTTTCCAACCTTGGAGAGCAGGCTCTTGGAAATTCCAGAACTGGAGTTTGCCTCACAATCCCCACTCCTGACAATCCTCACTCCTGATTTCCTGCCTGGGAACTTCCAGAACTGGAGTTTGCCTGACAATCCCCAATTCCTCATCTCCTGACTGGGACATTTCAGAGCTGGAGTTTGCCTGACAATTCCAAATCCTGATTTCCTGCCTGGGACCTTTCAGAACTGGACTTTGCCTGACAATCCCCACTCCTGACAATCCCCAACTCCTGACAATCCCCACTCCTGATCTCCTGCCTGGGACATTTCAGAGCTGGCCTTTCCCAGCCTGTGGCCAAACTGGGCTGGATTTTGATGGGATCCTGGGAGCCCCACGGGGCAGTCAAACACAAGGCACGGCAGACTCTGGTAAACAACTCCTGTGGTCTGGATTGAGAACAGATCTGGGATAGGAGAAGGGGCCCAGCAGGGGGGATTTGATCTGATCCATGACCAAAACCATTCCCATGCCCCAAGCCAGCCCTCCACGGGCTGACCAGTGAAGCAATCCCCCACAATTGACTCCTGCCATAGAAAAGGCAGCTTGTTTCCCCACAATCCTTGGAGCCACCGTATCTGGGATCAATAAACCCCCTCAATAGCCACATAAAATCCTCTTTTCATCCCTTTTCCCTCCAGAAAAGGTGGCAACTGCCCCTCCAAGTGACCAATCCCACTGACCAAAGGGGCCTCTGTGTCCACGCCTTGGGATCAACTCCCAGCCCCACCACGAAGTCCAGGAAAACAAGTGACTGCAGCTCCTCAACCCCAAAAAAAAAGCTGTGGCTCGTGGCTTTGTAGGTCTTCTGGAAAGAGTTTACCAAAGATAAAACAATCTTTCCATCTTCTGATTTAAAAGGGACTTCTGGGCAATGTCTGTCTTAAAACTCAATATAAATTTGCATTTCTCCCTGGAGGCTCCTCGTTCCAAAGGGTTCCCATTGGGTTTTAACAATGCCACTGCCCTTTTTCCGGGGGAACAATGACAAACCCTCGTCCCCTTGATGGATACTCGTTCCCTACAGAAGTCAACAGTAAAAATGTGAAAGGCTTTGGAGAATCCACGATGTTTTCCTACCAAAATTCCTCCCTGGGCTCCTACCCCAGCCAGGCAAGATTAAGGGGAACTCTGCACAAGGATTTGCTGAAAAGAGATCCCAATCTCTACCAAAAAAACCCCAAAAAAGTCATCCCAGGTTCCACCCAGCTCAGCAGAGAGCTGGGGCTTTGCTCTTCTGGGGGGTTTTCAGCAGAGATTCCACCCCAAATTTGACGAGATGTGCCCACTGCAAACGGGGAGCTCCGGAGGGGAAACAATGAAAGGAGAAGGAACTGAGTTAAGGCACTTGGGGAGCCTAAAAAAGTCACTGAGCTGCTGCTCAGTGACTCAGAAAACCCATTCATCTTCTGAGGGAGCCACCAGCAAAGGGCTCTGGAGCTGCTGCCCATCCTTGGTGGGAGGTCCTGTCAAAGTCCCAGGATTTAGGGAGCTGCGGGGAGATAACGGCGGCATCGCCACCAGCCACGGCTGTTTGTTCAGACAGAGAATCCACATCCTTCCCTCCCTCCCACTGCCTGCCCTGCACCCCCAGCCTGGCCCTGCAGGTGCCACCTCAACTCCAAACTCCTTCCAGAAGGTCCAGGAGGCTCCAGGAATAAATTCAGGAATAAAGGAGGAAATTCCCACAGAAATTCCTGCAGGGAGTTCAGAGGGAGAAGAGGTTCTGCTGATCCCAAAGTTCTCCTGGCACAAAGGAGGGTTTTGGGGCTTCAGAAGAAGCAAAATGGATTTTGGTGGAGCCTCATGAGTCGTAATTAGTGTCTGTTGATAATTACAGACACTTCATGAGCAGATTAAAGCCACGGTTTGGAGGAGTCACAGTAAAAGTCACAGTGACCAAGGAGATCCTCAACTCCAAACACCTTCCAGAAGGTCCAGGAGGCTCCAGGAATAAATTCAGGAATAAAGGAGGAAATTCCCACAGAAATTCCTGCAGGGAGTTCAGAGGGAGAAGAGGTTCTGCTGATCCCAAAGTTCTCCTGGCACAAAGGAGGGTTTTGGGGCTTCAGAAGAAGCAAAATGGATTTTGGTGGAGCCTCATGAGTTGTAATTAGTGTCTGTTGATAATTACAGACACTTCATGAGCAGATTAAAGCCACGGTTTGGAGGAGTCACAGTAAAAGTCACAGTGACCAAGGAGATCCTCAACTCCAAACACCTTCCAGAAGGTCCAGGAGGCTCCAGGAATAAATTCAGGAATAAAGGAGGAAATTCCCACAGAAATTCCTGCAGGGAGTTCAGAGGGAGAAGAGGTTCTGCTGATCCCAAAGTTCTCCTGGTACAAAGGAGGTTTTGGGACTCAGAAGAAGCCAAATGGATTGTGCTGGAGGCTCATGAGTTGTAATTAGTGTCTGTTGATAATTAGAGATGCTTCATGAGCAGATTAAAGCCACGGTTTGGAGGAGTCACAGTAAAAGTCACAGTGATCAAGGAGACCCAAACCCAAGTTCTTGATGTCCTTTGGGATAAGTTGAGGGCTCAGCCCAAAATTCCCACTTTGCCATCCCCGTCCCTCAGGAAAATCAAAACCTGGTTAAAATCCAGCAGGAATTTCCCATCCTGAACTGCACATCCCAAACATCCACAGAAAAATAGACTTTTCCAATGGATTTCACAGCTGCCCCACACCAGAACTGCCCCAGGAGAGGCTGAAAAGCCAAACCATCCCATGGATTTATCCCATTAATGGCTGGGATTGGTCGCTGGGAGCAGAACAAGCTTTGGCTCCAGGGGTTTCCAGCTCTGCCCCTGCCCTGCCTTGGGAAGCACAGCAGGGATTTCCATGGTGAGGATTTACTGAGACTCCAATCCCAGGAATTCCTCAGCTGGACATTCTGCTGGGCCAGGCCAAACCCCTGGGATGGCTCAGGGAGGGTCCAAACCTTGTGAGACCCTGTGGGACAAAGCTCTGCCCCCACAGCAGCCCCTGATCCAGGCCAAGAGCTCTGGGAGAGTCCAGGAATGGAAAATTCCCAACTCCAGCAGCTCAGCTCTGCCTCTGACAGCGAGGAAATCCTCCCAGTCAACATCAACATGGAATAATAGAATGGGTTGGGTTGGGATGGACCTTAAATCCCATCTAATCCCACCCCAGGATTCCATGGGTGGGGACATCTCCCACTGTCCCAGGTGGATCCAAAGCCCAAAGTCCAGATCGGGATTTTCCTGCCTTTGGGAGAAATCCAAACTCCGTGCTGGGATCCCTCAGTGAGGACAGAAAATCCCAGAGTGACCCTTGAACCTTCTGGATTTTCCTGCTCATCATCCTCAGGATTGGCTTGGAGGGACCTTAAAGTTCATTTATTCCCCCCCTGGGATGGGTGGGGACACCTCCCACTGTCCCAGGTGGATCCAGCCTGGCCTGGGACATTCCCAGGGATCCAGGGGCAGCCCCAGCAAATGTGGGAATTCCATTCCCAGCAATTCCTGCCCAAGATCCCAGCCCAATGTCCCCTTTCCCAGTGGGATCCATTCCCTGTGTCCTGTCCCTGCAGCCCTTGGCCCCAGTCCCTCTCCAGCTCTCCTGGAGTTTTCCCCTTCAGGGACTCGGAGCATTCCCTGCACTTTTCCCTTCTCCAGGGGAACATTCCCAGCTCTCCCAGCCTGGCTCCAGAGCAGCTCCAGGATTTGCTCCAGCAGCTCCAGCTCCTCCTGGAGTTTGGATCTGCAGCTGGGGAATCACCTCAGGGCCCACAGGGACACAATTCCCACCTTTCCTTTGCCATCTGGGCTGGCCCATTCCAGCCTCACCCACAACATCCCAAACCCTCATCCCAAGGTTGTTTTTCCATCCCTGTTTCTCCTCCCAGCCTGGATTTGTGTTGGGATTTTTTTTTCCCTGAGCCAGGAGCAGCTCCAGCCTGGCTGAACCTCCTGGCCTTTGACTCTCCCACCTTTCAGGGTTTCATGTTTTTCTCCCAAACCTTTTCCCAGCTGGATTTGTCTCCTCATTGTTCCTTTCCTTTGGATCAAGGCGGTGCTGGAGCCTCTGAGCTCTTTGGGGGGTCCCGTTCACACCTTGTGAAAAGCAGGTGCAGCCCCATTAACTCCAGATGGAGACAAAACACTCAAAACACTCAAAACCCTCTGGAATTTTGGTCCTTTCCAACCCCATTTTGTGGGGAGAGGAAAATTCCCTGTTAAAAAAAAAAAAAAAAAAAAAAAAAGAATTAAATATTTTTAAGGGATTTTTTAAAATTTTTTAAGGGATTTTTTAAATTTTTTTTTTATTATTATTTTTATTTTTTGCAGTTTCAGTAGCAGGTGGAGTTGATCACCTGGAGAAGAAGGAGGTGGCTCCATAAATCTGCTCATTCCCCAATGTGTGGCACTTTTGGGGACTCACAAAAGACCTCCCACCTCCACTTTTCCCTTTTTAAAAACACCCATAAAAAGAAAATTAAAAAGAGCTGGAGGTGAGGTGTGAGATTTTTTTTTTCCCTTTTTATTTTAATTTTTTATTTGCCGAGTTTCTTCTTTTTATTTCTTATTTTTTTAATCCTTAATAGATTTATAATACTCAGCTCCCTTGATTCCTTTCCATAAAATTAACCAGTAAATTTCAAATGGAAAAATAATAATAATAAAAAAAAAACTTTTAATAGGAACCACCTTGCCTGAAATATTTCTGTGTTCAGAGAAAGGTGGACCAGGACATTTTTTTTTTTTTTTCCCTCTGCCAGGTTTTTTCTCCTGGAGTGCCACATGTTGGAGGGATATAAAACTTTTACTAACGAGAACTTGGAGGAATTCTGACTTTCTAATTGCCCCTTTTATATTTTTTTTATTATTTTTTTTTCTGGTACAAGCTGCTGTTTATTTTGGGCTCTTAAAAAAAAAGTTGAGAGATTAAAATTTGGAAGTTTTGGAAGTTTGAAAAGCTCAGGAAAAAGGAGGAGTGGGAAGGATCCAAATTGGTGGCCAGGGAAAGGCTTTTGCTGATTATTCTGAGAGTTGGGATCTTGTCCTTGGCAGTGGGGTTGGGATCTTTTGGATTTTATTTTTTTAAATATTATTTTTAAAGTTGTTTTTGAGGCAGGATTCGGTTGTGGAGTGCAGAGAATAAGGATTAAGGCTGGGCTGGTTTTGATGGGAACATTCCTGGGATGTTGGAATGGAAAATTCTGGGGACAGGGTGGGGATGGGTCACTTGGGGGATCTTGGAGAACTTTTCCAATTTTTAGGGTTGTGGGATTTTGGGATCTGCCTAAATCCTGATTTATTGCTGGTTGGGATGTCCATGGAATGTTTGGGGTGGGGAAAAAAAACTTAAATCCCATCCCAGTCCCACCATCCCAGGTGGATCCAGCCTGGCCTTGGACATTCCCAGGGATCCAGGGGCAGCCCCAGCAAATGTGGGAATTCCATTCCCAGCAGGAATTCCTGCCCAAGATCCCAGCCCAATGTCCCCTTTCCCAGTGGGATCCATTCCCTGTGTCCTGTCCCTGCAGCCCTTGGCCCCAGTCCCTCTCCAGCTCTCCTGGAGTTTTCCCCTTCAGGGACTCGGAGCATTCCCTGCACTTTTCCCTTCTCCAGGGGAACATTCCCAGCTCTCCCAGAGCAGAATCCTGGAATGGTTTGGATGGGAAGGAACCCTAAATCCCATCCCATTCCCACCCCATCCATGGGCAGGGACAATTCCCACCATCCCAGGTGGATCCAGCCTGGCCTTGGACACTCCTAAATCCCCAGTTGTTGCTGTTGGGATGTTCATGGGATGGTTTGGGTGGGAAAGACCTTAAATCCCATCCAGTCCCAGGTGGATCCAAAGCCCAAAGTCCAGATTGGGATTTTCCTGCCTTGGGGAGAAATCCAAACTCCGTGCTGGGATCCCTCAGTGAGGACAGAAAATCCCAGAGTGACCCTTGAACCTTCTGGATTTTCCTGCTCATCATCCTCAGGATTGGCTTGGAGGGACCTTAAAGTTCATTTATTCCCCCCCTGGGATGGGTGGGGACACCTCCCACTGTCCCAGGTGGATCCAAAACCTTTCCTTGGACCCTCCCAGGGCTTTGGGGCAGCACAAACAGGGATTTTTTTTTGGGATTTTTTAGCAGTTCCCTAATCCTGCCCAGGGAACACCAAAGTGGGAAATCCATGGAATTAGGGCTGGAATAAATCCTGGTGCTCATCTCTCAATGTCCATAAAGGTCCAGGTTTTGTCCTGTGGAGTTTTCCTTAGATAAAATGAGTTTGGTTAATCTGAGTTTGGTTAATCTGAGTTTGGTTAAAATGAGTTTGGTTAATCTGAGTTTGGTTAATCTGAGTTTGGTTAAATCTGAGTTTGGTTAAATCTGAGTTTGGTTAAATCTGAGTTTGGTTAATCTGAATTTATTTAAGATGATCTTGGGACCTTTCTGTGTGATTGAGATAAGGAGAGAGAGACCAGGGAGAAAAATAATTAAAAAAAAAAAAAAATCCAACCCTTTCATGGCTTTTTTTTATGTCTGAAAAAAATTAAAAATCTCTTTTGGTTAATCTGAGTTTGGTTAATCTGAATTTGGTTAATCTGAATTTATTTAAGATGATCTTGGGACCTTTCTGTGTGATTGAGATGGAGAGAGAGACCAGGGAGAAAAATAATAATAATAAAAAAAAATCCAACCCTTCCATGGCTTTTTTTTATGTCTGAAAAAAATTAAAAATCTCTTTTGGTTAATCTGATCTTGGTTAATCTGAATTTGGTTAATCTGAGTTTTTGGACCCTCCTGTGTGCTTGAGATAAGGAAAAAGACCAGGGAGAAAAATAATAATAAAAAAAGAAAAATCCAACCCTTCCATGGCTTTTTTTATGTCTGAAAAAAAAAAAATAAAAATCTCTTTTGGTTAATCTGAGTTTGGTTAATCTGAATTTGGTTAATCTGAGTTTTGGACCCTCCTGTGTGACTGAGATAAGGAAAAAGACCAGGGAGAAAAATAAAAAAAGAAAAATCCAACCCTTCCATGGCTTTTTTTATGTCTGAAAAAAAAATATTTTTTTTTTTGTAATTTCTCCAGATGCCTTTAGAGGGCAGATCATGTCCAGGGAATAAAAAATTTGGGACGTGCTGGATTTTCCTGCTGCTGAATTCATAAAGTTTGGAGCACTCAGAACACACAGAGAGATTTTTTTTTTATTTTTAAAAAAAGCATCATTTAAATTCTGCAATAACTCCTGGTGTTTTCAAGGGGAGGGGTGACCATTAAACGAATTTACGGCGGCGGGATGAGATCAGCTTTTGATTTATTGAAAAATCTTTTTAGGTTCAGCCTTAAAAAAAAAAAAAAATAAAATAAAAATTGTGGTGTGAGTGAAATCTCGGTGATGGAGGCAGGGAGGGAAAATCCTGGGAACATGCTGTGGGAGAGGAGAATTATGTAATGTGTTGACTAAGTTCATTTTTATGTTAAAAAAGACCACAAAAAGTGGCTTCGGTTGGTTTTGGAGAGCAGCACTGAGTGCTGAATGTATAATTTCATTTTTTTTTTTCTCTGCTGTAATCTCCTTTAAATCCTCCCCCCAATCCTCACGCTTAGAAGGAAAAAAAAAATAATAATAAAAAAAAATATATTTATCGACAGAATATTTCACATTATCACAGGGATCTTTGTGAAGTGAAGGCCGGGGAAATGAAACTGAAGCTCCAAAACTTTTTTATATTTGGATTAAATATTCTTTAAAGTCACCGCGGTGGGTTTAATTCTGTGATTAATTAAAACCAAATTGTGTTTCTGATTTTTTTTTTTCTGCTGCTCCCCGAAGCTCAGGGATCCTGGGGAAAGATGATTATTCCTGAAAAAAAGGACATTTTTTGTTCATTTTGTGCTGCTCTTTGTGGCTCAGCCCCTTTGGCAGCTGCTTTGTGGGTTTTTCATCAAAAAAAAAACCCCAAAAAACCAGAGGGGTTATTCCCAAACAGAATGAAAAGGGTTTTGTTCCAATGAGGATTTATCCGTTTATTTATATATTTTTAATTTATTTTTTTTTAAGTCTCCTGAAGGTGGAGGTGTTGCTGCTTTTGGGATGTGCAGGAAAAAAAATGTAAAAAAAATGGAATTAAGGAAAAAATTGTAAGAAAAGTGGAATTAAGGAAAAAAACTGTAAAAAAAATGGAATTAAGAAAAAAATTGTAAGAAAATGGAGTTAAGGAAAAAACTGTAAAAAAAATGGAATTAAGGAAAAAATTGTAAGAAAATGGAGTTAAGGAAAAAACTGTAAAAAAAATGGGATTAAGGAAAAAAACTGTAAAAAAATGGAATTAAGGAAAAAAACTGTAAAAAAAAGGGATTAAGGAAAAAAAAACTGTAAAAAAATGGAATTAAGGAAAAAAATGAAACAAAATGGAATTAAGGAAAAAAATGTAAAAAAAAAGGAATTAAAGAAAAAAACTGTAAAAAAATGGAATTAAGGAAGAAAAACTGTAAAAATATGGGATTAAGGAAAAAACTGTAAAAAAATGGAATTAAGAAAAAAAATTGTAAAAAAATGGAATTAAGGAAAAAAATGAAATAAAATGGAATTAAGGAAAAAAATGTAAAAAAAAGGAATTAAAGAAAAAACTGTAAAAAAATGGAATTAAGGAAAAAAACTGTAAAAAAAATGGAATTAAAGAAAAAAAACTGTAAAAAAATGGGATTAAGGAAAAAAACTGCAAAAATGGAATTAAGGGAGGAAAAGAGATTGAGATGGGTCAAAGAAAAGGATGAATGAAAACAACAATGAAACAAACAGAATGAAAAAGGGTTTTGTTCCAATGAGGATTTATCCTTTTTTTTTTTTTTTTTTTTGAATCTCCTGAAAAGGGTTTTGTTCCAATGAAGATTTATCCATTTATTTATATTTTTTATTCTTTTTTTTTTTTCAAATCTCCTGAAAAGGGCTTTGTTCCAATGAAGATTTATTTATTTTTTATTTTTTTAATATTTTTTTTTAAATCTCCTGAAGGTGGAGGTGTTGCTGCTTTTGGGATGTGCAGGATGTGTGGGATTTTTTTATTTTTTTTTGGGTTTTAGGGTTCAGCTTTTCATTGTGATCCTCCCCCAGGTTCTTCCCGAAGTTTTGATGGAAAAGGGGAAAAAGGGCTGATCCATTTGGGGTCTGTCCCAGAGTCCACCCTGGACACCCCTGTGCCCACCCTGCACACACAGCCAGGGGACAGACGGACAGATGGACAGATGGACACGGGGGGTGGGACAGAACCTCAGGGGCTGGAGCTGCTCCTGGCTCAGGGAAAAATAAAATCCCAGCAGAAATCCAGGCTGGGAGGAGAAACAGGGATGGAAAAACAACCTTGGGATGAGGGTTTGGGATGTTGTGGGTGAGGCTGGAATGGGCCAGCCCAGATGGCAAAGGAAAGGTGGGAATTGTGTCCCTGTGGGCCCTGAGGTGATTCCCCAGCTGCAGATCCAAACTCCAGGAGGAGCTGGAGCTGCTGGAGCAAATCCTGGAGCTGCTCTGGAGCCAGGCTGGGAGAGCTGGGAATGTTCCCCTGGAGAAGGGAAAAGTGCAGGGAATGCTCCGAGTCCCTGAAGGGGAAAACTCCAGGAGAGCTGGAGAGGGACTGGGGCCAAGGGCTGCAGGGACAGGACACAGGGAATGGATCCCACTGGGAAAGGGGACATTGGGCTGGGATCTTGGGCAGGAATTGCTGGCAATGGAATTCCCACATTTGCTGGGGCTGCCCCTGGATCCCTGGGAATGTCCAAGGCCAGGTTGGATCCACCTGGGACAGTGGGATTGTCCCTGCCCATGGATGGGGTGGGATTTAAGGTCCTTTCCCAACCCAACCCGTTCCATAATTCTGGAGCTCTTTTGCTCTGGGAGAGCTGGGAATGTTCCCCTGGAGAAGGGAAAATCCAGGGAATGCTCCGAGTCCCTGAAGGGGAAAACTCCAGGAGAGCTGGAGAGGGACTGGGGCCAAGGCCAGGTTGGATCCACCTGGGATGGTGGGACTGGGATGGGATTTAAAGTCTTTTCCCACCCAGGACATTCCATGAGGATTTAGCTCTGAGCTCCAAAACTCACGGGGACACTTTGGGGAGCAGCCCTGGCCTATCCCAGGAACAGAAATTCCCCTTCCATGGAAAATGGGATCATGGGGGTGTCAGGACAGGCTCAGTCCAGCAGCCTCTTCCCAGACACGATGAACATTCCCATTCCAGCTCCATCCCTCGGTTTCTGACCCTGCTCCCGGATCCCAGCCTTGGACAAGTCCCATCGGGATCCTTGGGAATGGTTGAGGATGTTCCGACTGCAGAATTGGGATCTGAGACAGATCCAATTAAAGATTTACAGCCACAATCCTGTTTTGTCCAGGATTGACCACACTGGGCTTTTCCTGGGATTTTCTGAGTCCTGTGTGTCCCAGGAGAGCTGGGGCGTGCTCTGACCGTGCCCAGTCCCTGAGAATCCTTCAAAAAAACCCATCCCAGGCTGATAAATAGAAACAAAAAGCAGAATCTTGAAAGGAACTTTATCTGCAGCTGCCAGAGCCCAGGGAGGGGGTGTGGAACAGCACTTTGGGAACTCCCAAGGATATCAGGATATCAGGATTTCATCCTGGGGTGACACCCTAGGGGGCTTTGGTGGTCAGGGAGAGGTGGAGCACCCATGGGTGATAATCCCTGTCTGCTCCATGGCTGAGGGAGCAGCTCCTGCCACAAAAAACAGGGATAAGAGGCTCCCTCATGGAGAGCAGCAGCTTCCCAGCTGGTGAAAAGGGAAAAAATGGGAGAAAAAGCTCTGGGAAATGTTGGAATCAGGAAATTCAAACTGGAGTGAGAATTACACCCTGTGTGGTGTCAGAGGTTGGACAGGGGCAGCTCCAAGCTGAGCACACTCAGATGGTTTTTCCAGAATTTTCCCTGGATCAAACTCTGGAAAATCCAGCCCAACACTTTCCCCCTTCAGTGAGATCTAATCCATGGCTGATTTTATCCTGAATATCCGTGGGCAAGGACAGAGGTGGGGACAACACCTGCAGGGTCAGCAGGGGGTTTGAGGAGCTCCTGGAGTTGGGAATATTCCTGGGCTGGAATTGCACTGAGTGTCCTTTGGATTGAGGAGGAGCTTTCCTGGTGCTCCAGGTTCACTCCAGGGGCTGGAATTGCACTGAGTGCTGCCTTTGGATTGAGGAGGAGCTTTCCTGGTGCTCCAGGCTCTCTCCAGGGACTGGAATTGCACTGGGTGCTGCCTTTGGATTGAGGAGGAGCTTTCCTGGTGCTCCAGGCTCTCTCCAGGGACTGGAATTGCACTGAGTGCTGCCTTTGGATTGAGGAGGAGCTTTCCTGGTGCTCCAGGTTCACTCCAGGGACTGGAATTGCACTGAGTGTCCTTTGGATTGAGGAGGAGCTTTCCTGGTGCTCCAGGCTCTCTCCAAGGGCTGGAATTGCACTGAGTGCTGCCTTTGGATTGAGGAGGAGCTTTCCTGGTGCTCCAGGCTCTCTCCAGGGACTGGAATTGCACTGAGTGCTGCCTTTGGATTGAGGAGGAGCTTTCCTGGTGCTCCAGGCTCTCTCCAGGGACTGGAATTGCACTGAGTGCTGCCTTTGGATTGAGGAGGAGCTTTCCTGGTGCTCCAGGCTCTCTCCAGGGGCTGGAATTGCACTGAGTGCTGCCTTTGGATTGAGGAGGAACTTTCCTGGTGCTCCAGGTTCACTCCAAGCCCCAGAGCTGCACTGGGGGAGCCTGGAGAAGGGCAGGGAAAGGTTTGGAGCAAGGCTGGGATAGTGGAAGGTGTCCTTGCCCATGGAAAAGCTGGAATGGGATGAGTCTTCCAGCCCAAACCTCTCCGTGATTCCACAAACTTCCCAATGTTTTAATTCTCTGCTAGAATGTCCTTAAATCAAAGCCTGAACGTGTCCCTTTAACTCCCCCTTCTCCTCTCCAGCTCCATTCCCTTTCCCTCTATTTCTTTTTTTTTTTTCTTTTGCCTGGATTTCTCCTTTTTAACACTTTCCCTGGAAAATAAAAGGACCAACCCCAAACCCCAAACCCCGTTCCCCGTTCCTGGCTTGTCAGGGGAGCGTGTTGGAACAAATCCTGGCTTGGAAAACAATCCCAGCTCCCTGCAAGAGCTCCCCAAAGGCAGGCCCTGCACGGTTGGGTGCTCCTGACTCATCCCAGACCTTCTCACCTGTGACCACTTTTGGTCCTGATCCCTTTTTGCTGCTCCTTCTCTTACTCAGGGCTTTGGTCGGGTCCCAATTTAAGAGGCGAGAGAGGTAAAAACCGACCTGTGGGAGTTTCCAGGGGAGCTTTGAGTCATGGTTTGTGTCTCACCCTGGGCAGAGCTGAGGCAGCTCCAGGGTTGGGGGGGATTTTCATCCAGGGGTTCTCCCAGCTGGAAAATGGAATTTAAAGTCGTCGATGGAAGCGAATCAAAGATTTTCAGTTCCGTCTCAAATAAATTGCAAATTTATCCGTCTCGGATAAATTACAAATAATTTATCTGCCCAAGAGCTGGGGCTGCTGGAGCAGAGCAGAGGCCGAGGGTTTTTCATCTGTTTGAAATTCCCTGTGGAACACCCGTCCTCCTCCTCCTCCTCCTCCTCCATCCCCCGAGCTCATTCTCGGCTCCTGTGCCGCGTAAATGTGATAAATAAACGTTGTGAGCTCCCTTTGAAGCTGCCCACAGATCTGGAGCCCACAGAAGTGTAAATCAACACTTATGGCCATGAAGGGCTTCTTAAAAAGTGCCTTTTTTTTTTTTTTAATTTTTTTTTTCTTTTTTTGGTGTAGCTGGCCCAGGGGCTGTGGTTTGCCCGAGGATTTTTATCAAGCCTGGTGTGATGGATTTCTCCTTGAGAAGGAGAGTCTGGATTGTTCCCTTCTCTCAGTGCTGGGCTGGGCAGACTCCCCCAAAAACCAGCTGAGGTTTAATTGGTTTTGTGTAAAAATCTGAATTAACTCAGTGAGTGAGTGAAGTGTGAGGAGTGAACGTGGCTGAGCTCATCCCGTGGGTTCGATCCTGTCCAGGTCCATGGGCAGAGACATCTCCCACCAATGTCCAGCCTGGCCTGGGACATTCCCAGGGATCCAGGGGCAGCCCCAGCAAATGTGGGAATTCCATTCCCAGCAATTCCTGCCCAAGATCCCAGCCCAATGTCCCCTTTCCCAGTGGGATCCATTCCCTGTGTCCTGTCCCTGCAGCCCTTGGCCCCAGTCCCTCTCCAGCTCTCCTGGAGTTTTCCCCTTCAGGGACTCTGAGCATTCCCTGCACTTTTCCCTTCTCCAGGGGAACATTCCCAGCTCTCCCAGCCTGGCTCCAGAGCCGAATCCTGGAATTTTTTTTTTTGTTGGGAAAGACCTTAAATCCCATCTCATTCCAACCCCAAAACCTTCCCCTATCCCAGGCTGCTCCAAGCCCCAATATCCAACCTGGACAATTCCAGGGCAGCACAAACAGGAATTATTGGGAATCTGGTGGGGTCCTGCTGCCACAGCAGTTCCCTTGTCCTGCCCAGGGAATACTGAACTGCAAAATCCATGGAATTAGTCCTGGATTAAATCCAGGTTTGGAAAAGGAGCAGGAGCAGGAGACGAGGGTAATTCATAGGGTGAGAGCAAAGCCAAGGGAGAATTGCATTTTCCTCATCGCACACTCAATGCCAAACACTTGGATTTGAGGAAAATTGATACTTAGGAATATCAGACACGAGGTGGATGGATTTTCCGAGGTGGAAGAGACTTTTTTAGGGAATGAGGAGTGAAGGGGGTTGAGGTTGAGCCTGTGCTGGGCACTGGGGAGAACAAACCCCCATCCAACGCTGCATTTCCAAACTCCTTTTGTTTAATGACCTGGAATGGAGTTAAAAAAAAAAAAAAAAAAAACCAAAAAAAACCCAACAAAACCCTCCCATTGTTGGGCCTCGTTTCCTGAGCCGAGGGAGAACTTTGTCAGCCAAACCTCCGACAAATTGTCTGCTCTGATAACAAGTTAACGCCGGGGAAGGGGAGAGGCCGAGCCCCTCCTCGTCCCCACACAAACTCAAAGCAGGAGCCTTGAGTTTACACCTTGCAATAATAATCCCCGTGCTTTTATCTGATCCCGGGGGGGATTTTATAACTCTGGAATGGTTCTCTGGCAGGGCTCCAGCCCTACTGTCATTTTTTATTAATGTTCTTTTTTTTTTTCCTTTTTTTTTTTCTCCCCCACCCCCATAGCCCGTCTGCTTTCCTGCTTTTTTTTTCATTATATTTTTTATTCCTCCCCTTTCTTTTTTTTTTTTTTTTTTTTTTTTTTTTTTTTTCTTTTTTTTTTTTTTTTTTTTCTTTTTCCCTCCTCCTAAAATTGTTTAAGGAATATGTATCCCATTCCTGGGGATGTGGGGAAATGATGTTTGAAAATCTCGGTGTCTCGGCCCATTAGAAGGGTCTGTAAAACCATCACAGCAGGAACTAATCAAAAGTACCAAAGGCAGCCTTTAAATCAGTGCTCCCTTTAAATCACCGACCCCTTCTCCCCGGGCCTTATCTCGTGTCTCATCAGGAAAAACCTAATTAGATTCTGCTCAAAAGTAAATACTGGTGGGTGGAGGTGAGGGGAGGTGAGGCTCGACGGGTGCGGAAAACGAGGTGAAGTTATGAAAATAACGATTGGTGGAGTGTTAAAGGAGCTCCTTCCTCCTGGAGAGGGTGAAACGACTTTTCCGTAGGGTGGCTCTGGGGGCAGAGCTTGGAGGAGACCCTGGCCTTGCTCTGGGAATGGTCCCGTGGAATTGGGAATGATCCCATGGCCTTGGGAATGGCTCCGTGGAGCTGGGAATGACTCCATGATTTTGGGAGTGACTCCATGGCAGTGGGAATGATCCCATGGTGTTGGGAATGATCCCATGGGATTGGGAATGACTCCATGGAGCTGGGAATGACTCCATGGCAGTGGGAATGATTCCATGGCTTTGGGAGTGACTCCATGGCATTGGGAATGACTCCATGATGTTGGGAGTGACTCCATGGCAGTGGGAATGATTCCATGGTGTTGGGAATGACTCTGTGGAGCTGGGAATGACTCCATGGTGTTGGGAATGATCCCATGGCATTGGGAATGATCCCGTGGTGTTGGGAATGACTCCGTGGAGCTGGGAATGACTCCATGGCAGTGGGAATGACTCCATGGCATTGGGAGTGATCCTGTGGCATTGGGAATGACTCCATGGCAGTGGGAATGACTCCATGGCTTTGGGAATGACTCCATGGCAGTGGGAATGAGCCCATGGCTTTGGGAATGACTGCATGGTGTTGGGAATGATCCCATGGTGTTAGGAATGACTCCATGATGTTGGGAATGACTCTGTGGAGCTGGGAATGACCCCATGACAGTGGGAATGATCCCATGGCGTTGGGAGTGACTCCCATCATGTTGGGAATGACTCCATGGCTTTCAGAGTGACTCCATGACAGTGAAAATGGGCCCATGGGTTTGGGAATGGTTGCCTGACACTGGGAATGATCCCATGGCTTTGGGAGTGACTCCATGGTGTTGGGAATGACTCCATGATGTTGGGAATGTCTCTATGGCCTTGGGAATGACTCCATGGCATTGGGAATGACCCCATGGCAGTGGGAATGACTCCATGGTGTTGGGAATGACTCCATGGTGTTGGGAATATCTCCATGGCTTTGGTAGTGACTCCATGGCTTTGGGCATAATCCCGTTGTGTTGGGAATGATTCCATGGCACTGGGAATGACCCCACAGAGCTGAAAATGACTCCATGGCATTTGGAATGATCCTATGACATTGGGAGTGACTCCATGGCATTGAGAATGATCCCATGGTGTTGGGAATGATCCCGTTGTGTTGGGAATGACTCCGTGGAGCTGGGAATGACTCCATGGCAGTGAGAAGGATTTAGTGGCATTGGGAATGATCCCATGGCATTGGGAATGATCCCATGGCTTTGGGAGTGACTCTGTGGCATTGGGAATGACCCCATGGCAGTGGGAATGACTCCATGGTGTTGGGAATGACCCCATGGCAGTGGGAATGACTCCATGGCATTGGGAATGACTCCATGGAGCTGGGAATGACTCCATGATGTTGGGAATGACTCCATGGCTTTGGGAATAACCCCATGGCATTAGGAATGATCCCGTGGTGTTGGGAATGACTCCATGGCACTGGGAATGGCTGCATGGTGTTGGGAATGATCCCATGGCTTTGGGAATGATCCTATGGCAGTGGGAATGAGCCCATGGCTTTGGGAGTGACTCCATGGCACTGGGACTGATCCTATGGCCTTGGGAATAACTCCATGGTGTTGGGAATGATCCCATGGGGTTGGGAATGACTCCGTGGAGCCGGGAATGACCCCATGGCATTGGGAATGACTCCATGGCACTGGAACTGATCCTATGGCCTTGGGAATGGCTCCAGGGTGTTTGGAATGACTCCATGGCATTGGGAATGATCCCGTGGTGTTGGGAATGACTCCATGGCATTGGGAGTGACTCCATGGCATTGGGAATGATCCCATGGCCTTTGGAATGATCCCATGGCATCGGGAATGACTCCATCATGTTGGGAATGAGCCCATGACTTTGGGAGTGACTCCATGGCACTGGGACTGATCCTATGGCCTTGGGAATAACTCCATGGTGTTGGGAATGATCCCATGGGGTTGGGAATGACTCTGTGGAGCTGAGAATGATTCCATGGCATTGGGAATGACTCCATGGCATTGGTAGTGACTCCATGGCAGTGGGAATGATCCCATGGCTTTGGGAATGATTCCCTGGCACTAGGAATGATCTCATGGCCTTCGGAATGATCCCATGGTGTTGGTTATGACTCCATGGCACTGGGAGATATTCTGTGGTGTTGGGAATGACTCCATGGTGTTGGGAATGACTCTGTGGCATTGGGAATGACCCCATGGCAGTGGGAATGATCCCATGGCTTTGAGAGTGACTCCATGGCCTTGGGAATGATCCCATGGCCTTGGGAATGATCCCATTGTGTTGGGAATGACTCTGTGGAGCTGGGAATGACTTGATGGCAGTGGGAATGATCCCATGACAGTGGGAATGACTCCATGATGTTAGGAATGACTCCATGGCATTGGGAATGACTCCATGGTGTTGGGAATGACTCCATGGTGTTGGGAATGATCCCATGGCTTTGGGAGTGACTCCATGGCAGTGGGAATGATCCCATGGCTTTGGGAATGATTCTCTGGCACTAGGAATGATCTCATGGCCTTCAGAATGATCCCATGGCTTTGGGAGTGACCCCATGGCATTGGGAATGATCCCACAGAGCTGGAAATGACTCCATGGCATTTGGGATGGTCCTATGACATTGGGAGTGACTCCATGGCATTGGGAATGACCCCATGGATCTGGGAATGACCCCACGGAGCTGGGAATGACTCCATGGAGCCAGGAATGACCCCATGGAGCTGGGAACGACCCCATGGAGCTGGGAACGACCCCATGGAGCTGGGAATGACCCCATGGAGCTGGGAATGACTCCATGGAGCTGGGAATGACTCCATGGAGCCGGGAATGACCCCATGGAGCTGGGAATGACCCCATGGAGCTGGGAGTGACCCCATGGAGCTGGGAATGACCCCATGGAGCTGGGAGTGACCCCATGGAGCTGGGAACGACCCCATGGAGCTGGGAATGACCCCATGGAGCTGGGAATGACCCCATGGAGCTGGGAGTGACCCCATGGAGCTGGGAATGACCCCATGGAGCTGGGAGTGACCCCATGGAGCTGGGAGTGACCCCATGGAGCTGGGAATGACCCCATGGAGCTGGGAGTGACCCCATGGAGCCGGGAATGACTCCATGGAGCCGGGAATGACCCCATGGAGCTGGGAATGACCCCATGGAGCTGGGAGTGACCCCATGGAGCCGGGAATGACCCCATGGAGCTGGGAATGACCCCATGGAGCTGGGAATGACCCCATGGAGCTGGGAGTGACCCCATGGAGCCGGGAATGACCCCATGGAGCTGGGAGTGACCCCATGGAGCTGGGAACGACCCCATGGAGCTGGGAGTGACCCCATGGAGCTGGGAACGACTCCATGGAGCTGGGAATGACCCCATGGAGCTGGGAATGACTCCATGGAGCCGGGAATGACCCCATGGAGCTGGGAATGACCCCATGGAGCTGGGAATGACCCCATGGAGCTGGGAGTGACCCCATGGAGCTGGGAGTGACCCCATGGAGCCGGGAATGACCCCATGGCATTGGGGTGCAGGTTTGCAGCCGGGGTCACTCGATCTCGAGGAGTTGAGTTGCTTTGAAAAACCCAACTCTGAAAAATCCAATTACAAAAAAAAAAAAAAATCAACTCCAGCTCAGTTGGGTTGAGAGGAGTAGGGAAGGAGGAGTTGCTGTTCACCAGCTTGTGGGAGTTTTTTCAGGATGGATCCTGGAATGAGGAATGAAAGTCCCTCCTGTTGAGGGCTCTGAATCCCGGGATTCGGGTTTGGGTGGGAAGGGACCTTAAAAATCATCCAGTGCCACCCTTGCCATGGGCAGGGACACCTCCCACCATCCCTGGTGGATCCAATTCCTGTCAGGACCTGGGAATTGTGCCCTGTAGAAAGAGAATTCCTGTCAGGACCTGGGAATTGTGCCCTGTGGAAAGAGAATTCCTGTCAGGACCTGGGAATTGTGCCCTGTGGAAAGAGAATTCCTGTCAGGACCTGGGAATTGTGCCCTGTAGAAAGAGAATTCCTGTCAGGACCTGGGAATTGTGCCCTGTGGAAAGAGAATTCCTGTCAGGACCTGGGAATTGTGCCCTGTGGAAAGAGAATTCCTGTCAGGACCTGGGAATTGTGCCTTATGGAAAGAGAATTCCTGTCAGGACCTGGGAATTGTGCCTTATGGAAAGAGAATTCCTGTCAGGAATTGGGAATTGTGCCTTATGGAAAGAGAATTCCTGTCAGGAACTGGGAATTCTGTCTTATGGAAAGAGAATTCCTGTCAGGACCTGGGAATTGTGTCCTGTGGAAAGAGAATTCCTGTCAGGACCTGGGAATTGTGCATAATGGAAAAAGAATTCCTGTCAGGACCTGGGAATTGTGTCCTGTGGAAAGAGAATTCCTGTCAGGACCTGGGAATTGTGCCCTGTGGAAAGAGAATTCCTGTCAGGACCTGGGAATTGTGTCCTGTGGAAAGAGAATTCCTGTCAGGACCTGGGAATTCTGTCCTGTGGAAAGAGAATTCCTGTCAGGACCTGGGAATTGTGTCCTGTGGAAAGAGAATTCCTGTCAGGACCTGGGAATTGTGCCCTGTGGAAAGAGAATTCCTGTCAGGAATTGGGAATTGTGCCCTGTGGGAAGAGAATTCCTGTCAGGAATTGGGAATTGTGCCCTGTGGGAAGAGAATTCCTGTCAGGACCTGGGAATTGTGTCCTGTGGAAAGAGAATTCCTGTCAGGACCTGGGAATTGTGTCCTGTGGAAAGAGAATTCCTGTCAGGACCTGGGAATTGTGCCTTATGGAAAGAGAATTCCTGTCAGGACCTGGGAATTGTGTCCTGTGGAAAGAGAATTCCTGTCAGGACCTGGGAATTGTGCCCTGTGGAAAGAGAATTCCTGTCAGGACCTGGGAATTGTGTCCTGTGGAAAGAGAATTCCTGTCAGGACCTGGGAATTGTGCCTTATGGAAAGAGAATTCCTGTCAGGAATTGGGAATTGTGCCCTGTGGAAAGAGAATTCCTGTCAGGACCTGGGAATTGTGCCCTGTGGAAAGAGAATTCCTGTCAGGAATTGGGAATTGTGCCCTGTGGAAAGAGAATTCCTGTCAGGACCTGGGAATTCTGCTTTATAGAAAGAGAATTCCTGTCAGGACCTGGGAATTGTGCCCTGTGGAAAGAGAATTCCTGTCAGGAATTGGGAATTGTGCATAATGGAAAGAGAATTCCTGTCAGGACCTGGGAATTCTGCTTTATAGAAAGAGAATTCCTGTCAGGACCTGGGAATTCTGCTTTATAGAAAGAGAATTCCTGTCAGGACCTGGGAATTGTGTCCTGTGGAAAGAGAATTCCTGTCAGGAATTGGGAATTGTGCCCTGTGGGAAGAGAATTCCTGTCAGGACCTGGGAATTGTGTCCTGTGGAAAGAGAATTCCTGTCAGGACCTGGGAATTGTGTCCTGTGGAAAGAGAATTCCTGTCAGGACCTGGGAATTGTGCCCTGTGGAAAGAGAATTCCTGTCAGGAACTGGGAATTGTGTCCTGTGGAAAGAGAATTCCTGTCAGGACCTGGGAATTGTGCCCTGTGGAAAGAGAATTCCTGTCAGGACCTGGGAATTGTGCATAATGGAAAAAGAATTCCTGTCAGGACCTGGGAATTGTGTCCTGTGGAAAGAGAATTCCTGTCAGGACCTGGGAATTGTGCCCTGTGGAAAGAGAATTCCTGTCAGGACCTGGGAATTGTGTCCTGTGGAAAGAGAATTCCTGTCAGGACCTGGGAATTGTGTCCTGTGGAAAGAGAATTCCTGTCAGGACCTGGGAATTGTGCCTTATGGAAAGAGAATTCCTGTCAGGACCTGGGAATTGTGCCCTGTGGAAAGAGAATTCCTGTCAGGAACTGGGAATTGTGCCCTGTGGAAAGAGAATTTCTGTCAGGAATTGGGAATTGTGCCCTGTGGGAAGAGAATTCCTGTCAGGACCTGGGAATTGTGCCCTGTGGAAAGAGAATTCCTGTCAGGACCTGGGAATTGTGCCCTGTGGAAAGAGAATTCCTGTCAGGAATTGGGAATTGTGCCCTGTGGAAAGAGAATTCCTGTCAGGACCTGGGAATTGTGCCTTATGGAAAGAGAATTCCTGTCAGGACCTGGGAATTGTGCCCTGTGGAAAGAGAATTCCTGTCAGGACCTGGGAATTCTGCCCTGTGGAAAGAGAATTCCTGTCAGGACCTGGGAATTGTGCCTTATGGAAAGAGAATTCCTGTCAGGACCTGGGAATTGTGTCCTGTGGAAAGAGAATTCCTGTCAGGACCTGGGAATTGTGTCCTGTGGAAAGAGAATTCCTGTCAGGACCTGGGAATTGTGTCCTGTGGAAAGAGAATTCCTGTCAGGACCTGGGAATTGTGTCCTGTGGAAAGAGAATTCCTGTCAGGACCTGGGAATTGTGCCCTGTGGAAAGAGAATTCCTGTCAGGACCTGGGAATTGTGCCCTGTGGAAAGAGAATTCCTGTCAGGACCTGGGAATTGTGTCCTGTGGAAAGAGAATTCCTGTCAGGAATTGGGAATTGTGCCCTGTGGAAAGAGAATTCCTGTCAGGACCTGGGAATTCTGCCTTATGGAAAGAGAATTCCTGTCAGGACCTGGGAATTGTGCCCTGTGGAAAGAGAATTCCTGTCAGGAATTGGGAATTGTGCCTTATGGAAAGAGAATTCCTGTCAGGACCTGGGAATTGTGTCCTGTGGAAAGAGAATTCCTGTCAGGAATTGGGAATTGTGCCCTGTGGAAAGAGAATTCCTGTCAGGAATTGGGAATTGTGTCCTCTGGAAAGAGAATTCCTGTCAGGACCTGGGAATTGTGCCCTGTGGAAAGAGAATTCCTGTCAGGACCTGGGAATTGTGCCCTGTGGAAAGAGAATTCCTGTCAGGACCTGGGAATTCTGCATGGGATTTCTCATCCTTTGGGGGTTTTGGGGGCTCCCCCAGCCTGGGTTTTGTTGGGACACTCAGAGTGTCACCCTGAGCTCCTCCAGAGCCTTTGTCAGGAACAGAAACCCCCCAAAAACCCCCCAAAATCCCCCAAAACCCCCCAAAACCCCCCCAAAAACCCCCCAGTGCTCCTCGACAGGTCGGGTTTGATCCTTCCTGTGCCACAGCAAATCCTGGAAATCAAACCCATGGAAGGATTGAGGATTGTTCTGCTGCTGGGAATGATCCAGCAGGGAATTCTGTAGGATAATCCCCAATTTTTTCCTCTGGGCCTCCTTCCCCCAGCTCTGCCTTTCCCCGACGCCGAAACCAAACCCTCGGTGACTTCACGGAGCGGCAGAAAATCCGATATTTCTCACTTTTAGGTCACCTCAGTCCAGATTGTTTCCTGCTGGGAGAAAAAGGGGGGTTGGGAATGACCCTGGTGGAGATGGAAAAACCATTCCTGTTCCTTCTGGAGTGTCCTGGATCGTTCCTTCATTTGGGGCATTCCTGTTTTTGCTGTATGGGAATATTCCCCGTCGCAGGTCGGGATTTGGTTCAAATATTCCCAGAAAGGGAAGAGAAAAAAAAATCTCCACCAAATGTGAGGTGGAGAGAAAAAAAAATCTCCACCAAATCTCTGACCAAATGTGAGAGGCCAAATTTCAGGAAGAAATCCCTCGAAAATCTCATCAAATTTAAAACTCCCCACCACAAAAAAAACCTGAAAAATGAAAGTTCTTCAAGGTCCAAATTGAGGAAATCTTTTGTGCCATCAGGAGCAAGTTCTGGTTGATTTTTAGGTGATCTGGGAGTTGGGACATTCAATTTTTTCCTTTTTTTTCCTTTTTTTTCCTTTTTTTTTTTTTTTTTCTTTTAATATTTTATTTTATTTTTTTTTATTATTATTTTATTTTTTTATTTATTTATTTTTAATTTATATTTTTTATTCAGAGGGTGATGAGGCCCTGGAAGTGTCCAAGGCCAGGTTGGGCATTGGGGTTTGGAGCACCTGGGACAGTGGAAGGTCCCTGGGGAGTGGAATGAGATGAACTTTATGGTCCCTTCCAACCCAAACCCTTCCTAAATTCCGTGATTTTTCCCAGCTGGTGCTTGGACTTGAATCCAGGTCAAAATTCTTCTCTTGATAAATCGATTTATTCGCATTAAAAACTCAAAATCAAAGCGTGAGGAGGGGGGTAAATTCCCACGTGGAGCTCCTTGTCCTGGAGGAACTGATTCCCTTGATTTCTAAAGAAATCTAAATATTTCTAAAGAACTGGAAGTTATGAGTTCTTATCAATATTTGGTTTGGATCTTATCAGTATTGACACGTGGCTCACAGAGTGCTCCCACAGCAGAGCTGGATGGAGGGAAGAATAATCCCTGTTGGAAAACAGGGGTGACACCAAAATTAGTTGGAAAATAAAGATGACACCAAGATTAAATCTCTGTTGAAAAATAGAGGTGGCACCAAGATTAAATCCCTGTTGGAAACCAGAGGTGAGACCAAGATTAAATCCTGTTGAAAAACAGAGGTGACACCAAAATTAGTTGGAAAATAAAGGTGGCACCAAGATTAATCCCTGTTGGAAAATAAAGATGGCACCAAAATTAAATCCCTGTTGGAAAACAGAGATGGCACCAAGATTAAATCCCTGTTGGAAAACAGAGGTGACACCAAAATTAGTTGGAAAACAGAGGTGACACCAAGATAAATCCCTGTTGGAAAATAAAGGTGACACCAAGATAAATCCCTGTTGGAAACAGAAGTGACACCAAGATTAAATCCCTGTTGGAAAATAAAGGTGACACCAAGATTAAATCCCTGTTGGAAAATAGAGGTGGCACCAAGATTAAATCCCTGTTGGAAAATAGAGATGACACCAAAATTAGTTGGAAAACAGAGGTGACACCAAAATTAAATCCCTGTTGGAAAATAAAGGTGACACCAAGATAAATCCCTGTTGGAAACCAGAGGTGAGACCAAGATTAAATCCTGTTGAAAAACAGAGGTGACACCAAAATTAGTTGGAAAATAAAGATGACACCAAGATTAAATCCCTGTTGGAAAATAAAGGTGACACCAAGATTAGTTGGAAAATAAAGATGACACCAAGATTAAATCCCTGTTGGAAAACAGAGGTGACACCAAGATTAATCCCTGTTGGAAAGTAGAGGTGGCACCAAAATTAAATCCCTGTTGGAAAACAGAGATGACACCAAGATTAAATCCCTGTTGGAAAACAGAGGTGGCACCAAAATTAGTTGGAAAATAAAGGTGACACCAAGATTAATCCCTGTTGGAAACCAGAGGTGACACCAAAATTAGTTGGAAAATAAAGGTGACACCAAGATTAGTTGGAAACCAGAGGTGGCACCAAGGCTGGGGATTCTCAAAGAGCATTTCCACAAATCCTCGGTGACACCAACTCCGTTTCCAGCCTGAAATTCCACACTGAGGGTTCCAGGGCTTGGCAGCATCATCCTCCAGCTCGTTATCCCAAATTTCCCTCTCCCATGACGGGACCGGCTCCTCCCTTCTTAATGATCCGTGTCCAGCTCAAGGGTTTCATCCAAAAACTCGGCCTTTTCCCACTCTTTGATTCTCCCCTCGGCACAAGGAGAAGGATTACATAAACTGGAGGGTTTAACGAGCGCGCCGGGCTCGGCTTTTGGGGGAATTTCCACCGGATTCAGGGTTATAACTTCATTAAATTTGGGGTTGGGAAACTCCAAACTCGAGGCGGCGGCGCTGGGCGGACCCGAGGGTGGGTCCGAGCCCCGACCCTTTGTTGTGTTCTCTTCTGAAGGACCAAACTCTCCCGCCCCTTTTTTGAAGTCCTAATTCCCTTTATGGGATGTTGCAAGGGGTTTTCTATAGAAGTGCTGCCTCTGAAGTCCCAGAGTCCCCCTCGGGTGCCAAAAATGCCCCTTTTTCCCCAACGATTCCTCATCAGGAGCAGAACTTGGTCCTGGGCAGTGTCCACCCAGACCTTTCCCTCTGGGCCTTTCTTGCAAAAAAAATTCCCCCATTGTTGGGAATTTGTTCATCCCTTTTTAAAGGGATGGGAATTTAGGCTCAACTGGGAGTAAATAAACTCCAGGGCTACTCCTGCTTTGCAACCACTAGAGGTCAAGGTTGTGCTGTGGGATAACTCGTCCCGCAAGGATAAAATATCCCTAATTCCAATTATTGTTGTTCCAGCCACCTCCAGGGGCAGCTTTGTACACGGAATTTTGTTATCAATTACCCGGCTCGTTAATTAATTCAGATCTGGCTGTACCTGCTCGGGGTGAGGATTCCTTGATTTTCCAAGGAATGGGAATTTCCATGGCTGGATTGGCCAAGGAACGGGATCTTGGTGCTTTAATTGGATTTCAGTGTTCCCCAAATGTAGGAGTTACTCCAATGGGGTCCCTGGTGGAGTTTTTGCTTCCCAAGGAGAGATTTTTGTACACGGAATTTTGTTATCAATTACCCGGCTCGTTAATTAATTCAGGGCTGGCTGTGTGTGCTCGGGGTGAGGAGCACTTTGAGGTGGATTTTATCCCAGTTTGGATTGGGATTTCCATGGCTGGATTGGCCAAGGAACGGGATCTTGGTGCTTTAATTGGATTTCAGTGTTCCCCAAATGTAGGAGTTACTCCAATGGGGTTTTTGCTTCCCAAGGATTTTTGTACATGGAATTTTGTTATCAATTACCCGGCTCGTTAATTAATTCAGATCTGGCTGTACCTGCTCGGGGTGAGGATTCCTTGATTTTCCAAGGAATGGGAATTTCCATGGCTGGATTGGCCAAGGAACGGGATCTTGGTGCTTTAATTGGATTTCAGTGTTCCCCAAATGTAGGAGTTACTCCTGGTGGGGTTTTTGCTTCCCAAGGATTTTTGTACACGGAATTTTGTTATCAATTACCCGGCTCGTTAATTAATTCAGAGCTGGCTCGGGGTGAGGATTCCTTGATTTTCCAAGGAATGGGAATTTCCATGGCTGGATTGGCCAAGGAATGGGATCTTTGTGCTTTAATTGGATTTCAGTGTTCCCCAAATGTAGGAGTTACTCCAATGCTCGGCCCCTGGTGGAATTTTTGCTTCCCAAGGAGAGATTCCAAAGGGATTTGGAGGCTGGAAAAAAAAAAAATCAAAGCTGTTCCTGAATTATTTTTTGGGGGGGAAACGTTAAAACTTCCAAAAAAGGAAATAATTTGGGAGGTTTTCATGCGGATAAAGCTTTGTGCTCTCTGCAGTTCAGGTAGCAAAAAGGAATTATTAATTAGTGATTTTTGATTGTAATTAATGTTTTAATTCTCCCCCGGTGTGGCTGACAGCTGAATTTCTAACAGGTTTGATGTTTTTCCTGCTTCCCTGTAAATCCATTACCCGTGGAATGAGAGGATCTTTAAGATCCTTTTTGTGATTCCATGATTCCCACCCGCCTTTCCTCTGACACATAAAAAATCCACAGCAAAATACCGGGAAATCTGTGTCCAAATCCATAGAAATTCCACTTTTTCCCAGTGTTTATTTTCCAGTAACACCAGCCACACAAACCCTCATGTCCAGCAGTGCCACATCCATGGGATTGGCCTTTTTTTTCCTGCTTTTGGCTGGGATTTGGCCCTGGAGAAGACCCCTCCAGTGTCTTCCTTGTCCTCCAGTCTGAACTTGATCAATTCCCGAACAACTGGGGCTGAACCACTTTTCCTGCTGATTATTGTGCTCCATATCAAAGAAAAAAACAGGAATTTTTTTTCCAGGAGGGCACAGAGTGACCTTCACTACCAGACACCCCAAAAATCCCTGGAATCACTTCCCACCCCTGGGGAATTTGACCCTGGAGACCCTTCCAGTGTCTGTGCTGTTCCCATTCCTTGTCCTCGGGTCTGAACTTGATCAACTCCCGAACTATTGGGACTGAACCACTTTTCCTGCTGATTATTGTGCTCTATCTCAAAGAAAAAAACAGGGAATTTTTTTCCAGGAGGGCACAGACACCCCCAAAAATCCCTGGAATCACGTCCCACCCCTGTCAGGGATTTGACCCTGGAAACTCCTTGTGTGTCTTTGCTGTTCCCATTCCTTGTCCTCAGGTCTGAACTTTATCAACTCCCGAACTTTTCCTGCTGATTATTGTGCTCCATATCAAAGAAAAAAACAGGATTTTTTTTTCCAGGAGGGCACAGAGTGACCTTCACTACCAGACACCCCAAAAATCCCTGGAATCACTTCCCACCCCTGGCTGGGATTTGGCCCTGGAGACCCCTCCAGTGTCTTCCTTGTCCTCCAGTCTGAACTTGATCAACTCCCAAACAATTGGGGCTGAATCGCTTTTCCTGCTGATTATTGTGCTCCATATCAAAGAAAAAAACAGGATTTTTTTTTCCAGGAGGGCACAGTGTGACCTTCACTACCAGACACCCCCAAAAATTCCTGGAATCACTTCCCACCCCTGGGGGGTTTGACCCTGGAGACCCTTCCAGTGTCTTTGCTCTTCCCATTCCTTGTCCT